>NC_134234.1:219066390-219369421 GCF_965152275.1 Natator depressus | reverse complement strand
GCTCTGTGGCCCCCACGTCACTAGAGGGTTGAGAGATGGTCTCCAAGGAACTGTTTATAACTTATATGGGTAAATATACAATGCTGCTGCATTTCAGAACATTTTTATGTTCCTTTCAGTATTTTCTCTTGGTTTTAATTTAAAACCACTTTTTTTTGTGCTTAATTCTTCTTAGTGGCTTTCCACTTTTCTATATCAAACTCCCCACATATTCCCTCCCTGTCTTAATCTGTTCTTCTCTCCACACACACACCCCACCTCTCTTCCCTCCATCATATGGTCTTTCCTCTTATTGTTTCCTTTTGCCTCTGCCCCTTTTAAACCTTCCCCTGCCCATGCTTTTCCCATTCACTTTTTTCCTATGCTTACCCATTGTTCACTCACCCCATCTGTGGTTCACATATCTCATCTTCTGAGCACGGCAGATCGAGCCAAATCTATTGGAGTTCCTAGGTGCCAGGGGCAAGCCCTGCTTTGAGGAGTGAGGTGGGGCTGCACTAGACTAATGTCTGGATTCCCCTTTCAATCCAGCAGGTGATGGGATCCAGAGCAGAACTGAGAAGGAGCATCCCGTAGAGGGTCCTGAAGATCTGGTGCTTGGCATTCTGTTACTGAGGCACTCAGCAGAGTGCTTTTCCCAGAGAGTGGTCTGCAGGAGGCAGCATAGGTTACAGTGTCAAAAAAGAAAGCCAATGGAGGATGAGCGAGAGACCCTGAATCCCCTTTCACTTTCCTTTGGGAGGACTCCCACTCTCCTTATGCAGCAGAGACCTGAGAAAAGCAAGAGACCATGTACTTCTTATGCATGTACGGAAAACCTCAAGGAGCAGAGGGACCTGAAAAGCTCTGAGAACAGCAACCACATGTGAAGGAAATCCTGTAAATACAGAGCTTGTGGGAAAAGCTTCAGGCTGAAGCAGGAGCTCACAGCCCAT
Source organism: Natator depressus (assembly GCF_965152275.1). Taxonomy (NCBI): domain Eukaryota; kingdom Metazoa; phylum Chordata; order Testudines; family Cheloniidae; genus Natator; species Natator depressus. Next base: position 219,368,486 of record NC_134234.1, on the reverse strand, counting down.
GGGAGAGTCCACAGAAAGGAGACCCTCTATTAATGTCCTGCCTGCTATAAAAGCTTCAGTTGCCCATCGCACCTTATAAGACACCAGAGAACCCACACTGGTGAGAGACCTTACCACTGTCCTGGGTGTGGAAAAAGTTTCGGTCAACCCATGCACCTGACTAGATACCAGAAAATGTTCATGGGGGAGAGGCCCTTCCTCTGTCCTGAGTGTGGGAAGAGCTTCAGCTGGCTCTGCAATCTCCATATCCACCAGCAAAGCCACACAGGGGAGAGACCCTACCTCTGTCTGGAATGCGGAAAGACCTTCCCTCACAAATCACATCTCACCACAGGACTCACAATGGGGAGAGACTCTACCCCTGTCCCCAGTGTGGGAAAAGCTTCAGCACCTAGTCCAATCTGACAAAGCACCATAGAAACTGCCACACGGGAGAAATACCCCATCTGTACCCTGCCTGGATGGAGGCATTGGTCATAAAAAACCTCTTGTAAAAACAAGGATCCTGGATGTGAAGAATCCACTAAAGGTCAAGACCCTGGGACCGAAGTACCAGGCCCAGCGCCCACACAAGGAGAACTCCCCTGAGGCCCAGGAAACAAAGGCCTGGGCCCATGTTCAGACACTGGACATGGAGAACTCAACTGAGGCCCAGGTTCAGACCTTTGGCACAGATGTTAAGAACTTAGCTCAAGCCCAGACCCCAGACAAAGAATTCAGCTGAGGTCCAGGCCCATGTTCAGACACCGGACATGGAGAGCTTGGCTGAAGTCCAGACCCTGGGAATGGAGTACCAGGACACCAAGAACTCCCCTGAGGCCCAGGTTGTGGAAACAGAGGCCCAGACCCATGCCGAGATCCCAAACATGGAGAACTCTGCTGAGGCCCAAGCCTTGGGAATAGACTACCAGCCCCAGTTCCTAACCCAATCCATGGCCATGAAGAACCTCGATGGGGGCCAGGTCCTGGCCAAGGAGGACTGAGCTGAGACCCTGGTGGACCCAACTGATACTGTGATGGTAGAGCGCTGCACTATTGATTTTATCCTACTTGTGTATGTATGAGGCAGTAATACTCAGACCTCAGTGGTTTAGGAGCCAAATTAGTGATCAACGTTACCTAGAAGAGCCACAGTAGTGTGAATTCATTGTTTCATTTACTGTATATAATATTCTCACAGCAAAATGACTGACCACGTATTCTACAATTGGCTAACAACATAATAAAGCATCCTGATTGGGTAAGAATTAAATCACACATTATTTTAATATCATGTAGTGCAAAAAGCTGCAAGAGACACATTAAAGAGCCACTTGCAGCTCCCAAGACTCAGTCTCTGTATCACTGATATAAGGTATAGCTTGTGAACAGGATGAGCAGAAAGCACAAATGCAGTGACTGAAACCAGTCTACTGCTCCTTGCTACTCCCCTGATGGAGAGAAACTCCTGAAAAATGTGGAGGGGCTTCACTTTATCCTTCTGAAGAATCTTAGTGACTAGTGTCTCATAGCTGGCTGTTTCCTTGCTAGGCATTTAAATAAAGTATGAGTTTAACCCTCCCATAGACCCATTCTGGTCTATCATCTTTGCACTTATTCTAGATCCTGGCTTGGCTCTCAGGAGTCTCCCCTTTGTTTTTATTAGAGTAGGTGCTAGTAGCATCTGCTATAGAGAAGACCCTGTGGATGTTGACAAGCTGGAAATAATTTTTCTAGCAAAGTCCCTGGATTCTGGGACATCTGGAAATTCTGTAGTCATTTCATTTGGAATTATAAAATTGGAGGTGTTTATTGAAGTAGGCACAATTCAGTCAGTGCTGTACATTCATTTTTAAAATAAAATTTTGATTGTCCCTACCCTTTCAGCTTTGGATTCACTGCAGTGTTTTCATAACTCATGTAACCTGTTAGAGCAGGGGGAAGCTGGAGATTTTTGGCAACTGAATAAGAGACTTTTGGCAATGGGTGGGGAGGGGGTAGTTCAGAATTGCAGGATAAGTACAGGAGCTGGGTATTCCTGCTAAAATCAAAAGCAGGGATAAAAATACAGTCCCCACCTCTGAGCTATCATTTCAAGCTGCCTGCAGACTTGAGAAGGCAACGCTACGTCAGTCTGCACTCAATTTTAGTTTTTTCCACAACTCTGAGGGCTAGAAGCAGAGGGCCTGATCATCAGGTCCAATACAGCCTCTTTACTTGGCTGGTAGGTAGGGGCCAAAAAGCTGGTGCATTTGGCCACTGGGAATATGCCCTTGCACAGGAGGCTTCATATAACTTCCATTGTCTCCCTGCTTCCCTCGTCTAACCATATCTCTGCTAGAACAGAACATCAGAACCATATTTTCTTTTTAAGAAATGAAAGAAAAGATATTTGAGCCCAACTCTCCCTCAACGGGAGGGCAAGGAGTGAATTCAGCAGCCATGAAATGATGCCCTTGCTACTGAAAACAGACTCCTTTTCATGCAGCATGATCCTTAAGTGGCATACCCAAACCCCCGTAAAGCAACTGATTCACAAGCGCACCTTATCTCCCTTGTTGGCCACAAAAGAGACAGAAAAAGCACTGCACAGACAGATTTAGAGTTATCTACTTTAAGAAAATGCAACATTTTAATTCCCTACTTTTGAAGAAATTTAAAAAACACTGAAGTGAGAACCATTATTAAAAACACAATTTTCTTTTAAAAGCAAGAGACAAACAAGTGTCAGAATCACTATGCAAACTGCAACCAGAGGCACAGTATAGAGCCATAAAATTCAGCTTTACACACTTACAATGGGACATGCTCAACTCATGAAAGATGGACTGTTGACAACATTCCATTGACATAAGCTTTTACTAAGGCCTTGTTTACACACAAGATTTAGTAAAGCTGATGCAAACCCATATTCTGCACTCATGTAGAAGTGGCTTAAATTTATTTAACTGAGGTCAGTAAAGAATGGACTTACTCTAAAGCAATAGGTTTGGGTGGACTCTCTTAAATCAATGTGCAGTCACAACCAACTTGTGTTTATAATTCAAAGATAACACATTTATGTTGCCAAGCACAATTGTAGGTATCTATGGACTAGATTCGGATGCCGCTACTCACACTGAGTAGCACCCGTGCAACCACAGCTGGGGCGAGGTGCTCCTCAACATGAGTAAGGGAGTAAAATCTAGCCCTATAAAACAAACAGTGATAGGTGAAGAAGTGCCATTTTAACACACCTTTAAAACAATATAAAAAAATAAATAAAAAGATGAAGGGCTAGATCCCACTTCGCATGTTCACAGGCCCATAAGGGTAAAGGGATTCTTTATCCCCATAGCCATTCAGATGGGGGTCTGACACAAAGGGAATCCTTATACTCAGGAATGCTTCAGTCTAGTGTCAGTGCTGGTACTAACCTTTGCAACAGGGTGGTGAGGGGTATGACCAGACTGTTTTCTGTACCCTCTTAGGGCCTGAGGCAACTCCTGCTGACTTCGAAGGGCACTGGAAAACTGCCTTAAAGGTGGGACTGTGCCTGCTCTCCCTGCAAATCTGTGCCTCTTTGCCTTGTGAGACTGACTCAGGGGCTGTGATTAAATGCCACCATCTAGACCCTAATTAACTAGATCAAAGAAATTTAAATACCTACTTAAACACTAACAAGCACCATATTTTCCATACAGGAAAATGTGGGATATTTAAAGAATAGATTAATTGTAACCATGGTAACATTTTAAAAACACAAACCAGAGCGCTATATTAAAACTAATGCAGGTTTATAAGCCTTTTCTCATGGAGAAGTCTTGGGGAGTAAGAAACAGCACCAAAATGTATAGCTTTATCAGAGAGGCCAGCCCGTAGAGATGCTTAGTTAAGTGGTAATCTGTTCAGGTCACTTTATTTAAACCCACCTAAATTAAGGAAGCCTTAGTTAAGTGTGTCAAGGACAGCTCCATTCTGAGCCCCTTGCTTAGAGACATTTAAGAACCCTCAGTTAAATTCACCTCATTTAAGAGCACAAGTATCAAGGATGCTTTAGGAGTAGCAAGCTGAAATTAAGAGTGCATCAACAAGGTGCATTTTGAAGACATCTCAGACAAGGGCCACTTAAATACACCTCATACAGTTGGGGACACATCAGCTAAGAGCACCTCAGATAAGGGTGCTCTATTTAGCTGCATCTCCATGAAGAACATCTTTGTTAATAGAGGCTGCCTGGGTCAAATCCATCCTTGGTGTTAAAGCCACTTACTACAGTAAGCAAATGTGTGATTATTTGATCTCTTATGTTCACTGACTGCATCTCATTAAAGGATGCCTCAGAGATTAAGAGCAGGGTCAGGGCTATAGTACTTGAAAGGTCTTTCAACTGTAACTATACAATATAAAAGCCATGTTTGCCTCAGACAGGGTAAATCAGAATGACAGGTGCACATATAAACATTTTGTTTGCTATGTTTACAGTAAGGAGGCTGGATCAGGCAGTTGTTGGAGCAGCAGGAAGTTGAGAGATTGGAGGTTGTGTGGTAGCGAGAATTTCAGAAGTAGATGACTGGGATGAAATCTGAGAGGAAAAAGGCCGGGCGTTTTCTGGGAGAAGGTTACTGGGGTTAAGAAGAAGGGGGAAAGGCAAAGAGGCCATAGCAGCTGCCTGCTGTCCCAACAGAAGTCCCAAGCTGTACACATTTGAATTAATGAGATCATTGCCCGGGAGGAGGACATTCAGCTGTTTCTGAATCTCTTGCAGGACCTGTAGCTGACTTTGCTGATTCAGAAGCAGCATATCCATGTTGTCCCTCATTCTCCTCACTGTGTGAAGATAAGAGTATTAATTTCTACAATTTAAAGTGTTATGCATGGTACTTAAGAAACCCTTTTTATACTTACATTCTTCAAGTACAAGTCTTGACTGGTCCATAGCTACTTGCTCTACGCCACCACTTTGTTGTTCCTCATGACATACTATAGAATTGGAATGAAAATAGTATGTTAAACATTTTAAGTGTAAAAAGAATGTAGACTACTAAATCACACATTTACATTTAGCATGAATTATGTGATAAGCATCATAAGGCAGAACTGTAAATACAGGATCACCTATATCCACAAGGATGAGCTCTTGGCACTAGTTCTCCAGTGCCTGGCTCCAGACCGGAAGGAAGCATATTTCACTCATTTTACAAAAGTGAAGGTGACTACCAACAGTGCAAGCCAGCTGAATGTCAGGCCCTTTTTAAAACACACACACACACACACACGTCCCCAGTATCATTTGGTAACCTATTATAGATGGTTAGCTCTGATAAGCTTAACATGAATTCCTACTTAGAGTTAAAAGCTTTTCAGATTTGACTGTAACCAACTAATCTTTAGCCCTGTGTACTCACTTTCTCGCAGCTATAGCGGTCCAGTAAAGTGGTTCCTTCCCCCTGCCCCCTTTGGGGGCAGGAGCACCCACTGGTGGGAGGGCCCAACCAAGTGGCAAAAGCTAGATTTCCCAAAGTCTATTAAACACATTTTTGGTTATTGCGATTCTTGAGCCACTTGTCTGATTCACTTCAAATCAGACAGACAAAAATCTAACTCAGTACCAGACTGAATCTATGAATTCTGAGAGCAATATGCCTTCTTTTGGTGTCCTGGAACATGGGCCCCCTTGTTGCAACTGAGTGTCTTTTATACAACTACGGAGTAAGTATTACTATTCCATAATAAATGGAATCAATTTCTTTTTAAGTAGGATCAGTATTAAACTGATGCGATGTTCCTTTGTTATCTAATGAGGGGGAAACTATTTCTTCTTAATGACAAGATGCAAAGGGGAAGTGAGGTTGTGCCTTTTTGGAGAGGAGGACTTATTTTGTATAAAAAGCTTTAATTTTTTTATCATTACAAATTTCAGGAATATGACATTTTTAATCTTCACTGTTTATGTTGGGAGGGCTGGCTAGGTAATTCCATTATCTATGGATTAGGAGTTTCACATGCTTAGTTTAAGTGAAGTTAAATCCTTAGACAGAGCTTTGATATTATGGATGCATTTACTTAAGTGAGTCTCTGTTGGACATGTCATAGATATACACAAAACCCAGAGAGTGTGGTAGGCCAGGCCAAGTGTTTAGAATCCAATGGAGGCCACAGGACTGTGTACGAGACTTCCTGTCCATTGAGAATAAAGCCAATACAGATTAACCTAAGCAATTAAGTTACCTGTTGCACATTCACTGGATGTCTCTCTAACATGGACTTTCTGATGTTTAAGGAAGTTTGAGCTCAGACGGAAGCTCTTCCTGCATTCAGTACATTTGTAAGGTTTCTCTTCCGTGTGGATTTTCTGATGCTGGACAAGGGTTGAGCTGCAAGTGAAGCCTTTGCTACATACAGCACAAGCATACGATTTCTTTTTCATGTGGGTTTTACGGTGTGCAATTAGATTTGAGCTCCGACCAAAGCTTTTCTCACATTCTTTACATTTATAGGGTCTCTCTCCTGTATGGATTCTCTCATGTACCACAAGGTTTGCCTTCCTGCTGAAGCTTTTCCCACATTTGGTACATTCAAAGGGCTTTTCTCCTGTGTGAATTTTCAGATGGTTTAAGAAGGTTGAGCTCCCCTTGAAGCTTTTCCCACATTCTGTACATATGTAGGGACTCTCTTCCCTGGGGGGTTTCTGTTGATTAAGGGTGACCTTTAGTTTCTTAGACCCTCTTGCTTGATGAGTGGATTTAGTGCATCTCTTCCTCTGCTGCCTTTCTGGCCTGGCTTTCCCCCAGCCAGGACTCTGGGCTTCAGATGGTTGCGATAATTCATCTTGCTCAAGATCTTCCTGATTAGGTTTCTCCTCCTCATTTTCACTCATAGTGCTATCGCTTGCTGGAATAAAAATGGGAGTTCCGACATGATTCATTCCCTGCCCTCGGGAGAAATAAAGCCTTGGACTGGTACTTGCAAAGCATCTCTCTCTAATTAGTGACTGTTCCTGAGGCCTTAAATCCAAAAATCAAATCCCACCAAACCCTTTCCCAAAGGGAAGGGGGAAGTGAGAAGAGGGGGACAAGAGGACAGAAGGAAAGAGGTGATGGAGAAGTGGGAGAAAGAGTGAGGGAAGACAAAGATGAACAGATGAGACTCTCTCCCCTCTCTTGAGAATTTCCACCTCTCAGAGCAGGGCAGATTAAGCCAAGCTCTTTGCCCACATAAATCCTGTTGCAAAGCAGGAAGAGAAAGGAATGGGTTCAAACAAATGACCCCTCCCAACTATCTCATTTTAACCACTTCTTCTCTCAGCCCACATGCCCTCCACCTCTGCCCATTTAATAGAGAATGAGAGCACCTCCCTGCAGTTTGCCTGCTTTAAAAATGAGGTTTCCTCTCCCTCACACTAGGGACCTGAGCTTCCTTCTGATTTACAGTCATGTATGTTTAAGAGAAAGCTTTCCTGAGTGAGACTAACAGGCAAACGGATTCAGTTACTGCCATTCAATGCATTAGTGAAGAGCTAGCTCATTCCCTATGTTGGAGTTACACATGTAGAGGGCTAAAAACATCACAACGTCCCTTGGCACATCTCTCCAGTGGGAGGAAGGAGCAATTTGACTCATTATTATAGGAATAGGAAGACTTCCCCCAAAACCCAACAGCTACAGGGATCGGCAGAGACTGTGTCTCTGCAGTGACCAATCGCCCTCACAACCCTGACAGTGCAGCAGGACCCAGGTAGCCTTCACAGCCCCTCCTCCCCCAAAATGCCTTTAAGTGGTAAGAGATACTTCAGATGAAAGTCCCAGTTCACCTGCTCAGATCCCCTAACTTTTGGTGTCCTCCCACTTGTGGCGGTGGAGAGGAAGATAAAGCTGAAAAAGAGAAATTCTGGCTTCTGTTTTCACTCATTTCAGGTGGATTTTGTTTTCCTGTTTTTAAAAAGTGGAAGAACCCCAGGGCAAAAAGCAGCACTCTGCATCACGGAGAGCTTAGGGTTAGGGTGCCTAACACAGGCTGTGGCATGGCAGACTGCAAACAGATGAGAGAAGAGACTTTAGAGCTCACAACACCTGTGCTGATATCCCAGCTTTTTAAGTTCATTTATGGTGGGTCACTTAACTGCTATAAGTTACTCCTCACCTGTACAGGAGTCTCCTTGGATCATACTTTTTCTGGAGCCCTGGAGTCCAGAGGCCATAGGCTCTTCCCCCAGCTCCATCTAGAAGAAGAGAAGGGATCTGGAGTTTGAAACCTTATTTAGTGGGAAAGAAAACAGATGCAATGCAACCCAGCAGTGGTAACAGGTTATGTTAAGATAATGGGGGAGAATTTGTCAATCCCACACTGCTAAGCAGTTAGCCAGGGAGCCCAGAGTTTTGTGGAAAGAGCCTCAGTTTAGTGATCTTACAGCTAAGAGCGGGAGAAGAGAGTTTATCCTAAGGCAGGGGTTCTCAAACTTCATTGCACTGCAACCCCCTTCTGACAACAAAACTTACTACACAACCCCCAGGAGAAGGGACTGAAGCCTGATCCCACCTGAGCTGAGCCCCACCCAGGGGGGCAAAAGCCCAAGCCCCACCACCCAGGGCAGGCTAGACTAAAGCTGAAGCCTAAAGGCTTCAGTCCCAGGCAGGGGGCCTGTAACCTGACCCTGATTCCCAGGGTTGAAGCCACTTTGGGGTCCTAACCCATAGTTTGAGAACCGCTGTCTTAGAGAAAAGATCAGGGTTAGCTAACATTCCATAGCTCAATCTCAACCACTTCCCTAGTGCCAACAAGCTCTTAGTGTTGGCAACAGGGAATCCCACCCCCAATACTGTATTAACCTACCCTCTGGCCTTAGTGCCCCCTCCCACTCCCTCAAATTCTCCACATTGCACTGCTAGCACCTCTCCCTTCCTTCAGTTTCCTCCAGAACACTCCCCCTCCCTACACACCCCCGTGCCTGAGTTTCCCCATCCGACCACAGTACCCTACATTCAGGCCAGGCTCACTTGATAAGGCCCAGAGGGGCTGGTGCTTAAGCTGTAGCTCATGCTCATGCTCCAACTTTCCCCTCCCTCTTCTTCCCCTGGGCTCTTCTCTATACCCCCTGTGAGGCTTTTATTGAAGAAGGTGCTGAGGATAGTGATTGGCTGACAGGGTCAGGGTGGGACTGGCTCCTCCCACTGCCGCAGGCCAAAAGGGTGACTGCAGCAAAGGCTGAGGGTCCTGGGGAGATGGTAGAAGTGTTTGCTAGGGCAGAGAGAGAGTGAGAGAGAGAGAGAGACCGACCGACCGACCGACCCACCCACCCCCTTCTTACAGGCATATATGTAAAGAGTTGGTAGTCTTCATGTGGGAGCAGCAGACAGTAGTGCTACTGTACTGCACTGTTGTTGTTGTTGCTGCTGCTCTGCTGCTGCTGCTGCCGCCGCCCCCTCTGGAGAGTGAGAAGAGCAGGGAAGCTTTACCAAGATGTCTGCAGGGAAGAGAGGATGATCCACTTTAAGACACTTGCAGAGACTTCAGTTTCAATGCTAACCTTTTCATTCTGTTATCTCATCTTCCTGCTTTCCCCAATGCCATTTGTCTGTTTTGTCCACCTTATGTGGCCTGTCTGACCCTCATTCTGTAAGCTTTCTGGGGCATGGGCTCTTTTGTTTGGTATCTCTCTGTGCAGCATATAGCCTAGTAGAGCCATGATCCTTGTTTGGGGTTTATAGGCATTACCCTAATTCAGCAGTTCTCAAACTGTAGGTTGAGACTCCAAAGTGGGTCATGACCCCATTTTAAAGGGATCACCAGGGCTAGCTTAGACTTCCTGGGGCCAAAGCCTGAGCCCCACTGCCTGAAGCTGAAGCCTGAGGGCTTAAGCCCTGGGCAGCAGAGCTCAGATTTCAGGTCCCCTGCCTGGGGCTGAAGCCCCTGGGATTTGACTTTAGTCCCCCTGCCTAGGGTGCTGGGGCTTTGGCTTTGGCCCCACCACCTGGAGCGGCAGGGCTTGGGCAGGCTCAGGACTTGGTCCCCTCTGCTGGGGTTGTGTAGTAATTCTTCTTGTCAGAAGTGGGGGTGTGGTGCAATGAAGTTTGAGAACCCCTGCCCTAATTCAGATAATCTCTTTATTATAAATATATCTGTGCTGGGGGGATACTGGTGCACACAATGCCAACTACATTGGGGCCTTGTGGTGGGAATGACAGACACAGAGAGATCTCAGTTGCTCTGTAGTCAGAGCTAGTTAAGGATGTGTGATAGTGCTGTGAGAAATGGAGGCAGGAGGCCACTTGAAACATGGGCTCAAAAATAAGGGAGGGATATAGTCTGAGGTGAGAGTGGTTCCCTTTCATACAGTCTGTACTGGCCAGCAAGTTTCCTGTGGTTCCTCAGTCATGTCTCCTGCGTGTTGCAAAAATATGTGCCAGAGCTAGCAAAATAGAAAGAATGAGAGACTTTTCCCCTGGAGTCACCAAACCAGGGTGTTTCATCCACAGAACTATGGCTACTTAGAAAGTGATCTGCCTTAGTCCTTGTGACACCAACCAGCAGCTCCTGTATCAGCAGGTAGGGAAAATATATGAATAAGAGGGAACTAGCTCTACCTAATGTTTCTGCTGTATTGAATTGAGATGTTCATCCCTTACCATCATGCTTGGGCATCACATTTACCTCTTCCCAGTCTTGTCAACCCTAAGCATTCAAAAATCATTTCTTATGCCCCAAAAGTGATGAGTCTGGCTTAAAAATCATGAGATCTTAAAATAAATACATGTGGGGTTCTTTTTATTTGCCATCTGGTTTCTGAGCATTTACGGTGCACTTGGGTCACATTTTCCAACTTTTCTTTGCAACCATGAGGCCTAGAAACTAGAGCTGGTCTTCAAATGGAATTTCCATTCCCCAAGAAATTCTGACATTTGTTTTTGTCACAAATTGGGATGAAAAGTCAAAATCTCAACATTTTTTGCAGAATGAAATCTTGCAAAATATGTTGATTCGGAAACATTATGATGACCTTTGACAAAACATTTCAATATTTTCTAAAGGAAAAGTTCTGACCTGACAGGAAGTCCAGCAGCGGCCACTTGGAATTCAATTTTTAATGCATCAATCAGAGTGGTAAGATGATGGTGAGAAAGAGTGAGTAGGACTCATAGCTCACAAATAAAATACTTCCTAGGATGGCAGATGATGAGGAGGGAGTGGGGAGGCAAAGAGACTGGATGCACCCTCCCTTACCAGTCCAGAAGGAGATACTCCAATTTTTGGGAGTATGTCTTAGTGGTGTCTGGGCAGCCAAATGTGGCTGCCTGACTCCACCACTAAGCACCCCACCTACCTGACTTGGGGTGGGGGCAGTCCAGGACCTGTGACCTATAGTTCCATCTCTGAAGGAAGCAGTCAGAAGTGCTTGGAGAGGCCCCATAGGCCCCATCCTGGAATTGCCATCCCTTTAGTATCTGCCACCCACCCCAATATCAGGCTGGCTCCTCAGCCCCCACTCCTCTGCACCCCCAGATGCAGCCCCAATGCCTCACCCAGGCCTTGTCCTCACTGAGTGGGCCAGGCACAGCTGCATCTGGAAGTTGTGAGGGAGCAGACTATGGAGCTACTCTCCTCTATGGGGCAACAGAGGGAGGAGCTGCAGTCACAGGCCCATGTACTGCAAGAGTAGGCTGTCACTGCCAGCAAAAAGGTGGGGGAGGCCCAAAAGTGCCGTCATACCCAGTACCTGGAGGAAGAGAAGGGCTTCCTCAAATAGAGGATGCAGTCTACAAGCAGGCTGCTCAGGGAAGTAGAGGGGAATGATTTGCCCTCCTTTATAGGAGGAGGAAGCAGCTTAAGATGGGAAATGGGTTAATTTTTACACCTTTGTTTTTGTTTATTTTAAACCTCCCCCCCCCAAGTTAACTGTTAACGTTAATAGTCATCATGATAGTTTTGTTTATGTTGTACTTGGGGCTGCCCTCTTACTAGTGCATGATGCTGGCTTCTTTCCATTTATAATACACACTTGTATGTGTTGTATTGCTGGCACCCACAACACAACAATTGTGCTTTGCTTCACAGCTCCTTATCCTCCTGCTGCAAGGCTGGGGGGCTGTCCTTGATTAGCATTCCTTTAAATTCCTAAAGACAAATACAGAGAAACTGTCCTGGAGTCAATTTCTCATTTTAAACAGACTTGTTTTATTTAGAAAACTTTTCTAGAACAGTAACTGGGAAATATTCTCCATACTAAAACCATCCCAGTATTCCTGCCTTTGGAGCCACCCAACCACTTCATGCATTCACTCCATCCACCTGCACTGTGGCTTCTACACTGAAACCAGAGCTAGGCTGCATGTGAGAGAAATTGTGTGTGAAGCACGCACAATAGGAGACAATAGTATTTGGATAAAAAAAATTTTTATGTCATTGGAGCAGGAGGACTGGAGCATGGCGCTGCTACTTCCCAAGTGAGTGTGCTAACCAGTGGGCTTCAGCATCAATCTCTTTGGCCCACTGATTCTTTCATTTTTACTCCAAAGTGGAACAGCTTCAGCAGGAGACACTGAGGAAGCCTCACATAAGAATATCTCATACTCCTCACCGCTCAGGTAGCAAATCTCTTCTTCCCCTCAGAAGGAGGATCTTGAATCAGGGCTCCCCCACATCCAGGTGAATACTATAACCATTAGAGTAAAAGTTATGAGAGAGATACTTCTCCTCCCCCAGCTCCTTGCAAAAACCACGTAGATTCTTAACACCAAGAGAGGGTTTGCAGCTGAGAATCCCAAGCAGAGGGAGGCACTCCCTACAGCCAGGATTTAGGTGCACCTCTCAGAGAGAAGGGTGGGGCTGAGCACACACCCTTCACCTTGGCAGCTCCCACTGGCTATTTTAGGCAAGAAAGTATCTAGCACGCTGGTTTTTGTGAATCCCATTCAGAGGTGGCTTTCTCTCTGCATTCATTGTATAGGGAGCCTAGGCACTTAACTCAAGCCTCGTAAATTGCAATGATTTTCTAGGTGCCTAACAGTTAGGTGTGGCAATGCTGAACATTGCCATGCCTACATTTCTTTGTGAATCTAGCCCAAGGAGTTCAATCTATTTATTTATTAAAAAAAAGGGGGGGGGGGGAGAGGGGTGATTTGATCACTGTCTGTGAGTACCTACATGGTAAAAGAAGGCTCTTCAGTTCCTCAGACAAATGTATGGCAAGATCCAAAGGCTGGAAGTGGAAGCTAGATAAATTCAGTCAGGAAATAAGGTGCAATTTTTTTAATGCTGAGTGTAATTAACCATTGGAACAAGTAACCAAGAGTTGTGGTGGATTCTCCATCACTGACCATTTGTAAATCAAGATTGGGTGTTTTTTCTAAGATATATACTTTAGTTCAACCACAGCTATTGGCGTTGAAGAAGCAATTAGTTCAGGGAATTCCTATGGCCTGTGTTATGAAGGAGATCAGACAAGGTGATCACAATGGTCATTACTGGCCTTAATCCCACTGAAGTGATAGAATAAGGTTCATACTATGAGTAAAGGGTATCAGAATATGGCCCTGATTGAATGAATAAACTCTAGAGGGAGGCTATTTCAATGAGGTGGCAAACAGATGAACCCACAAAAAAATGGACATTTCCTACCTCCCCCAGCTTCTTGCTAAAACAGTGTAGGTGCCAAAAATTGCTTGAAGAGGTGCTTGAAACCAGCTGCTTTCTAGCGGATTTATGGATCAGGTAGAAGGGCCAGTGCAAGAGAACCAGGGAGGTTTTCCAGGAGCAAGGGGGAGACGGTGTGAGACACTTTTGCCTGGAGCAAGTCCTGACCCACTAGAAACTCTGACAAGTCCAAGTCTGTGGACTCCCCCCATCAGATACAGAAGTTAATTTGACACACACACACACACACACATTTTTTAAATTAACTATTAACACATCTCTAGTTTTAATAATTCAAGAAAACCCCTTACCAACAAATAAAGCCATTATAGTAACAATAATTTAAACAAGTATTTAATATAAAAAAATTTAGCAATCCCACCCCCAACATTTATACTAAGAGCAGGCTGCACTGAACAGTCATTATTGACAGATAACTCACATGGGGAGGAGTGTTTTTAGAGAGAGGAAGGTGTTGATATTTCACAAAAACAGAAGGGTGGCATTTTTAATGTACTTGAGGAACACATCATGGTCCACAAGACCCTCCAGAAATCAGGATGAGAAAGAATGGCTTCATTTCATGCAACAGTGCCTCCTTCTGGCCAATATACAAAACAGTTTTTTAGTGGAATCTAGAGGGGAATCTTACCCAGCCATTCTTATTTAAATGGATGGTGAAATGAATTGGAGGTGACCAGGGTAAAGTCAGAGGTGGGTAAATGTGGATTGTGGGAAAGAATAGAGGGGATCATCAATGAGAATACAAGGAGATGGTAGAGGAATGCTGTGGAAATTAGTGGGGTATGTTTTTCCATATATTGAAAGGATTAAGGGCTCCTCTGAAAATCCCACTCTAGGAGTGGGGTATACAACTCTCAGTGAATTTGAATGGGAGTCAGGTGCCAAATTTCCATTCTAATTCAATCGGAGTTGGGTGTCTAATTCCTTTAGGCACCTTTCAAAATCCCAGCCTACATGTACTTGCAGCCAGCACTCTCTGTATGCCCAGGAACAGTTTGTAGAATCCTTTACAAGGAGCATAGGTCAAAGGAATGTGAAGGGCTAAAACCAACCCTCTTCATGCTCTGATGGTAGAAGTCATTATGTGGATGATTCAGAGAGAGCAGAAAAGCCCCTCTTCCTTGTGTCATCAGCTGTACAGCACCACAGGGTCAGAGAGGAGCTTGTAGTGGATAAGAAAGTAGGGGTAGCACTGGAAGTTGTCAAAGGCCACGTACACCTGGGGCTTGCTCACACTATTGACACACGAGTCATAGAGTTGCCCACCAGGCTTCTGTTCTGGGGGCCGGCGGTAATGTGCTCTCCCAGCCACAGTCTTGCCCACCAAAACCTTGGCCAGGAACATGTAGCGCATCCCACCTTTCTTTGCACGGGAGTATCTGTTTGAGTAATCTGCTCTCAATGAGAAATAAATGCCCTGGCCAAAGATAGGGCTGTGCTGTTCCGGGAGGAACTGGCTGAAGTTTGTTTTGCAAATGGGCTCCACATTTCTGGCTGAGGTTCCAAAGAAGAGGTGCTTCTCCAGATGTTGTTTCTCAAGCTTTGTTCTTCCCCAAGTCATGAATTTTTTCCGGCTGAATTGGGAGCAAAGAAGAAACAGAAGAAGGTTAGAGTCTCTGCCCTGACAGGATGATGCTGAAGGTTCACAGGGAGACCAGGAAGAGTAATCCCTCCCACCCATACTTCAACTCTTACTTATGCAAAAGATAAGTAGCACAGTCTTGAATTCCAGGGAGCTAGGGTTCAGTCTCTTGCTCTCCCACAGAAGCTTATGTCCAAATAAATTTGTTAGTCTAAGGTGCCTCAAGTTCTCCTCGTTGTTTTTGCTGATACAGACTAACACGGCTACCACTCTGAAACCTGAGAGCTCAGAAGTGCTCAAATAAACATCTACCCACAAAATCCATGCCTTAACACGCTAATTAAGCCATCATGGATGGATACATGCAACAATACACACTCATAGATGAGTGCACCACCCCATAATGCACAACTGTTCACTCACCAAATCAATATGCACATTTGTACCTACAACAAGGCACTAGGATTCACCCAGTGCACAGATAAGCACACTCTGGTGTAGATGAAGCAACCAACCAATGCACAAGGAAGTACCTATTAACGAACAAATATGTTTGCTTTAGTGCACTGGGACCCACAGTTCAGGGCAATAGTAGTAAGATTTTTGCTGTCAGTCTCTGAGCATAGCAGGAACCAAAGACTAGAGGACTGACAACAGTATTCCTATTCACAAGGAAAGAAAGATGATCCAGTGCTTACGGTGCTAGTGTCAGACTGGACTTGCTCAGCCACATACTTCCTGTATGATGTTGGGGAAATGGTTTAGGCCAAGATCCACAAAGGTATTTAGGCCCCTAACTTCCACTGAAATCAGTGGAAGCTAAGAAACCTAAATATCTTTGTGGATCAGGGCCTCAGTTCCACATCTATAAAATGTGAATAATAGCACTTGGCTGCCTCACAGGGATGTTGTGAGGGTCAATACATTAAAAATAGTGAGGTGCTCAAATACTGTGATGATGGGGACCACGTAAGTATCTAGGAGGCTGGAACTCTCTATTAACACAATGGGTTTTGTGGCACTAGCACTGGGATTCACACTCCTATCCTTTGCTGGCATTGGCATTCACAGTCCCTGCCTCTGTGTGTAGGAGCCACACCCTATAGCTCCACATTCATATTTCCAGCCTCTGAGGATGGTGGGATGCTTAATCCTGAGCACTAGCACTGCAATTCACACTCCGAGGTTGTTGTCTCTAACAACATCCACTTCTCTTTTTACTTGGTATATCTTTGCCAGAGATCTTCGTTCCGGATCCTATAAATTGCCAGCACCAGGACCTCATCCTCTGGAAGAGACTGGTGGAAGAGAACACAAGTTGAGCGGTATGCAGCTTCTGATGGCATCACCTCCATTTGCAGGAAAGCCTGATCAACAGATGGCTGTGGAATCCAAGCAGCGGGGTATGGACCATAGTAACCATCCATGGGATCTTCCCCAGGGATGTCAGGAGTAGGACAGGAGGGTATACTGGCTTTACTTGGGATCATCCTAAGGAGATAACGAGAGAGGAACATTTATTTTCCCACATGCTGTTGAAATGCCTGTAGGAACATTGTTGCCAGTAGAGTCACGTACTGCAGGTATGGCATCATATCGAGGAGTGATCGGTAGGAAGGCCGGCGCTGGATGTGGCGAACGTATCCCCGTTCCACGTTATGTTGCACAAACCTCTTCAAATCCACTCTGTAGTGCTTGCCCCAGAGCTCGAAGTTGTGGAATTCCTTGTCCTCCTCAAAGGCAGAGAGGAGATCACTGCAGATGGGCTGAGCACAGAGAGAATAAGAGGTGGAGATATGATGTTAGGATAAACAGGATAAAGGAAAAAATCAGGTGTGCCTCCACAATGCTCCCTCAATAGCACTCTAGCCTTTCATTGGACAAATGCCACCCCACGCTTTCTGGGTGCTTGAGGGCAGTCATTCTGCATATGGATGCTCAGTCTCTCTTCACCCACTTGCTTCTCCTTTAGTCATGGCTCTCTCCTATTATCATCATTCCTTTGCTTTTGCTAATTTCCCCAACACTTTCAAATCTGTCTTCATCCATCCCCTTCTTAGGGTATGTCTGCACTACAAGGGCTGCAGTAACCCCTCTGCAGTGTAGACACTTGTTATAGCAAAGAATGGGTTTTCTGTCACTGTAGTAAATCCACCACCTTGACAGCAGAATTGGTCTGTCAACCTACTGGTGTCTACACCAGGGCTTAGGCTGGCTTCACTAAGTCTCTCAGGGGGGTGTATTTTTAACACCTCCTGGGTGATGTAACTAGGTCAACCTACGTTTTAGGCATAGACCAAGACTTACACAACACTCTCTTGGCCCTCACACTCCAACCTCTGCCCTGTCTCTAACCTTCCCTTTCTCAGCAAACTGCTGAAGAAATCTGCACTCATCTCTCCAACCATCTCTTCAGCCATGTCTACACTACAATTTATATTGGCAAAACTTATGTCACTCAGGGGTGTGAAAAAAGCATCCCCCGAGCGATATAAGTTTCGCCAGCATAGCTACCCCCCACTCGTTGGGGATGGTTTAATTTTGTTGACGGGAAAGCTCTCGCCTATTGGCACAGAGCAGCTACACAAGAGACCTTACAGCAGCACAGTTGCAATGGTACAGCTGTGCAGCTGTAAGCTCTGTAGTGTAGACATGGCCTTACTCAAGAACATCTTTGCCTGTTTTTTATCTGGGTTTCCCTCTGGCTAGAGCAGAAGAGCAACTCCTCTCTAGGCAGCAAAAAAACCTACCCACCCTCCAAAACACCCTAATTTCTGCTGCGTATGCTTTCATCAGCCGTATTGTCAGAGCAACATTTAACATTGTAGAGCTGTATTCTCCTGAACAGTGCTCATAGCTATGCAGACATCTCTGGTTCCCTCCTGTCATGGTTCCACTCCTATCCATGGAGCTGTGCTCTTGCTCTCTCACTGATGACAGCTACCCCTTTGTGCCATGGCCCCTTGTGCCCAGAATCCCACAAGCCTTAGTTCTCAGCCCACTGCTCTCTTCTGTCTGCCGTCAACGCTTCCAGTCACCCTCTCTACAGTGAGAGGGTTGTTGTACCCCTGAACCTTGCTTTGAAAAGAGTGAGGCCATAGTTAGAAATACCCAATATAAATATGATTTAAAAGTAATTGTGGGAGGGAAGATTTAGGGGCTTCTGGAAGCTCTCCTCCACTAGCTAACGTAAACCCAGTCCCTGGACTCTGAGAAAGAGCCCCCTTAGGAATCCCTCAGGAAGAGTCCACAGTGAGAAACTCCTTGGCAGCTCTGGAGAAGGAGGTGCCTGTACCAGCCCCTTTCTTCTTCCCCCAAAACAACAGCAGGAGGTAGGAGAGGACAGCATCAAGCACTCCTTACCCTCAATATCCTGCATTAATAAGGTCAGGACCAGGACTCCTCCCCCTGATACTCAGCAAGAAGAGAGGGAGGAGGCAAGCAGGCACTCCCAGAGATTGATAAGCAGCAGCTGTGGGGGTAGCAGAGGCTGGGAACAGCCCACCTTTGCACCATTTACGTGCTAGTCCAGGTGTAAGTGGGACACATGGGATAAGCACTCTACAACTGTTACAGCTGCTGAAGGGTAAAGGGAAGGAGAAGGAAGTGGCCGCCTGGGTCCTGGCTTTCCTGCCCATCCTCCCACCCCCCACTGAAGAGGCAGGGTCTGCTTGGGCAGCCCTTTGATCTACCAAAGGAGGGGAGGGGAACTGAAGGCAATGTCTGCCCAGCCCCTGGCTATGGGGCTTTGTAGGGGTGCATGCAGTCTGGGTCTAGCAGCAGCCAGTCTGTAGAAGGACAGCTTTGTGTCTCTCTGTCTGGGGTTATTTTTTGTTATCATTCTGAATTCTAAAAAATAAAGTAGTGTTTGATTGCAACCTTCCAGCAAGAGTATTTATGCTTTTATCTAACTTCTCTATGTGTATGCTACGAACTCTTGGCCTCTTCAGTCTCACATTAGAGTCAACACAACAGTTTTCTCTCCTGCAGCTCCTGGTGGCTGCACGAGCCTTTCTGCAGTTACCCCCCTCACTGACCCTGTGTAATTGCATTTATCACAGTGAAGCATTATTTGAAGAGACAGCTCACATGAAAGACACTAGCCAGAACATCATACCGTGAGGCCTCATCCTCTTTCCCTCACCTCCTTGTATTTTATCCATTTATCACCATTTTTCCAAAACACTGCCCACTGTGTGGGGAAATGGGGGTTCTGCTGTGGATCGCAGGTGTTGGAAAGACGCCTCGCTTTGTCATAGGTCTCAGAGGTTATCACTTCCAAGGAAGTCAGGGCAAGTTTCCCAGAAGAATTATTGCTATGAGGAAAAATAAATAAATAAATAGTTACAAGCATGTGTACCGCTGGGAGAGTGAGCCTGCAGTAGCGGTGATCTCCCTAAGGCAGTACTCCTCCACCATCCCCTATAATGCCCTCCACTGGGAGAGACTGGGACTGGAGAAACTATGTACTCCTCACAGCCAGTGCTACCATTCTGTTCGGCACCTCCAGCTGAGAGTGGCTATACTGGAGCATAGCTGGGAGGGAGCTCGCCACGGCTGGAGCCCCTTCGCCATTCCCTAGAGTTCCTCCAGTAAGGGAAGACAACTAGAACATCTGCCCCATTGCTTTCCTTGTCTCCTACTGTACAAGGCTAGGACCTGTGCTGAAGTGACCTCACTGCAGTTAGTTCTCTTGTGCTGTTCTTTATAGCATCTCCTGCTGGGAAATGCTGGGGCTGGAATTTTTCCATCACTTACTTGTCCAAAAAATTAGCATGACTTTTGTTAACATTGCAGTAAAGATTTTCCAGGTGCCGCTGAGCTGAGTCACTCAAACTCTGCCAGGCTTTGTTGTCACTCCGCCTAAACTGCCAGTGGTAGGGATAGCGAGTGTGGTGGAGTGGGCAGCCAGCTCCTTCAGGACAGTTTCCTAGGAGGAAGTGGTCACAAATTCTGATCCCGTCTGCCTGATGGATATGGAGCTGGGCCCCATCTTCACTGGCTAGGTGCTCTGGAGATTTCCTCTTATTCTGTAAATCCATTGAGAAGACAATGCTGTTTGTGTTCTTAGGAACTGGTTTCCCACTGGCTGAAGAAGCTCTGAGATCTTAAGGGAAGTGGAGATGTAAAGAGAAGTTCAGTTCTTTGGAGGAACCCAACTCCTGGGAGAAAAATGGGGAAATGTAGTGAGGCAGGAAACTGCCCTGAATGCAGAGCTTCCTACACAGGACAACTTTCTTTAGTGCTTCTCAATGCAGGCACATTGGACCTCGTCTTCAAAGGTATTTAGATGCCATTGAAATCAACTGCCATTGAAATCAATGGGACTTAGGCACGTAAATAACTTTGAGGATCTGGGGCAGATCCCCCAATAACTGGGCATTTGTCTTTTGCATTTTCTGCCCTCCCCAGCTGTAGCCCATGTCCCCAGGACTTTCTCCCCAATGACAAACCTTTCCTACTATGTGAGTCTCAGGGCTATCCCCTCCTTGCCCTTCCTCAGATAGCCATCATCTCCTGTCAGAATAAAACCAGCAGCTGGTGCAGTAAAGGGGAGTAAGATACTCCTCTGAGTCTCTTGTACTTGCTCTCTCTAGACTTTCCCGCCACCTCGAGGTTCCTGTTCAGATTTATGTGTAGTGTCTGTCTCTAGTTTCTTCTTCTCACTTTCTCTAGGGGGAAGTGGATTCCAGACTTTTGCAGGAATCCAACTCCTGGAGGCATGAAGCTGCTCTGTTTCCGGATCCCTAGGTCTAGATTCCGGGCTGTGCCTCCGGAGAGGTGTTGTTTACAGAAAGCATAGTTATAGGGAATGGAATGGCCCTCAGCACAAAGTAGAGGAATCCTAGCAGCTGCTATCATTTACCCCAACAATCCTGGAGCCCAGAATCCTCCCACCCCTCCCACTTCCAGCACAGCCCCTACACCAGAGCCTGCACTAGGAGAATGCTCCCTCGTCCATCACAGCCCCTATACACAGCCTTAAGGGCATACAGTGGTTAGGGTGGGGACCAGAATCTGGATCCTAGTCCTCAACACCCATACACCTGTTACAGAGCCCCTTCCCAGGGCTTCGTGCCCTACAAACAAACACTGCTCTTCTCATGGGATCATCCTCTCCTGAGCTTTACCTATCGCAGTGGGATCCAAGCTCTACCCTGGCCTGACATCCCCTATCCCCATCCCCACCCCCACCCCCATGTTTCTGAGGGTAAGTGGGAAATTCAGTCCAGGGCAGTGGGGGTGGGAGAAGTTAATTTAGTCGGTCTCCAGTCCCTCTCTGAGATTCTTTGATCCTCCTCACTAACTCCTGGGGCGAGCTGGTTTGGGAGAGTTACACGCTGACCAACCCAGGGCTCAGCCCCCTCCTATCTCTGCCTCTGGAATAAACCAGGCGTTAAACCCTCATGGCAGTTGAACAGTCAGCCCTGGCATTCCATGCTCGTCCCCAGGCCAGGGACACTTGTCAACCCAGTTTGTACAGCTGGGTGTAGACCAGCCCTGTGTCTCATGCCACCCCTCTGCATACAGTGACCGGCAAAGCCCCTATCCAAGAGTCAACCTGTTTCCCTCCAACTCACTCAATCCTTCCACAGTGGCACTCCTGCAACTTTTTTGTAAGCTCCTTGCAGCAGGGACTGCCTTCCTATGTGCTTTCACAGCACCTCCCGCAAAAGGTCCCTAATCCCAATCGGGTCTTTTGGGAATGACAGCAGTATAACACGAGAGACAAGGTGGGTGAGGTAATATATTTTCTTGGGACAACTTCTGTTGCTGAAAGAGACAAGATTTTGAACTTACGAAGAGCTTCTTCAGACTTAAAGAAGAGCTCTGTGTAAGACTGAAAGCTTGTCTCTCTCTCCAACAGAAGGTGGTCCTATAAAAGATATTACTTCACCCACCTTGTCTTTCTAATGTCCTGGGACCAACATGGCTACAACCCTGCAGACAGCAATACAACCATGCATATGCACACATGAATTACCCCACTGGGAGTCTGTTCACCTAGGTGTCATTCTAACTCATATTCCCATTGCTCTCCCAACAGGATTCATTTCCCTGTGTTTTACCACATAGCAGATGGGTTCACCTACTGTTTTTCCACAGTAACAGCCACTATCCCTGGTGGCTAGAATTTCCCCCTCTTACCACTGGAGTGCCAACGCATCTTCCCCCGACAGTGCTGGAGTCTCCACCCTGCCCACTCCCATTGAAGGTGTCCATCTTCCTTCCTCCAGGCTTGAGAGATACCATAAGCAGGCCAGAGCTGACCCAGTATTGAGTATCAGAGGTGCTGAGAGCATCAGATCATGACAAAAAAATAATTATATTGGTATAAAAATATTATTTGTTTAGAATGTAATTACAAATAAGAGTGGATTTTTTTAGAGGAATGTATTTTAAAGCGATCACAGAACAGCTTTCTTCACAAATTCTCCCAGACAGCGAAATGAAGGTGTTTAGGACAGATTTTCAAAGGCACACTTAGGGTATGTCTAGACAACGCACAGAAGTGATCCTCCCAAGCCGGGTCGACAGCCCACTCCATCCCTAGGCTTCAGAGTTCCAGCCTGACCTGCAAAGTCAAAGCAATGTCTACACAGCTATTGCCCCCTAACCCAAGTCTGACAGCCCAGGATGGGAGGCTCACTTCTGCAGGCTGTGTAAACATATTTAGGTGCCTAATTCCCATTGGAAGTCAATGGGAAGTAGGCTAGGATCAAAATGCCATATAATCCTTTGAAAATCTATCCCTTCATCTTATATCTAGGCAAATAGTGCAGTGAGGAAGTTTATCTTGTATCAAGGCAAACAGTAAAATGAAGACATTAACTACAGGCATGTGAAATCTCTTCTGAACATTCTAGTTTTTTTGTAGTTGTTTTAAAAGACAGACAACACCAAAGAATTAAATTAATATTTTCATGAAGTGAAGTTATAAACAAAAAAGAAAGAAAAACAAGTCACGTTTAAAGATAGTCAGAATTTTTTGAGCAAAAGATTTTTTATATCAAATATCAAAGTTATTTTTTTTCAAATATTCTTTTGAAATATTACATTTTAAAAATTCAAAGCAAACTTTCAATAAAAAGAGTAACCTGTTGCTTGTTCTTCAAAGTATTTTTCCCACACTTTGTTTTGTTTTTATTGAAATGCCAGTTTTGATTGGGTCAGCTCAGACACATGGTGAGATTATATCAAAATCAAAGCTTTCATTTTTGAAAGTATCCCAATTCAAAGCTGAACAATTTTGCTGAGAAAAATATTCTGAGGGAAAAAAATCAGAACATGCAAAAAGTCAAACTGTTGTGAAACGCGAGACAGAACACACTTTCAACTATGCCCAAAGTTTCTAGCTACTTTTTTTCCTATTTTTGACCCATTTTAATCATATTGCCCTCAGCCACAGTCCAGACGGTTTGCTATTGGTGTGTATTTCATTAATGAAGCAGAAAGTACCTACATTACAATTTCATTTGCCCTTCGCGGAAGTAAGTCGTTCAAAATAACTTTATTAAACACAACCCTGTCTCCAAGGGACTTCACATGATCAAACCCCAAGGATACATCATGCTTTGTTACTGAATGACAGAAGAGTGACATGCAGGGAGCCTTTTGCACTTATTGGTCAAGACGCTTCTCCTAGAAGAACACAGGAAAAGGGCCAATCAAAATCCTCCATTGGTATCATTGATAGGAGCCACTGCACATGGACACTCATTATTTCTCTCTTTTCTTAAGTCCTCAGTGTTAATACACAAAATGATTGATGCACCAGTGGAGCTTCACATGTGACAGCTCCCACCATGAACCATAACTGGAGCTGAGACATGGACACGTGAACAACAGTCCATTTTCGATGTTAATTAATCAGTGTTGCATGCCATATTTCCCTCCAAATATGAGATAAGAAAGGTAAGGCACACAAGAAAGATATCAGTCCCTAAGTATGTTAATTCATGCTATGGGGTAGGGGAGGGCCATAACCCTTATACTCGACAGTCCTCTTACCCACTTGGTCCTTAGATTTCTTTTAAAGAAAGTTGAACAGAACTAAACACCATCAAATCTTGATTAAGCAAGACTCAGTTACCTGTAAAACTCACTTATCTGAAAAAACAAAAAGGTAATGCATTCTCAACATGTATTAATTTCATGGAATTTCCCTTGATTATCCAAATTAAACAATTGCCGTATTATGACTAGATATTCAGAATGGTTTACCATGGAACACCTAGTCCATCCTAATTCTGCCTCATCAGTTATGGGATAGCAGCCCCCATCGAAAGTCTGCCTCTCTGGAGAAAAGTCAATACAACAAAGAAGAATTTTGCACCTAATTTGTACCTTGTCATTCTCTTGTTTACTGAAATTCCATTTCATTCTATTGGGTAAATGTTGACTTTATGTGTCAGTGGACTAAACAAAGAAAAGATAAAACATCTACAAGCATTTGAAGTGTTCAGGGCCATCCAAAGGGGGAGCTGCTGTAGGAGGAGCAAGATGACAGAGTCTGTAAGACAGTGGGGCCCAATTCACCGGCCAGGGCATTCAATATGCTCCCAACAGCAGCAGAATTTCAGTCCCTTTCTTCAGAAGTGGGTTTATTTAATTCAACATTAATTAAAAAGACTAGATTATTTCCAGAAACCCACCTGTTCCATTTTAAGTCTCTCTCCTACATTAGCTCCTTTATCCCCACCCTTCAGCTGGGTTAGAGAGCTGAGGCCCCAGATCCTCTTCTCCCTCCCTGGGGTGGATGAAAAGGCTTTCCTGTACCTTCCAGGGTTTCAACAAATTAATATGACAAATCTAGAATCGATGTCCAGAGGTCGGTCAGGAAACCCGGGGCCGGGACCAGGGTGTTGAGCCGGTACCAGAGCATGGACAGGACTAGTTGGTTAAGCACGAGCGCTCTCCCTCAGAGGGAGAGACATCGGAGTAGCCTCGTCCATTTCCGGAGCCGCTCTGTCACCCCGCCTTCTAAATTTTGCCAGTTCTCCGGCGGAGAAGGGTGCGTGGCAGAAAGGTAAACGCCTAGGTAGAGCAGCGGACCCGTGCTCCACCGGATGGTCTGAAGCGCGGGTGGGAGGGAGCTCACCTGCCGCCAGTCCCCTACCGCCAAGCCAGAGCTCTTGACCAGTTGACTCGGGCGGAGGAGGCTGCCAAATAGATGGCCTGGCAAGCCTACACCCGCGCCAAGTCGCCCAGGTCCTGGACCACGAGGAGCACGTCATCGGCTGACTGGTTTGGTCAGGGTCCAGTTTAGCCTAACCAGACACTCCGCGGAAGCGTACAGCACCCAGAGAAAACTCACAAACTGAGGTCCAAATCCAAACGCTTGTAGAGTGCCCAGGAGGTACCCATGGTCCACTCAATCGAAAGCCTTCTCCTGATCAAGAGACAGGAGGGCGAACGACAGACTGTCTCTACGCCTGAGTTCCAAAAGGTCTCGGACTAGAAATAGGTTGTCAAAAATGCTGTGGCCCGGGACAGTGTAGGTCTGGTCTGGGTGAATCGCGTCTGCCATCATGGACCCTAGTCGCAGCAAGATTGCTTTCGCTACGATTTTGTAGTCCGTGCTAAGGAGCGAGACGAGACGCCAATTTCGTAAATCGCGGTCTCCCTTCTTCGGCAACAAGGCGAGCACCGCTCGCCTGCATGAAAGAGGGAGGACCCCGCCCTGCAAAGACTCGGCCCAGACAGTGGCTAGGTCTGGGCCAAGGATGTCCCAGAATGCGCGGTGGAACTCCACGGTCAGCCTGTCCATGCCCGGGGATTTATTGGTGGGCATGTGACGGAGGGCTTCTGAGAACTCGGCCAGGGTGAGAGGCAGCTCTAGTCGGTCTCGGTCGCCCACGCTGACCATGGGGAGTTCCTCCCAGAGCGCCCTGCAAGCGTCAGGATCGGTCGGATCCAGGGAGAAAAGGCTTGTGTAGAAGTCACGGGCCCTCCCACACATCTCCACCAGATCTGTGAGGGGGGTGCCGTCTTCTGGTAGAAGGCAGGTGACGTGTTTCTTGGCCCCCCTCGTTTTCTCCAGGGTGTAGAAGAAACGGGAGCCGCGATCCATCTTCCGAAGGAGGCGGATGCGGGATCGAACAAAGGCACCTCGGGCGCGATGGTCCTCGAGGGCCCGGAGCTCCTCCCGCTTCTCCCGGCACACTCCACAGAGGAATGGGTCCTCGGGGCTGGTGGCCAGATGCCTCTCCATCTCTAAGACCTCCCGTTCCAACTGCTCTATCGCTGCATTTCTCCGTCGGCTGGTGCCCCGGGTGTAGTCACGGCAGAAGAGCTTGGCGCGCACCTTCCCTAGATCCCACCATCCCCGCGCCGAGGGAAAGGCACGCCGCTGCTCTCGCCAGGCCAGCCAGAACTCCCGGAAGGACGTCACGAAGCCCTCATCCTCCATCAGGCTGTTGTTAAAGTGCCAATAGGCCAGCCCCGGCCTCTCTGCATGCAGGGAGGCTGTTATGGTGGCTAGATGGTGGTTGGAGAAAGGGGCCAGCCGAATGTTGGAGGAGTGGGCTCGTGAAAGATGGAAATGGGATAAATAAATACGGTCCAACCGAGAGTGGTGTGACCGATGGGCCTCCACCCGGACAAAGGTGAACGTGGAAGTGTCATCTGGGTGGTGGTCACGCCAGACATCCACTAGGGAGTGATGTTCGACTATTCCTCGAAGAATGTTCGTGGCGGCCGGGCTCAGCTCGGCCCCTGAGCAGTCCTGTTCCTCGAGGGTGGTGTTAAAGTCCCCTCCCAGGACTAGGCACTTGTGAGAATCTAGGGTGCCGAGGAAGTCGGACACCCGCTGGTAGAATTGCAGCCGCTTCGGGCTCGTTGTCGGGGCATAGATGTTAACGAGGTTGACCACGAGCCCTTCCATACGGACTCGGAGATGCAGCAGGTGGCCTGGCATGGCCTGAGTGACCCCTAGCACCTCGGGCCGTAGGTTGGGGGAGAACAGGGTCGCCACTCCAGCTTGTCGAATCGTGAAGTGGCTAAAGTAGACCCCGTCCCCCCACTCCAGCTGCCAGCTGTCCTCGGCGGTCGGATCCGTATGGGTCTCCTGCAGGAAAACCACAGAGTACCCCCCTTCCCGAAGGTAAGAGAGCACCTGGGACCTGCGGAGAGCCATCCTACAGCCCCTGGTGTTCAAAGTTGTGATAATGAGAGGCATCATGCGGAGGGCTGGGGGGGTGGGGGTTCCTTGTTGGCGGGGGTGTTTGCAGCCCCCAGCGGGTCGCGCAACAATCCGTGACCCATCCCATAAGTGAGTAAATCATCACGGAAGCTGCGGGCCCGCCCGTAGGCCACGGCACCGTGCCTTCCTTTCCCTCTACCCTCCTTTATAAGGGCCCTTGTGGCCTGGAGGATTTGATCAAAGTCCCCCCATAGCTGGAGAGCCAGCTGTACCCTGTTGCGGGAACCACGGATGTCTTCTAAAAACTCCCGCAATGCTTTTCTCAGCTCATGGGGGGTGGGGGTTGCGATTTCCAGGTTATTCCCCGGTGGGGCTCTTGGTGCAGCCTCGTGGTCCGCTGTGGCGGGCAGGCAGGGTGCAGACCACCGACAGGGCATCTGACAGGCTAAACTTATTAGGTCCATCTCAAGCCTTGGGGTAGAAGAGGATGGTGGAGGGAAAATTGCAGCTCCTAATGGGTCGCGGCAGGAAAATGCAAAGGCTGCTCCTTGGGGGGGATCCGCAAGAAAAGGGAAAGAAATAACCCCAGGGGCAGCAATAGCATTGCAGGAGGACGTGGATTGGGCAGGGACAGGGGTGGGGGTGGGGGCAGAGGTGAGGCTCTGGGTTTCGGGAGGCAAGCAGCTGAGAGGTGGCGCCTCCCGAGCAGATTCGAGGGTTGGGGGGGGGGGGCTCCCAGTGATGCTAGGCGCAGGCTCTGGGGTGGATTTGGCAGCCACGGCATCAGGTGGTGGACCACCTTCTGTAGGGTGCCCGCCCGGGAAGGCGGTTAGGGGGAGGGAGCATGGGGAAAGGGGGACTGGGGTGAGGTTGCCCAGATCGAGGCCAGCCGGCAGTAGGTCATCCTCTCCCTGGGTGACCGGGGTCAAACCTAGGGCCTCGATCTCCTCATATATGGAGGAGAAGTCGTCTTCTGCCACCCCGGGGGTCTCCGGTGGCGCTACAATGGTCGCTTCGGGGTTTGCGGGGGTTTTGGGTGATATTCGGGCAGAAGGGGCTTCCTCAGGGGTCTCGGAAGGGAGGGTCTCCCGTGGAGGGGAGATCCTACCTTCCAGTGCTATTTTGTCTTCCTCCCCTGACACCGGCAGATGGATCTCACTCGTGGGCATAGCGGAGGGCTCAGTATCAGTGCCTCCCTTCCTGGTCTTCCGGGGGGCCTCCGCATCGGATGGGTGCAGCGGAGCTCGAGCCTTCCACTTGCCTCGCTTCCCCTGGACTAGGGTCCAGCCCTCCATAGCATCGTTTGGGGGCTGGTTAGCAGGGGTTGTGTTGGGGGGCAGAGGCGATGGTTCAGGGGCTGGGGGGGGTAACGGTGAGGCAGCATAGGGAGGGGGTTCTCCTTGGGGCGGGCCCTCTCCTATGCCCGGTAATATCTTTGCTGCACCCTCCTCCATAGGCTCTGCCAGATTATTAACAGCAAGGGCGGGGTTCCCTCGCTCGTCTGGGCGTTGTAGGGGAGGTGTTTCCTGGGCCCGGGCGGGAGCAGCGGTGGATCGAGCGGGAGGAGAGGTGGTTTCAGGTGTCGGGTGGCCAGGGGCGTCGGCAACGATGGAGCCGATGTCCTGCCGGGTCTCGGGGGTCTCGGGTGCCCTTCCCCACCGGGCCAAGGGGCAGTCTCTTCAGACATGCCCCGCTGATTGGCAGAGGTAGCACCGGGCCTCTCCTGTGGAGTAATAGACCCGATAGCAGGCTCCCTGGTAGGGGACTAGGAAATACCCCTCAAGCGCCTCTCCGTCACGCGCCGCCGGCGGCGGTAGAAGCTGCA
This sequence comes from Natator depressus, assembly GCF_965152275.1. Taxonomy (NCBI): domain Eukaryota; kingdom Metazoa; phylum Chordata; order Testudines; family Cheloniidae; genus Natator; species Natator depressus. The sequence continues at coordinate 219,339,323 of NC_134234.1, read as the reverse complement.
CTTGCCGGCAGAAGGAGAGGACGTGACGGAGGATGGGGTCCTCGCAGCCCAACGGGAGAGGGCTGATGACAGAGACGGGTTTCCCCAGAGTGGAGAGAGTAGGTAACAGGGCGGCATTGGGTAGAAAAGGAGTGACGGAGATCAGGACTAGGCGGACGCCCAGGTCCTCTAGCGGCTCCAGGGGGACGAACACCCCCCCCCACTGCCAGGCCCTTCTCCACCGCCTCCTGGGTGGCAGCCTCCGATGCTAAGAAAAAGACAACCTTCCCATACATTTTGGAGGCCGCCACAATAGCCGTGGGCCCTACCACCCTCGCCAACGCCTGCACGTATGTCTCCACGTGGGGCGAGGTGGGCACCAGGAGGCAACGGACGCCGTGCTTCCTGGTCATGGTGGGAAAGGGGCCCCGGCCGCTATTGATGGTAGCGGAGGCGGTGGGTGGGTGAGATGACGAGGCGGCAGGCGGGGGGGGCGGGCTGCCGCCGCCCGGGCATACACCCTGGGGGCCGGGGGAGGGACGCTCGCAGAGCTGGTGGAGGGAACAGCAGGGAGGGACGCCATGGTCGATGACGAGGCCACAGCGATGGGGGCAGCCCCTGCCATGGAGGGCCTGATGGTTGTGGAGGGGCCCTTTCCCTTCTTCGCACCCTGGCCTTTCTGGCTAACTGGGGGGGCTCTCCTAGAATCTGGGGGGGCAGTGGGCGTAGCAGCGGCAGTAATTGCCCCGGTGCCTCCTGCTGCCGATGCCCCAGCGGGGGCGGTGGCAGGTGTTTTGGCAGCAGTGGTGGGGGGGAGGCTTGGGGGTTGGGCAGGGGAGTAGGTGGGGGAGGGGCAGCTGAGGTTGTTAGAGGGGCCTCAACCCTCTCATTCCCTGCCATCGGGAGCAGGGAGAGACAGGGAGACACCAGAAGGAGGAGGGGGGAGGGGGAACAGGTTAACCACTTCTCCCTGCTGGGCTGCAGGCGGGGGGGCAAATGGGTCAGACTGGACAGGGGGAGGAAACAGGAGTTGGGGTCAGGTATTAGGGGCAAACTGTGGGGTGGACAGTCCTGGGGGGGACGGGGACGTGGACGTGGACGTGGACGTGGACCCACGCGCGTTTGTCCAAAGAGTCTCGTTTGGTCGGCTGTCGTTTCTGGTCCGGACGATGTAATTCAGAGCAAGCAGCTAAATCCAGAGGCAGATGGCAAGTTGCCAGCAGGGACGGACGGCGGGGGGGCCGTGACGGTTGTAGTAGTGTTGAGGGGGGGCACCGATGGATCGGGGGGCAGCTCCGTGCCACACCCCCTGTGCCCCTACAAACGCAGTTAAGACACAGTCAAACTCCCCCCACACGAGAGTACAGTTCAAAAGTTACTCAGTATTACGGCCCCCTCCATGATGACTTGTAGCTTCCCTGGGCGATGTCTCTGTCGGCTGTCTTCTCTCCCGGGCTTTGTGGAGCATTCCAAAAATGCCAAGTAGATAAGAAGAAAAAATTAACTTGTCGGTTAATTACAGGTCCACAAACAAGCAGCAAAACGGTTGGGTCTGGGGGGGTCCACTCCCCTCCTCCGGGGAGCAGGTTGGCAGTCCTCCCCCCGCCCCTCCGGGGGTTTCAGCTGGAGCAGTAGCAGCGTCCGAGGGCAGGCGTGGGGGGGCTGGCAGGAAGCTGGCAGCCGACCAGCACTCGAACGGCAGCAGAAAAACAGCAAAAAAACCAAAACGAAGAAAAAGCGTCTGGCCCGGTTGGGGGGGGGACTAAAGTGGGGGCAAAAAGTATGAAAAGCCCAGGCCAGGGGGCTTTAGGAGAGAATAAAAAGCAGATAGCTGAGCAGCAAGCGAAGGAGGTCCCTTTTCCCTGGGTAAGGGAGCAGGGAAGGTTCCAGAACAATCAGGAACCTTCTGGAGACAATTAAGGCAGGCTAAGCACTGGTTATATTGGAACAAATCATAGAATCATAGAATATCAGGGTTGGAAGGGACCTCAGGAGGTCATCTAGTCCAACCCCCTGCTCAAAGCAAGACCGATCCCCAACTAAATCCAAGCCACATAGCTCTTCACAGCTGTCACTTTGCTACTGCACTCCATGGTCACTTGGAATTTCTTGGTGGCTGCAAGGGTAAAACCCATTCTCTTACTTCGAAAGCAAAAGCTCCTATCACCTGAGTGAAAGAGACTCTCCATTAGCTGTGTAAAACACACAGTCAGGCAGTTTCAGTCCCAACCAGTAGTGGGGCAGTAGGACACATGCACAGGGATCCTCCTTCCCTGAGCCCAAATCATCTGTTTTCTACCAAACTGAAAATCATAGTGTAGGTGAATATGATGTATTGAAGGGTGAATGGGTGGCTGGTATGTGTGCAGATAGAAGAGACCTGTGGATGTGTCTGTCTGTGTAATGTGGACAGTAGGGCTGCCAGCGTTCGAGGTTTTCCCAGGATTGTCCCCTTTCTGAGGTAGCTGTCCTGGGAAATCTGTAAGGGTGGTCAGTACACACTGCCAGCTGTCCAACTTTATGGGCTCACAATCATCCTGGACATGCTGGGCTTTCATACCTCAAGGGTGGCAACCCTAGTGGATAGGAACGTGAGTTTGAGATCCTCACCTTAAAAAATGTGGTAGGATCTTGTTCTTTCAATTTGGCCTCTCCTTCAGAAACCGACTCCTGCACAGAGTTCAGTTCCACTCTGATGCTGCTCAGATTTACCTCCTTGTCTCTGAGGAAGGCTTTGCCCTCCTGACTCAGTTGTCAGAGGGACACCTGTTCTCTCTCCCTCAATAACTGGTGGAATTTGGCAGACTCACAGATGACCTGCTGAAGGCTCTTCACAGCTGAGTCCTGGGAGATGGCAAAACAGACTGAAAACACCTGTTTATTTCACACCGTGAAAACAAATAGTGCAAAAGTCACAATTTTCTAATAGGTTATTTTGCACACACCATACTTTCTCATGCGTGCATAGGCTTTCTGTTGCTTAGCTGAAGAAACAGACTCAAGGTTTCTTCTGATTTTATAAAATCGTATTCATTACCCATGATAATAATAAAAAGGTAGCTCAGAATTGCCAACTCTTCTGACTTTATTGAAAGTCTCATGCTTTTTGTTTGTTTGCTTTTAATATTTCTCATGCTCTCCCACTTCCTGGCATCAGAAGTGCAAATTGCAAACATTTCCCTTATTCCACCATTCCCCATGCTTACAATGGAGCTAAAGCTATAGGCTAGAGTAACGAGATGCTCTGATATTATCAGGATCATCCCAATATTGGGGGCTTTGTTTATACAGGCTACCTATTACCCTCCCCCAATACACCTCTGTCCTGATTTTTCACACTTGCTATGTGGTCACCCTACTACAGGCTGACTTTAGTAAAGATGTCACTCCAGTCTTTGTATTTATATGTGAGTCTGCCCCTGCTAAAGATGGCTGTCTTCTGTTGTTTCCAGTAGTACATCCCAGGCTGCCTTCAGGAAAAATGGCCACCTCATGGGTCCTTGCTGGTTAATAGACAGAAAATGGTAGAGACAGGGAATGTAGGGGCAGTAGTTTCATAAAGTTTAAGGCCAAAAGGGATCATCAGCTCATCTAGTCTGACTTCCTGTAAATTCACAAGCCATTGCATTTCCCCCAGATATCTCTATGTTGAGCTCAATTACTTTAGTTAGATTAAAGAGTTTTAGTCCTTGGCAGACTGAGGAGGGTGAAGTGTGAAAGAAAGAAGGTAAGAGTTGGTGTAAACAGAAAATAAAGACAGTCTTTAGTTGTGTTCATCCCAAGCATGGTGTGCTGAGTGTGGTCTCTCTAATCTCTACAGGTGTGACAGAGGAATGTGTGTTGCAGAAGGAGACTGAGGAGGGTGGGAATATGGGGTATAAAAGGAAGATTGGGGGATAGAAGATGTAGAAATTGATTAAGGCAACAGGGGAATATGGGGTGTGGGAGGGAGACTGAAGAATTGCAAGAGGGAAACGGAGTGGTGCATGGGAGTAGGGGTGGCAGAGAATGAGATGTGAGAGTAGGAGACAGTGAGGGAAAGGGGAGGGAAAATATGGAGGCAGGTGAATGTAGGGAATACACGGGGGACAGGAGACTGTGGGGCAGCATGAGGGGGAGAATGAGAATGGGGCAGGGGGTGGGAGACAGGATAGCAGGGTTGCCAACTCTAATATTTTCATCAGTCCTGTGATGGTTAGGCATTTTTTACTTCCTCCCCCACAATCTTATGAGAAGATCCTGACAGCTTCGGATTTCTGGCTGTGCTGTAACAGATGCTGAAGTTCTGACTTCAGCCATTAGATGCTGGTGTTAGGGGTCCGAGCTGCAGGTTTTGGGCTGCAGCCCCAGCTGCTACTAGCAGCGATTGTTGTGCCACTTGCCACCTGTGCAAAATGGTGAAGCAGCAACTTGTAGGGAGGGACTAGGGTGACCAGATGTCCCGATTTTATAGGGACAGTCCCGATATTCAGGGCTTTTTCTTATATAGGTGCCTATTACCCTCCACCCCCATCCCGATTTTTCACACTTGCTATCTGGTCACCCTAGTCAGGGTGACCAGACCGACTGCGGGGCAGGGAGCTGGCTCAGGGTCAGCAGCTTGTACCTGCCTCCTCCTTCCCCACGTACAGCTGCAGAGTGGTGAAGAACAAGGTTTAGCAATTGAGGAGAATGAAGGAGAGAGAAAAGACCCAGGAGTTACGGTGACCAGATAGAAAGTGTGAAAAATCAGGACAGGAGGTGGGAGGTAATAGGCACCTATATAAGAAAAAGCCCCAAATATCGGGACTGTCCCTATAAAATCGGGACATCTGGTCACCCCACCAGGAGTGTATGCACCTCTCCAACCTGCAGTGAGCCAGCTCCAGCCCACTTGTGCTTGTCTCTTTCCACCTCTCCAGCTGCTGGACTAAAAGGGCACAGACAGTGTCCTGAGAGGCACAGCCCAGGGTGTCAGGGGATGGAGCTGGCCCGTGACTGTTTTGAGGAGGGAGAAGGCAGGGGACGGAGGGAGGCTGTGTACTTTGGAAGGAAAGGCTTGAGCAGGAGGCAGGGCCAGGGAAAGCTGCTGGCAATGTCTCCCTTGGCAGAGAGAGCTACTCAGGGGACAACCTCTAAGTTAAGGTACCTGGCTAGGGGCCAGTGTCCAGGCAAGAAAGAGAGCAGCAGAGAGGCAGGGGAACGCTAGTGAAAGTCCCTTGGACAGGAGCAGAGGAGAGGCTTGGGAAGAATTCACAGGGACACAGGTGCTGGAACTAGGGGTGCAGCAGCACCCCCTGCCTGGAAGTGGTTTCCATCACAAACAAGGTTTGCAGTTTCATTCAATGGCTCTCAGCACCCCCACTATACAAACTGTCCCAGCCCTCCCTGCACAGAGAGGCATTGGTCAGACGTGAAAGGGAGACTGCCCACCCCTTCTCCCCAGTGTATTTTAGGTATCGTGCCGGTGATTTTCCTGAACTGCCCACAAACAAAAGGTCGATGCCCTCTCCGGGATCAAACAAACCCCGTGCAAATCTGATTTTTTTTCTTTAAAATCTCGCGTGCAAAACACCCAGCCTGGCGCGCGCGCGGCTTCTGGGGGGCCCGGGGTCGGCAGTCCCCGCCGGCCCCTCGCCTTGGGGATGGAAGGGTTACAACCATAGAGCGCGGCGGCTCGCCCAGCGCCCGCTGAAGAAGCAGGAAGTATTTACAGGCAGGGGGACAGGACGGGGGAGGCTGGCGGACTTCAGAAAGAAGGGACTTCCTATTCCCAGCAGCCCATTACCCTGCAGCCTGTTGTCTGAGCCTGGGGGCTGGGGGAGCAGCTAGTGTCCAAAGTGCCTGAGTCCCTGCTTCCAATGATCCCCCCCCCCGCCCCTGCCAGAGAGCATAAGGGAATAAAATACACCTCTTTGCTGCCAGTGGGAGAGGTGAGTCAGGGATGGGGGCGCCAACCATAATGGGGAGCGGGTGGAAATGCAGCTCCAGGGGACGTGGGGGAGACAGCCACAGCGGAGAGGCGAGAGATTGCTGCCCAGGGAGGCCGGGCTGCAGCAGAAAGGGGCTGGCAAGGCTGGGCTGTGCCTGAGAAAGGAAAGACAAATCAAACCAGCCAGCGCCCAGGGGTCTGTGCGGCTACAACCCGGCAGGCTCCCCCTTCCACTTTCACAAAGGGTGGGGCTAAATAGCGGCATGTGGGTTGCCTGCGAGAAGGGTGACCAGACAGCAAATGTGAAAAATCGGGACTGGGGGGAGCAGAATAGGAGCCTATATAAGAAAAAGACCCTAAAATCGGAACTGTCCCTATAAAATCGGGACATCTGGTCACTCTACCTGAGAGTCCCCTGAGGATTTATTCTTGTTGTAGCCCCAAATGCTGGCAGCTATCTGCGGAGAGAGGTAATTGGGGAGGCAGGGGAGAGGACTAAATGCTGGTTTGTTGCATGTCCCTCTAGTAGGTATCCTTCCCTGCAGATCACTGCTAAACTCGGTTGTTTTGCGTTGGCCTAGGAACGCTGATGTGCGGATCCCAAGATTCAGCCCTCTCTGCTTTTTCTGTGTCTCTTCCTCCTGTTTGTTTCTGCTCTGTGCCCTCAGCAGAGCTTGTTCTTGTTTTTTATTGCCTCTGTCTCATCTCTCTACCCTCACCTCCCTCATCTTTGTCTTCAATATTCTACGTCTTCTCTTCCTTTTCCCTTTGTCACTTCCCTCGTTTTAAAGTCTCTATGGGGACAGGCTCAGTGCTTTGTGCAAGTGAAAGGGTGTCAAGGGGGACCAAACACATCCCATGATACCAGTGAGTGGTGAATTGGGATTTATGAACAGGGGGAAGTGTGGGAGCCAGTGTACAGTACCCATGAAGGGAATTCTTTCCCATTCTTCTCAGAGAAGGAGATAAGAGATGTCAGGGAAGGCTGCTTCCAGTGTAGCTGCCTAATCACATTGTTTGCAGTCAAGGTGTCTGCTTCATGAGCCTGGATTCTGGGGGACTGATTCTTCTGTCACTTACGCCAGTGTAAATCCAGGGCAACTCAGATTAAATCACTGGAATGACACTGGTGTAAATTAGAACAGAATCAGGCTCTTGTCCTCTTTCTCTGAGGGTCTGGGCTACTGGAGGAAATATGTGGGGAGTGGAAGAGAGATAGCGCAGGACAGTCACAGATGCAGATCAGGACTGAGGTGTGGTGCCAGAGCTCTGAGTCCATAGGAATAGCAAGGGGATGCATAGGTCAGAAATGAAATGATTTGGCAGAACAGTGAAGAGAGGGAGAGCCCAGGACTGGAACAGCCGGGGGTGCTGTATGTCTGGATTCTCATTCTGTTCCAGCAGGTGATGGGAACATGAATGAAAATGAGGAGGAGGATCCTCAGCAGGAAGGTCCCAAGCCAGTGGAAGCCCCTGGGACATTATCAGACTTTTTCATAAGGGAAGCTTTTCCAAGTTCTGACCAGGACAAAGCCTGTGAGAGGCAGGAGATACATTCTCCGGAGGAGAGACAGGAAAAACCTACTCGTTGTGAAAGAGGCTTCAGGAAACGCAAAGACACTATCGTTCACCAGAAAACTCTCCTGGGCGAGAAGCCTTACATCTGTATTGAATGTGGGCAGAGCTTCAACCGGAGCTCAGACCTCATCCGCCATCAGCGGATCCACACAGGCGAGAAACCCTATGTGTGCACCGAGTGCGGGAAAAGCTTCAGCCGGCGCTCGCACCTTATCCAGCACCAGAGAATCCACACGGGGGAGAGACCCTACCAATGCAAAGACTGTGGGAAGAGCTTCAGCCAGAGCACACACCTCGTGCAGCACCAAAGGAACCACACTGGAGAGAGGCCCTATGTGTGTGCAAAATGTGGGAGGAACTTCTACCAGAACTCAGGGCTCATCAGACATGCCAACTTCCACACGGGTGAGAAGCCCTACAAATGCCCCGAGTGTGGGAAATGCTTCAGTGACAGCTCCAATCTCATCGCGCACCAGCGACTGCACACAGGTGAGAAGCCCTACAAGTGCACGGACTGTGACAAATGCTTCAGTGAGAGCTCCAAGCTGATCATCCACCGCCGGACCCACACGGGAGAGAAGCCCTACATGTGTCCCGAGTGCGGGAAGAGCTTCAGCCAGAGATCCCACCTTGTCCAGCACCGCAGGACGCACACAGGAGAGAAACCCTACAAGTGCTCCGAGTGTGGGACGAGCTTCAGCGACAACTCCACCCTGATCCGGCACCGCAGGACCCACACTGGGGAGAAGCCCTTCAAATGTGTGCAGTGTGGGAAGAGCTTCAGCCGCAACTCATACCTAGTGTCACATCAGAGAGTGCACGTGTGGTAGGAAGCAGCAGTGGCATGGTCCCTGGGCAAGTATGGTGCCATGCAGGCACATGAAACATCTGCAGCAATTGGGAGTGTGGGTGACTGGATCAAAGGGGAGAGTGGAACACATTCCTGGGATGGCAGGCAACGTTTGGGGTCACGGTGAGAGCCAAGGAACTGTGTGCTGGGACATTGATCAGTCTGGAATCTCAGACCTGGCAGGTGATGAAATGACAGGGTCAATTTTCCTGTTTGTTTTGGTGTTTGTTCCTTTTTAAATTATTTTATTTTGAAGTGAAGGTAAAAATGCCAAGCAGTAATTTGGCTCTGGGTCACACCTGCAGCTTATAAGATTGTGGCACACAACTTGCACCCTGCTGGTAATGCCTCAGTTTTGCAGAATTTACGTTCTCCTCTCTGTACCTATATTAAGTTTGTAGCCCTTACAGTTGTGAAGAATGACTTCAGAATGTGACCCAACATAGTGCTAATAACTGCCTGCATCTGCAGGCAAATAGGCGGGAAACCACTCCAAGAGATGCCCTGCTCCTCTGTTAGGGTGCTAACACTGAAGACCCACCACGAAACATTTAAATTGTAATATATTTGGCTGTTTTACTGCTAGTTATTTTAGCAAAAATATCAAGCTGATGTGTTTATCCAGCGTGGCAGGATATCCTAGAAATTAGGAATAGAGAAGACGTATTAGTTCTGTGATGTGCTTAGTATTTCTCTAATTGGCTCCATGGCTTCACAATATCTCCAGAAGGGTGGAGTGCTGGTGAGAGCAAATGGAGGGTCTAAGGGGTAGGAGACTCCTGTGTGCGCTAAAGCTTCCGAGCAGATCCAGGAGTTTGAGCAGTTGCTGGCCAAGAAAGCTTGTGAAAGGCTCATTCTGTAGCTAGCTTGGCAAAACTTGCCACTCTCGAAGGGATCAGAACTCTCTGGGAGCCTGAAACCACTTCTGGACTCTCAACAGATGACAAAATATTATTTTACGTATTTTGAAATATTAAACTTTGAGGGGAGCAGGGAACTTGCTTGCAACTCCTGGAGGAGTAGGGACCTTTGTTTCCTGCTGCTCAAGGAAGTGGTGGAACTTTGTGGAGTGGATGCCTTTCTTTGAAGCTGCAGGGGAACTGAGGCTTTTACTTGCAACTGCAAGTATTTTCCATGGACAACTTCAGACCAATGGGTTTTTGGTTTTGACTTCCCAACAAATGCTCCAGAAATCTGACAGAGAGTCAGCCAGATGCTGGATGGATCCAGAAATTCCAGGATTCATTTGCTTGACGTACTTTCAAAGGGCATATATGCTTTTCAATTTGCAGACTCAAAGATTAAGCCAAAGTTCAGCTAAAGTTGACTGACTTTTAATGGTCTGATCTTTTCACATCCAAATTTTATGAAGGAAACATACTGAACTTTGGTAAATGCCTGCTGCATGGCCAATGTGACAGCGCTCCAGAATTCAGTGATGGGGGCTGCTGTTTGGGGTAGTTCCTTTGGAATCATTTACATTTGTGAATGGAACTTTTTCTGTTATGTATCTGAATAAATCAAAACTCTGCAGCCAATTAATGGACTCAAGCCAGCAACTCCTAATGCTTGAGACCAACTCAAATGAAAACCCTGGCATCAAGAATTTGGTCTCAGAGAAGCAATGGCGCTTTCCTCACTGAAAACTCCTTCCCCTGCAGTCCTCTGAGCATATGTTGTCCTTCTATGTGCTTTGTAAGGTGCTGTGTACATTTAACAGTGCTCTATAAATTAAAAATAACTGTGTACATTTATTTCTGATTAAAATCTTTATGTAAACTTATTTAAAATTGTATGCAGATTCGGTGTGGTCTTAGGGCTCAGGGCCCATTGCCAGAGCTGCTAAGGTTATTCACCACTCTTATGAAGACACTGTAATTGGTGTCTTTGGAATTTCCTTTGCGCCCCATACTGGATTTATTTCTCCTGTTCATTGCCACACAGCTGAAATCATTAGCTTCCCCACATCCTGTCCTTCCCATAGTGTTCTAGCTGTCGAAGGGCAATCTGGGCACTGCCATTTTTTTTGCTTATGTAATGGTTACAATATGTGTTCCTCTTCCAGCAGGACTTAAATCTCTACCGGGGGCACAGAGCCTCACAAGCAGAATGCAGGAGAGAGAGGTATGTGTAAATCTAAGAAGTCGCTGAGAGCTGGAAAGCCTGCTCCCAAACTGCTGGATATATGGACTCTTGCAGACAGGGTGTAGCCTGTCTCCTCCCTAGTAGCTTCTCTACAGTTTGTTTCCTCTCTCTTGATCATATTAACTGTTATTGGAAAAGCCTTGGTAAATTTTCTCATTTAAACAGAAATTCCATGGACTGTCCAATGTTCTGGCCACACCCCATCCCAGGTATTGGTTCCCATCAGGTGCCCAGGTCCTTTTGTCAGTTTTAATGGTGCTTTTTAGAATACTCTAGCTTCCTATTGTGCTACCGGTGCTTAGAAACCAGTGATACTAAGGCACCTTAGAAGTACCTAAAACAGATTGATTAATGGATTAATAATGTCTCTGAAATAAAATCTCTCTTTCCAATACTCTCTGCTTTCCCTTCTTCCCTCCTCCCCTCCCCCGAGTGAGATCTTGAACTCACCAGTTTCATGGCCCCAGTAGGGACCAGTTTTGGAAATGAGTGTTTATGACCTCTTCACAGTGAGATGGGTTTTGTCTAGCAAAGCTGCCATGTAACCCATATAACAACCTGGAGCCGATGGGCATTCTTACGATTGTCTTCAGTTTCGTCTGATCTATCTGTGTGACTCTAAGATAAAAGCCCAGAGCATGAAACAACCTATTCACTCCCTTACAAGAGCGGCTGAGTGGTGTAATCTCATTCTAGAATAATCCACTGTGAGATGAATGTGGCTACAACAGAGCTGAGGTCTGGATAGGAGGGGTTATTCCCACAGTCCTGGCAGCTGGGTGGTTTGTGATCTGTTCTGTAATTCCTCCTTAGAATAGCAAATGTGACAGAGTGCGCAACAGCGAAGGCTGAAATGCAATTTCCATTATAACCCCAGGTCTCGTTGTAGCTCATAATGTTGGCAAATTCCTTTTGGATTGAAATTTTCTATGCTTGGTCTCAGGAGCCATCAATGAAGTGTGTGCATACAAAAAAAGCCAACCCACCCCAGTGGACCACACTGAGCCAGATTAATCGCTTCCCCTTTGCACCAACTAGGCTAGCCCAAAGGGGGCCGTAAAACAGTCATAAGCCGCACCCAGTGAATATGCCCCGTGCATGTGGGCTCTGTGCCACCTCTGCAGGAGTCCTCCTTCCAGAGTAAGGGGCATCCAGGATGTGGCAGGGGCATGTAAGGGGTGGAATGGCGGCGAGATGGAGCAGATCGACAGCAAAGGGGGATATAGCCAGGGCAAACTGGCTTTTTCCCTGCTGTCACAAACCCTATAGCGGCTTTTAAAAAAACCAAAACCCTGAAACAAGACATTGCACGTGCTTCTCCCTCTGGGGAGAGGATGAGGAACAAACCCATGACATGTGTTAGTCACATTGATTAATGCACTGCTGGAAGGTGCTCAGATAACACAATGATGAGTGTGGCATAACAACCTGAATAGACTAGAAGTGCAAATTGGAGCTGCTCTAGTTTATGCTGTGGGGCCTTTTTAAATTGTGGAGACATAAAAGTACAGAGGGATTAAGTAATTTGCCTAAAGTCATAAGTCTGGACTCTCTAGTCCATGACTAGATCACAGTGCTAGTGCACCCCTATTGGCCAATGCAGGCAGTCATCAGTTACAGCAGCTCAAACTGGCCTCGGGGATCAAGAGCATGTAGAAGGGATTCACAGCCACCTTTGCCCCTACCCTGTTGGGTCCTGTGCGAAGCACAGCTCATCTGAACCTGAAGGTTGGGGCCACAGTGAAGGTAGGGACTTGTGGATCAGGCCTAGGCAGATTACTGTTTTGTAGTCCTTGGTGTGCTCTGGCTTGCCATGTAACCTTTCTCTGCAAAATGGGGGTAACGCTATTTACTTATCTCAGAAGAGGTGTTATGAGGCCTAATTTAATAATGTGCCAGATCCTCTGGCTGGAAGTCTGGCTGAACCAGAGAGACTACCTGCAGGCAAGAGGGTTCCACAGGGGTTGTAGAGCTGATGTAAGCCTTTCCCCGACAGCTCCTGCATAGAGGCGGGTGGGCTGGAGGGCATAGCCTCAGGGAAGAGGATGTGGCCACAGTGCTGCTGCACTCCAGCTATTGGCTGCTGTATTAGTTCCTGAAAGGCTGGTGTAGCACAGCACTGCATAAATTAGAGAGGCCCTGAGGCTACTCTACCTTACCCTGGGAGCTATGCAGACGCCTGGAAGAAATGAGAATAGAAGGAGATGCAAAGGTGACTGAAAACAGATTTACACCCCCACCCCTGGTTAGGGTTGCCAGTTTTGGTTGGATATATTCCTGGAGATTTCGTCACATGACAATCTTTAATTAAAGATTAATCTTTAATTCCTGGAGGGTTGGCAACGCTGACCCCCATCCATTTCTGCATCGAGTATATCTCGACTGAAATGGAGAGTTGAGCCAAAAGCATGTACACTATATAAGTGTAGACCATTATTACCGCAAGGCCGTAGCAGAGGTAGGAATAGAATTCAGTTTGGGGCTTCCAGCTCTACATCCACTCCTATGCCAACATTACACTGTAATTGGCATAATGAAATCTTGGTAAAGTTTGCTTGGCTTTTAGGGCTTGATTTGCAATGATGGATATCTTAATACTGTATGAAGATGATTTGTATGCACAGATTTCATAAGTCCATTATGAGCTATATGAGCAAGGGTCACGCGTTGGGAAAAAGACAGGGGAAAAGCCCTGAATTTATTTCCCTTAAGAGAGTAGAGATGCCCCATATCCCTCAATTCTCCAGGGAGTGGAGGAGATGTCCCTGGAAGACATTAGAGAGCCTTGTCTTCCCCAAAGACAACTGCAAGTAGAGGGAACCTGTGGAGGAAGGGGGTTGTTTGGGATGGAAGATTGCAGGTCTTTGTGAAGGGGATCTCTGTACAAATAATCAGACAAACTTCTGAATGGGCATTTTTTGATGGCTCAGACTTCTTGAGGGTTTAATAATTAAGATGTTTCTATTAAAGGATAAGCTGAAATCAGCAGGAATGACCATACAACCTTCTGGTCCAGGCCATCCAATATCTGGATAATTGTCCCCAGGATTTATTTTTGTAAATATTATGTTAGCAGTATTATCATAGTACCTAGGAGCCCTGCTCCTAGAGCAGGACCCCATCATGCTTGGTGCTGTACAAACACAGAACAAAAAGTTAATCCTCACTGACACTAAACTAAAGTATAAGACAAGACAAATACAGATAGACTGACAGGGGAGCACACGGAGACAATAGTGGTAGGCATGACAGGCAGTGGTCTCCGCACGCCAGCAGCCTAACCATTGTCACAGCCCAGGAGAGTTTGAAGGAGGCTAATGAGATCATTTTGCAGATGTTTGCGGGGAGTTTCTCCTACATGTGAGGGGCAGCATGGGAAAAAGCATGTAGGGGCTTGTTTGACAATTTAACAAGTGGGTGATGGAGGCTGGCACCATAGGCTGATGGGAGGCGGGAGTCTACCACACTGACCAACATTTTCAAATTAACTTCAGCAAGCATCCTGCCCACTCCCCACGACTGCTCCCCTCCAGCCCCACTAACGCCTACTGCCATCCCCTAGTCCCCTCACTACTACCCCCATTCAGTCTCCCCACCCAGTGCCTCGTAGTCTGTAGAACACACAGCAAGGGGAGCAGTCTCGCTCCCCTCCTACACACTCCCCCAATGTGGGGCTGTAGGCAGCGTTCAGGGAGGCAGGGCCACAATTACATCCAAGAAAGCAGAGATGATGTCCACGCTCAGTAGAGCGTTTGCAGCAGAACAGAACTGTGAGGGCCCTCCTGCACTGAGCCCTGGAAGAGGAGGGGGCACAACCCCTCTGTAATTCCCCCCTCTTGCTGGAGAGAATGGGGGATGAACGCCCCTGCCTGATCCCTAAACCCCACCACCTACACTGCGTTCTGGGGTGAGTAGGGCTGTTTCCCCCCACCTGAACCTTCATCTACCCCATCTCTGCTGCAGCCAAGACCTGGGGGAGAATGGGGCATGACCCCTCCTTAACACACAGATCAATGTACACATCTATAACAGATAACACATCTGCCTCCACCTTGTGCCACCACCTCTGCAGCCCCACACCTCACATCTATCCCACTGCCCTGCCGTTGGCCATTAAGCCTGGCTGACTCAACCCCTCACAAATTCCCATTGGCAGTCACTGACCAGAGGACACCTACATTACCCAGAATCTTGTGCATCAGTCATCAGTCTCTCTCACTGACTCAGAGAGAGAGGCTGATGCACATGGTTCTGGGTAACACTGTTTTTATGAGGGAGAGAACACTAAATTGGGAGTCAGGAGTCTTTTGGTTGCAAATGGGAATCTCCCTGACATACCAGGAGCCTTGGTCAGCCTGGAGTTGCCTTCAATAGAATATGAGTGTAATAGGTAGTGAGGGGATTGGGCCATGAAGGGCCTTGAAAATGAAGACATGCAGCTTATGTTTGACACAATAGAGAAGAGGGAGCCAGTGGAGGGATTCAAAGAGAGGGGTACATCGTCAAAGCAACGGCTGAAAAATTATCTTTGCAGCAGCATTCTGCATGGATATTCAGGGGGCAAATTTGCATAGGTCAAGGCCAGAGACAAGGATGTTACAGTAGTAATATTAATTATGTCCCTGCAAGGGAGTAGCGAACCAGATCAGTGAGGTTTCTAGAATGTTTATGGGGGGGGGGCTAATGAAAACCACAAGGGTAACTTTGAGCTGCATTCTGAAGTCACTAGGGAAGATGGGAGGTGCTTGGGGAAGGGGGTGATGGGGAGAGGCAATTTAACCCTAAGATTGTTTGCAAACATGTTTGGTTTCCAGACAGTTCATGGCTGTTTCTAAAGATCATAAAATAAAACCTTGATGCAGCTCCAGTTTTTAAAATGGTAGCACAAGGAAGTGTTCAAGGAGCACTCATGTGAAGCATGACACAGGTGAAGGGGAATGTGAAGGAAAAAAAACAAACATTTGCCTCACATCTGGAAAGTTAAGGGTTAAAAACCACACTGCTTCTAAATCCTCAGTGTCCTAGAGAGGAGTAGGAAGTATGGGTATGGTAAAATGTGAATTTCCTGACCCCAGCTTTCTATCCCTGAAACCTCTGTAGAAACCTGGCACCAGATCAAGAATGGGCAGTGACGGCAAAAGGGATGAAACCCCAGCCCCAACGGAAAGGCCTGTTCTGGGCTCTGAGGTTATGTCTACATTGCAATTAGACACCCACCGCTAACACGTGTCAGCAGCACCGGCCCCAGGCTCAGAAGGGGCCCCTAACATCTGCTTCCTCCCCTCCCGCAGCGCTGCAGCGAGAGGCCCCGAGAGAGAGCAGGGAGCAGCGCCCTGCTTACCACAGCGCCCGCACACCCTCCAGCCCCAGAGAACACTTATCGCCCACAGGCCGGCAGGCTGCCAATCCCCCGCCCCGCGGGACGTACTGTACACGGCACCCGGGCCCCGCCCAGAGACTGGCAACAAGGCTCCAGCTCGCAGCCTCTGCCTCCGGGGATCCGGCCCGGAAGCCAGGAGCCCAAGGGACCCCGGGAGCTGTAGTTCCTTGGCCAGCTCCCTGCCTGGAGAGTCGCCCCTGGAGCAGGGAAGGAACTACATTTCCCAGCATTCCCTTGGCCGCTATCAACAGGAAAGGGAGGGGGAGGGAGTAGGGAAGCTGCCAGGGCTGGTGGAAGCTGATGCACCGGCTTGCTGTGAATGGGGAGCTGGCTGCTAGAAGAGGGTGACACTGTGAATGGGGAACATGTGCACAAGGAGTAGAAGGCTTTGGCCCAGATATCACACTTAGATGACTTCCCCAGACTGGATTCGGAATGCTGGTGGCCTCGGCTGGCAGCCCCCAAAGAAGGAATTGGGTGGAACGAATGGCCAATGCACCTCTATCTGAAGCCTTGCAAGGGAGGTATGTGGACCCCCCCCCAGGAGAGGTTAAAATGATAAGTAAGAGAGGGAGGGCTCTGCTAGAGGACTGGGCAGCTTTAGGTACAGTACCAGGCACGCAGGAGGTTGAGACTCAGTTTCCACTTCTGAGCCATAGAAGCAGAAATTGGCTTTTCCTTTCCAGGATTTGTCTGATATTCAGAAAGGGAATCTAATACCTCCTTTTCAGATTTGAACACCCTCAAAGTTCAGGAGCACTCAAGTTCAATTTGGGCCACTCTCTTATTTCATTTCTCCCAGATCAAATACTGATCCACTGTAATTTGCTGTACACAAAGTAGGATAAAATTGAGCAAAAAAATCCTGGCATCTTACCGATGCTAAGTAGGACCGGAATTGCCATTTTCAACCACCATTACCATTTCTTTTTAGTTTTGTTTAAAAAGGTGACAGTAATATTGCATTGGCAAGTTCCCCATAGAAACTAGGAGTGGAACAAAAGAACAGCAAAGGCACCTCAATTTTTACCTCATTATGTGGGACAGTGTTACAATAAGGATCCAGATATCCTCTATTCACACAAACTGAAAATTGTTCCACTTTACTGCAGTTCTGTAACTATGCAGGAACCAGTCCTGCGTTCTGTGCACATCCAAAATTCCTACTGAATTCAGAAGTGCCTTGCTTTGTAACCATACCTCCTGATATTGTCAAACCTTGTAAGCTAAGCAGGTTTACATTTAGTAATTGGGTGGGAGGCCTCTCAGAAAAAGTTAAGAGCTGCAGGAGGTGTTGATTATTCACTAGGTAATGTGAGTCCCTCCTGTTTACACTAGTAAACTAGTACAGCATAGATTTAGATTGTACTGTACTCCTAGAGTCTAGGAGTAGTTCCTTTGCTTCTGTACACAGCCCATTAAAGACAATGAAAAGACTCCCACTGACTTCAACATGCTTTGGGTGGAACTGGTTATACATAGGATAACTCCACTGTCTTCATAGGGTCCCAGTCCCACAGCAGAGGGGGATGGTGTGAGCTTGCTGCAGAGCTGCTGCTTAGGAATGGGAATCTCCTGGCACCCCTGCCTCAGAAATCATCCAGGCTGCACCTTCTTTACTACTATGTGTTAGCTGTTGGGTGTATAGGAATTGGGGGCCCCTGTTGTAGGCGATAGGCATCTCAGGTACTTAAAGCCTTGGCCTGGAGTAGGGAAGCACCTAACTGCAGAGTCTACAGCTGCTTAAGTCCAGCACTGAGGATTGAGAGTCCCTAGGACTGCCGTTGCAAGGTTCAAGCATGCTCAGTCTTGGAATTGCCACCTCTCCTGCAGCTAGTAGATGCACCTGTCGAAGGCTGGCCTCTGGCAATTGACCCTATGGCTGTAGCCAGAGAAGCTACAGGTAGCTCTGACTACTGGGGGCTATTAAGCTAGAAGCAGATAAAGAAACTGGCATTAAACCTCAAGGAGCAGAGGTCTCCAGTAGGAAAGGAATGTCAAGGGGAGCAGGGAAAGTAGAAGCAGGTCAGGTTTGCAGGGGGAGAATAGGACCAGTTGTCTGGAGAGCACATCCAAGGTAGAAGGGAAAGAAGCATGAGGAGAGGTGATGACCAGGTAGTGGAATAGCATATAGATGGGAGCAGAGGGAAAGAGAACCCTGGGAACCTAAAGTCACCAGCCTTAAGTGCTCACTGAGCCAGGGTTGGAGAAATGATGTTTGCAAGTGGCTTGCTCAAATGACAGGATGGGTGCTGGGGGAGGAATGTGTCAGAATTGATCAGGTATCTGCTAGCTATGGAACTTTATTGATTTGAGACTAGGACCACATACAGTGACTGGTGAAATAGCATGTACTGAAGACATGGCTATAGCATGCCTGAAGGAGATAAATCTGTGGGGAGTTTCCCTGATCGTTATGAAAGTTCTGCTGACAGTGGACACTGGTAAACTTACATAGGTACAGCTCAGTGAGAAAAACTAGGGGCTGCAGAAGTGGTGTATGGCAATACATATAGTTAAGCAGAGGTGTCTGATCAAAATGAAAAACATCTCAGATTCAGTACTGGGTATACTATTGTGCCGCCACACCAGGCCCACACTCAGAAGGGGCCCATAGTAACTACATGGGGGCCCACAACTATGGTTGGTGCCGGGCGCACCAAAGGTTAATGCGGCCCTGCATGTCAGCTGACAGGGGCTTGGGCTACATGACTGTTTAATTGCTGTGTAGATGTTCAGGCTGGAACTGGGCTCTGATTCCTGTGGGGGGAAGAAATGGGCTGGTCCCAGAGCCAGGCTCTAGCCTGAGCATCTACAAACACAATTAAACTGCCCCATAGCCTGAGCCCCTGCCCCCCAAGCCTGAGTCAGCTGACATGGACCAGCCCACAGGTGTTTGATTGCAGTATAGACATAGCCTAAGGTTTCTGTACCCAGCTCTGACCAATACCCTCTCTTCTCAGATTTTGGTAACATGTTAATAAAGTGTTTCACTTATCTGGGTGTTCCTGCTTGGAGCACACAAGAGATGAATCCCAATCTCCCGTGATACTCTCCTAATTCTCCCACCAGGGTATACGTGGGAAAGGTTTCATTTAGTATCAGCCAGCCCAGAACAGGGAGAGAAGAATCTGTGAAAAGGAGTAGCAGATCACACACTCACAGCAAAGGAGCTGCATCAAGTCCTTTGCAGGGAAAAAGGAGGAAATGACAGATGTTTGTAATAATTCATCTCACCAAGCATAAACTGTGGATGGAAAAGAAAAGGTGGAGGAAACCCAGGAACAGCACATGAGTGAAAGGGAAGTGGAATCTTTACAGCTGCAGTGCAACAGGACCCTCTGCAAAACAGCTACCAGAAATGCAGTATGTGGGAATACAAGCGAGTCTTGTGTTGCTACCGCTGACATTTTATACACCACCACTGGTAGGGGACAGAAAGTATTCTCTCCCCTCCCCCCAATAGCTAACAAGGAGAGGTAGAAAGGGGATTCCCTCTGAATACTTAAAGACACGTATCTCCTTCCTTTAGCTTGAAATTATTAGATGAATTTTCATGGGGTAGCATTCTCTCTGGCCAGACACCTGCCTACTTAGACAGTGCCCATCACTGTATCTGAAAATAGAAAATAGCTTGATGAGTTTAGAGCGGGGGGGTCCTCAAACTTTTTTTTTTTTTTTTTTTTTTACACCACTGGTGACCCCTTTCACATTGCCAGCCTCTGAGTATGACTCCCATAATAAAACACACACCATTATAAATGCTGGAGGCAAGCGGGGGTTGAGGTTGACAGCTCACAACCCCCCCCATGTAATGACCTCATGACCCCCTGAGGGGTCCTGACCCCTAGTTTGAGAAGCCCTGGTTTAGAGTATGTTTGTTGTGGGCACACACTGCTGTGAAGAGTTAAGGAGGGTAAGCTAGTTCAGAGGTGAGTTTTGCATTCAATTCTGAATGCAGTGAGGTCCACTGTGATTCTGGTCTCTTGCGGGGGGGGGGGGGGGGGGAGTGAGGGCTGTAGTATCACTGTGGCCAAAGTTCTGTCCACTCCCCCTCTTAGTGGTTGAGAACTGCTTAGCTCCCCATGGGTGGTCTTAAATCACACAGAGAGACATGACCTCCCAGGTAGTACAGGCAGCCTTGGTCAGGACAGAGCCTATATTCAAGGGGGAGCTAGCACAGGGCAGAAGTGTTGCTAGTTTTTGTTTCAGGTCAGACTTGAGTGACCAAAGGGGGATGGTGGTAACCCACATTTCTGAGCTTTGATCCCACAGAATGAACTTGCCTGAGGAGGAATAGTGTGGGGTACCCAGCACACAGGTACTACACCAAACTTTTACATGAAGGGAGCTACAGCAGTAGCTCTGTTGCAGTAGTTGGAGAAGGAGCTGGAGGGTAGGGAACAAGTGCATATGTGTATTTCCTGGTCCTTCACTTATTCCCCCCATATTGTACTTGTTATATTGAGGTTGATTCTCCCCATTTACCCCAGGGGACCTTGCCCATCCACTCTCCTTTTGTCCCACTCCTGTACTTTCTACCCTAGCGCCTCTCCCCCCACTTTTCAACCCCCAAACAGAGAAAACCACCACATGGGCATTTCACAATCAACTTGTTCTCTTGCTGTAGGTTGCAGGGTAGTGGTTCCAATCTAGCCCCTGTCTATAGTGACTGAAAGCCATTTCCCAGCTGGCCAGTTGCCCTTGAGAGGAGTGGGTGGTTTCAGGCCAGATCCAAAAATGGATGGGCGGCCTCACCACAAACACACCCCATTACTGCTGGCCCCTTTGTGGCAGCTTCACTGGAGAAGGCAAGGATGAGTGGGCTGTACAGGCTGAACTAACTTCTCAGTCCTGAAGGTTGGTCCCTGCAAGGCACATACTGTGCCATTCTCCACCAACATGCTCCCCCACCTATGGTTCCCCCCCCTTCTCTTCAGATCCCTAGACCAATCAGGGCCTGGTTCCTGTTACACTTCTGTGCCACATATGGACTGGCTACAGAGGTTGCTTATAGACACCAGGTGTGTTCATAAGACCCTTTAATGCTCTGCCAGTTATGGCTCAGGTTAATTTAGAATGTTTTCTATACAGTGCCACCTAGTGGTGGAACAGTATAATACCATTTAAGATTCCATTACAGTCATTCACTGCTAGTACTAAATAGGATTTCTTAGTTTACTTTTTAATACATTGAAATTCATCTGAAAGAGGGGGAATAAATGCTTTTGTCTCTAACTCTTGAGAAAGGTGAAAGTTTTGTGTAAGGTGTAAGGACTGGCCTTAGACCAAATGGTGCCCCAGGCAAGGAGCATCTGCAGAACTCATGCCCCCACCCCTTATTTGTTAAACCTTTGAATACCTTATTTTTACTGCATTTGTAGCCCATTTCATGACTTATCATCTGACAAGGATAAATCAATTTGTATAGTAGAATCAGTAAAATTCTGTATTTATTCATGCCATATATATATATATATATATACATACACAAAAAAATTCCCTTTATGCTTAATCCACATACAGAATACTTGAAACATTTTACTTCCAACATTCTGTTTTCCCTTTTGTTGCTAACAAAAACAGCACCCTGAGCCTGGTGCCCCCTGGTGGTTGCCTGAGTCATTGGCCCCCTAAATCCAGCTCTGTATTTATATACCTAAAGTTACAGATATAAATTTGGCACCCAGCTACCTATTGATTTCAATGTGGGGCAGAGGGAGGAGAGAATCAGGAGTACAATACTGACTCATATAGTAGGTTTCAGAATAGCAGCTGTGTTAGTCTGTATCTGCAAAAAAACAAACCAGGAGTACTTGTGGCATCTTTACCAACAATTTTATTAGCGCATAAGCTTTTGTGGGCTACAGCCCACTTCATCAGCTGCATTGAATAGAACATATAGTAAGGACACACAGTGGAATTTGCCATACAAACTGTAAGTGGCTAATTAAGATGAGCTATCAGCAGGAGAAAAAAAATCTTGTAGTGATAATCAAGATGGCTCATCTAGACGGCTGAGAAGAAGGTGTGAGGATACTTAACATCTAGAAATAGATTCAATATGTGTAGTGACCCAGCCACTCCCAGTCTCTATTCAAACCCAGGTTAATGGTTTCTAGTTTGTGTATTAATTCAAGCTCAGCAGTTTCTCATTGGAGTCTGTTTTAGAAGCTTTTCTGTTACAGGATTGCCACCCTTAAGTCTTTTACTGAGTGGCCAGAGAGGTTGAAGTGTTCTCCTACAGGTTTTTGAATTTTATGATTCCTGATGTCAGATTTGTGTCTGTCTAGTCTTTTACATAGAGACTGTCCAGTTTGACCAATGTACATGGCAGAGGGGCATTGCTGGCACATGATGGCATATATCACATTGCTAGATGTGCAGGTGAATGAGCCCCTGATGGTGTGGCTAATGTGACTAGGTCCTATGATGGTGTCTCTTGAATAAATATGTGGACAGAGTTGGCATCTGGCTTTGTTGCAAGGATAGGTTCCTGGGTTAGTGTGTGTGGGGTGTGGTTTATGGTACCTACATGCCTCCAACTTTCATCCAGGACACACATGATCCATTTTCTACAGCCAAGCTCTAAGATACAACCGCATTGTTTCCAGTCCCTCAAACTGAGGCAAACACCTACAAGATCTCTATCAAGCATTCTTAGAACTACAATACCCACCTGCTGAAGTAAAAAAAAAAAAAACCAGCTTGACAGAGCCAGAAGAGTACCCAGAAGTCACCTACTGCAGGACAGGCTCAACAAAGAAAACAACAGAACGCCACTAGCCATCACCCTCAGCCCCCAACTAAAACCTCTCCGACGCATCATCAAGGATCTACAACCTATCCTGAAGGATGACCCATCACTCTCACAGATCTTGGGAGACAGGCCAGTCCTTGCCTACAGACAGCCCCCCAACCTGAAGCAAATACTCACCAGCAACCACACACACACACACACCACACAACAGAACCACTAACCCAGGAACCTATCCTTGCAACAAAGCCTGTTGCCAACTGTGTCCACATATTTATTCAGGGGACACCATCATAGGGCCTAATCACATCAGCCACACTATCAGAGGCTTGTTCACCTGCACATCTACCAATGTGATATATGCCATCATGTGCCAGCAATGCCCCTCTGCCATGTACATTGGTCAAACTGGACAGTCTCTACGTAAAAGACTAGACGGACACAAATCTAACATCAGGAATCATAACATTCAAAAACCTGTAGGAGAACACTTCAACCTCTCTGGCCACTCAGTAAAAGACTTAAGGGTGGCAATTTAACAGAAAAGCTTCTAAAACAGACTCCAAAAAGAAACTGCTGAGCTTGAATAAATACACAAACTAGATACCATTAACCTGGGTTTGATTAGAGACTGGCAGTGGTTGGGTCACTACACATATTGAATCTATTTCTACATGTTAAGTATCCTCACACCTTCTTAGCTGTCTAGATGGGCCATCTTGATCATCACTACGAAAGTTTTTTCCTCCTGCTGATAATAGCTCATCTTAATTAGCCTCTTACAGTTTGTATGGCAAATTCCACCTTCTCTAATATAAAATTCTTACCATGTTCCATTCAATGCAGCCGATGAAGTGGGCTGTAGCCCACGAAAGCCTATGCTCTAATAAATTTGTTAGTCTCAAAGGTACCACAAGTACTCCTGTTTTCTTTCTTTATATAGCAATCACTAAAATCACCAGAGCACTTGACAAAGTCAGTCAGTATCATTATCCCCATTTTAATGATGGGGAAACGGAGGCACAGAGCAATTAAAGTGACTTACCCAAGATCACTCAGTGGGCCAGTAGAAGAATTAGGAGTAGAACCCAGGTATCTTGTGTGGTGCTTTGTCCACTAGGCAACAGTGCCTCCCTCCATGCCAAGTTAGGTGCCTAGACGCTTTTGAAAATCCCACTAGGTGCCTATCTGCATCTTTAATCATAAAGTACCTAGCTCTTAAATAGCGCTCCTCAGTAGATCTCAAAGTTTAAAAAAAAAAAGGGTTGTGTCATTCCCATTTTACAGATAAGGCACAAAGTGGTGGTGAAGGGACTTGTCTACTGCCACCCAGTGGGTCATACCTTCAAAAGTCTGGCCCTGTGTCTGGCAGACTAGGAGAAGGGAAATCCTTTTGTCTTGCAGATTCTGAGGAGCAGCGTCCTTCTGTTGCTGGCAGACTGCGTGGGAAGTGTCCTGGTATTGCAAAGAAGAATTGACTCTGTCGGTTGGTTGTAAGCCCTGTGAGAAAGGAAGAAGAGAATCAGGTCCATATGGGTGAATAGCCTTTGGACCCATGCAAAGAGGTTGTGAAAGGCAGCATTCTAATTTGGGAGCACTTCAAGGCCTAAGACCTATATATTAAATTCTGTGTGATGCTGCAAGTTACTGCATGCAGATGGACCCTTGTGCTGCACAAAGGCCCACTGACTTCAGTAGGGTCAGCCCATGTGGAGTAACTTACAGAATCAGGGCCTGATTTTGCCTTGCGTCCTCTTTTGTTTGCCTAGCTATAGGTCTGAATCAGCATATTTCCATCTCAGTTTTAACACCGAGATTTCATCCTAGACTAACCC
The DNA here is from genome assembly GCF_965152275.1 of Natator depressus. Taxonomy (NCBI): domain Eukaryota; kingdom Metazoa; phylum Chordata; order Testudines; family Cheloniidae; genus Natator; species Natator depressus. The sequence goes on along the minus strand of NC_134234.1, from coordinate 219,314,888 downwards.
TGTGGAGACAGAAAACTCACGTATTATCTGGCCCTTTTGACTGACAGCAAAGAGAAATTGGTAAATATGGCGTCAGTGGACATCTGCGTTTGAAAACCATGGTTTGAAGGCAAACACAAAGAAAATGAAGTTACGCTAGTAGGGAAGATGGAAGAGCTGTTGATTGAAATTTCAGGAGAGAAGTGAATCAGAAGAATGAATATGTACTTGGGACACTCAGTGCCATCGGAAAGAGATGTGGAGAACTGAAAAGAAGAATCCAACACGTAAGGGTGGCAATGAAAGGGGAGACAGGACTACTATGGGACTAGCAATTAAGAAAGAAGCTGAAACAGAAAAGTTTCTACTGTGTGTTTGTCCCTGCCTGCTCTATGGTTTGGAATAAAAGAAATGAAAACCCTACTTTTATTCTGGAATCACTCTAGCAGAATAGTTTAATTCCACAACAGCTATTCTAGTCAACATCCTCATGTAGATAAGCCCCTATTTAGAGAATTTTTATTTGCATTGAAGTAGCAACCAAAACACTAATCAGGTTCGGGGTCCCATTGTGCCAATTACTGTACAAACACATAGGAAGACATCTCCTGCCCTGAGGAACTCCTGTCTAAGAATCAATGGTTAGAGGATTGCTGAGAGCATGTGGGGTAGTTGCCTAATGGCAAGCTAATTAGAAGTTAAGGGACTGGCTTGAGTATTGGGGAATAGAAGGATTGTAAGAAGCATAGACACAAATCAGATCAGAATTTGGCACTTTGTTTTAAAGATGACCTGAAAAGGTAGAAAAGAATTGGGTGCTTGTCCTTTTTTGATGATGGATAAAAGCCTGAAAAAGTTTCATAAAGAGAAAGAAAATACCTGCTTATTTTCCCCACATTAAAAATTCAAGGGGTTAGATTTTTTAGGGGTGGGAGAAGAAGGTGGTGGTACTCTAAACTCTGCCTAGCAGAGTCAGATGCCTCTTACAGTAGATGGTGCATGCCACCTGGCTCTCCTTCATTGAGAATTGACTAGGCCCATGGGCTCTGCTGGATCTTTAGACTTAGAACCACTTGTAAGTCTCCCAAATGCCACTCACAAAATTAGATGTCACTTACAGTAATTTGACAATCTGTGACTGGCCCCCCCCTTCTCACGTAAGAAATGAGATAGCAGTGATGATTGATGTTTAAGCATCACTAGGCATCTAAATCAAGCCCTAATGGTCAATAGGCAGCTTACAGCTCTTAACCCTCTTGTTCCAGGATCTGTGCAGAGCCATATAGGCCTTTGCCAGACTAGAGTATGTCTACACTAGTATTCTTACCCAATGTAGTTAATATCTTTTATGAAACCTAGTCTGGACATTCCCTAAGTGTTTGTTCCAGGCTACTTTTGTAGTCTGGAACAAAAGTTTACAAGATGTCCAGACTAGAGTTAAGTACTATTTTTTCTGCTGAAGGTTTTGGGGGCGAGGGGGAAGAAGCACCAATTCAGTAAAGTGGATATAAATTTACAAAGTTTTGGTGTTGCTGAACTGCATCTGTTAGAAATAGAAACTAAAGATTCTGAAAAAAGTATTGTGTGACTTTTCAAAGTGAAACATTTAAAAAAATTTGAAATATTTCAAACTGAAGAGGCAATTTTTAAACATTTTAATTTTTTTAAAGTCAAAATCAAAATAGTTGACCCAGAACAATTTCTTCCTCCCCCACATCTTCAGAATTCCCAGAAACCCATTACTTCATCCAGATTAGGCTTTACAAAGATGGTAGTTACCTCAGATTAATTGGCAACCAATAAATTGAAAAAAAAATTTAATGACAACAAGTCCTAAGAAACAACTCAAGGGTTTCCTTTGCTTTCAAATGAAAGCAGAGGTTCTGGAGATCAGACAGCCAGTTACTACCACATCTAGACCCCAAGAAATTCACACCTTGCTTGCCCTAGGACACTCTGACCCAGTCTATATTTGGGAAGATTAACAAGCATTTTTTTTGCCTTGGCATGCCTGTGCCATAACAACAACAACGGGAGATGTAATCTGGAATAGGCACAGGGTAGTCTAGCCTTGCAGTTTATCTGCAACCCCAGCATGAGGGGGCTTATTCCCCAGCAGTAAAGGGCTATTAAGAATATACTGACCTTTTAAGATCACATTCACTTGATCTTCCAGGCCCATATCAGCTACTTTTATCCTTGTATTGCAGTCTTCCTAAGGACCCAACAACATGGTCCTAAGAAAGTCCAGTCCCACATAGCATTTCTGGGTCTGTTCCTTAGGCAGCACTAGTTCCCTGCAGAAACACTCCCTCAGTATAGTTCCCTCCAGCAGCTGCCCCTTTCTGCCAAAGCTGCAGCCTTTTATCCCAGCTATTTCTTGTCAAATAATTAGCCACAAGTGGGGAAGTAGCAGGTCTATCCATTAACCCCTTTGTGGCTGTTGCAGCATAGGGTCTATACTCAAAACAGCTAAGGTTGCCAATTTTGGTTGGATGCATTCCTGGAGGTTCCATCACAAGACATAATCTTTAATTAAAAGATTAATCTTTAATTTCTGGAGACTTCAGGACAATCCTGGATGGTTAGCAACCCTCCATCACACACAGATAACTGGTTCCTCAAGGCACATGTGAGAGCTCCAGAGCCATGTGTGTTCTAGGATGGCTGTGGCCACAGACAGTCAAGCTTTCTTCATTTTAATCCATGACTCCCTTGTACTCAGTTAATTTTTTCAATAATATTGTATTTTGCTAAAAGGGCTTGTGCAGTGGGAGTACAGATTGGTCTGGCTGCCAAATGCAGATACTCATTGGAGCAGTAACAGACTTCACGCCTACGCTGATTCACCCCATTGCTTATCTGGGGTGTTATGCCAATAAAATAAAAACCAGCAGGATCTTAGTAAAGAGGAAAAGGCAAAATGCCACATTTATTATGAATACAGAAAGAAACATAGTAATCAGTTAGTTATAGCTATAACATTCCATTAAATTTCATATTTATTCACACATTCATTCATATACACACACACACACAGGTTCTGCAAGGTTATCATAGTTACCAGCCTTAGAGTTGCTCATGCCAAGCCACTGGCCAGGTGGGCTGGACACGAGGAGGGAGCAGGGCCTTGTCAGATGCACATCTGACGCTCCTGGAAGTTGGTTTGCAGAATCAGACCCCAAAGTTCTCAGTTTCTAGAGTCCATTTTTATAGGAATTTATTCCTATGCCAGTCTATGGGAATTGCTTCATCATGCTGTTGCTGAATCAATCAGCAGATAACACATTCCTAACGGCTCCGTGTTGTTCTTCGGTTCTCCCATCCTTGAGGCTGTTGGGTGGATTCCAGTCTGCCCTCCGGGGGTCCTCTGGTTGTTTCTACTTGACGCCTTCTTCGGTCGATGGACACTGGATTCTTAGGCTGGCACCTCCCTGATCATTCAGGTATTATTCACACCAAGCATCCATCCACATACATCCTCTATCTCTATTTTAATCACAATTGTTAACAAAGCAAGATGAATACAACAAAAGGGCGGGGAGTCTCTGGGCGCTGTTTCTGTTGTTACAGAGTATTGCTTTGAGTCTCTCTCTGTGTGAGTAGTTGTTGTTACAAAGTACTGCTTTGAGAACAGACTCTGTCTTAGGATGTACTAACACAATTAGCAGCTTGCAAATTTCACACAGAGAGGGAGAGAAACAGTACCAAAAACCAGGAGACCTCTTAATTAGTAATACCCTGAAATTTAAACTATGGGGAATCAAACTCATTTGTGATTTTAATACAGAACTTCTTTAATAAGATCCTGCTGGTTTTTATTTTATTGGTATAATAGGGGTGCCTGGAATGTGGGTCCCAGGATTTGTGTCCAATTGTGCTGGGCAGTCGGTGAATTGATTTGGGGAAGAGAGTGGATTTGCTACCTGAGAACTTGACTCCCCAGATAAAACAGTGGGATTCAGCTGTCTTTGCTCCTGCAAGGTGGCATTGAGTGGTATAGGTGCTTGCTAGCCTCCCCATAGTCTGCCTAGCCACCTGCAGTTCTCTGTGCTCGCTGGCCTATGTGCTTAAGTGCCATGTTTGCTGGATCCCTACCTGTCTGCCTTTGCAGTGGGTTGCTATTCATTTAGTGCCTGTGGTTGCTTGCCTGCCTTCCTTGATGTCTCTGCACCTGACAGCTGTTTTGTGGGGATATTTGAACCCAGCTCCATAAAGGGGCATAGGCATTGTGAAGCTTAGCATTGCAACACCTAACATTTCGGCACCTTGAAAATTATGGGAACAACACTGCAATCCACAAAGCCTGAGTTAGGTGTGTTGACTAACATATGTTGGCTAGCGTACATATATATTATGCTGATAATACTACCCACAATACATATTCCAAACATTTAAGTGCACATATTATTAAGCATTACTACAGCAGCTTGTGATGGGGTATACAAACCCCACACAGGGACAGAAGGGGTTAAAGGACAGTCCTGGGCCCAGTTAGCCCTGCTGGTCCAACCCTGCAGAGCATGCTCCAACTGGAGACAGGTTTGAAAAGGGAGCAACCCGGCTCAGAAGGCAGGAGAGGAGTAGAGCTCTATCTTGCAGGCTTCTGCCAAAGGGGGCCCCCCCAAGCCCTCCCTGAAGTACCAGGACAGTATGCTGAGTCTGGTTGGGGCTGATAGTTTGGTTTCTTTTTTCTTTTTCCTTATCTGGGACCAGAAGTAGAGGGAGCAGTGGTAGGGGGTATCCCAGGGAGGGTAACTCAGAGGGTCCCCACCCTCCAGAGTCAATGCTACTGACCATCCTAGGGCCTGGGGTTGGAAGCTGATGGAGTTGGGGGGGGAGGGAATAGACTCCCCTACCACTACCCCATAGCTGAGTGGATGCTAACCACTGGGCCATCCAACCCACTGGGGACCCTACTACATAGCTACATAGCCCAAATTGGCCTGTACCTATATTATAATCATGATCAGGCCCTGCACACGTTAAGCAAAGGAGTGCCTATCTTCCTCCCTTTTGTGGGTTGCTCTGGGGTTTAGGCCTAGAGTGAGGCAGCAGTGCACATGCTTAGAGGCAGAAACACAGGCACGTAGGGAACTTTTACTGCAAAAATGTATGTGCCTCGCAAATGTAGGCGCCTACAGGGCCAGGCAGCAGCCAAGTGGGATGTTTGTGGCTCACTGACTCCTAAAAACAGGACTTAAGTGCCTAAGTCTATAAGGGCCTAAGTATCTTTATGGATCTAGGCCTGTGTGCCTAGCTAGACACACTTCTTCCCTGACAAGAGGCTGGCCTGCATACTAAAGTTTGAGCCTGCCTTCCAACCCTCTGAGGTACATGACAGATAGCGCATATGGGCATCTGCCTGAGCATATTCATGAGTTTCTGTATGTCCCTCTGCTTTCTACGGTGCTTGTATGAATGTCTTCTCCCTTGTCTAGGGTTTTTCTGCCTGGATATGTGCCTCACTGTTGGCCTAGGTGAGCACCTAATTGACTACCTCCCTGTGTGCGTGCATCCCAGTGTGAATGCTGTCTGTGTGGCTGCATGCTTGCCTGTATCATTGTTTTCTGTCTACCCTAGTTGAGTGCCTGCTCACCTGATTTAAGTTGTGGAGTTTGATGGAAAGGACCCACTTCATCATGCACAGCAAAAAAATTCCTGAGAGAGCAGGAGAACAGGAGGGATACTTTATTTTTCACAACTGCTCCATCTTCTGGCCATCTGAGGGAAAGTTGCACTGGTATAAACTAAGGTGTGACTTTGAATTGATATAGTTAAGACAGTGCAAATCCCTGTATGGACACTTATTTTGGTATAAGAGTGACTTTATGCAGTTTAGTTTAAGTTGACTGGGAACAGATTTAAGTTAAATAAGTCACTCAAACTGAAATAAGTATCCACAGAAGGGTTCATAATGATTTAACTGGATCAGTTTTAGGTCTGGTCTACACTTAAAAGTTTTATGAAAACACCACACGCCAGTCAATTTAGTTGTGCCAGCAAAAGCTGCACTGTGGATGCAATTATACTGTCAAACAAGTCCTTTTGCTCGTATAATTTGAACTGGCATAAGCTATACCAGCAAATGCACTCTTTTCCTGGCATAAGCTGTGTCTCCACTGGGGGCCTGCTGATACAGCTCTACCAGTATGTCTATACCGGTAAATCCTTTTTGGTGTAGACGAAGCCTAGTTAAACTGGTGCAACTTTCCTATCTAGAAATGAAAGCTGAAATTCTCATATAATCAGCAGTCTCCTAGAGCAGGGCCTTTACAAATATTGCAAAAAACTCGTGATAAATTGGCAACACCACAAGAGAGCTATCCTAAGGGCTTGTCTATACAGGGAAATTGACCATGTCAAGGCTGATTCCCCACTCTGGCACTTTGAGTGCAGAAGGTGGGGGCCTGCAAGGATTTTAAAAATTAATACTGGCCACTCCAGGCTTATATTAAACTCCCAAGGTATGATCTGATAATTTTTCATACCTGGCCCAAAGCGTCTTATAGCATTGCTGCTTTGTCCCCTCTCTCTGGAGAGCAACAACAGACAGACAAAAGGGGAGTCTTGTTTCAATTTTAAAAAGTTCTAGCCTTCCCATTGGCTCTTTTGGCCAGGTGCCCACTCACTTCTTTTAACCCTTTATAGGTAGAGCAATTAGAGAATAGCTACTAAGAGGGCTTTTATAGGTAACTGGCTGGATGGGTCCATAAAAGGGAGTTACCCCCCACCCCCTTCATTTATCACAGATCGGCAGAGCTATTCTGGACCAGTTATTCTGCTATAGCTATTCCAGAATAGTTTCCCATCTGGATGCTTTGTAATGGGTTTTAGTCCACAGTTCCCATCTCTTCCCACCCATAGGACCTCTAGTATTAAAGTAAGAAATCAGCTGAGAAGAAGACAGCTCTTTGTACCATTTGAGACAACAGCTTTTGGTACAGTGGGGCCAAAGTTTTTAAAAGTGACTAGGGATTTCAGGGGCCCAGACAGAGTCACTTTACAGGGGTCTGATTTTCCAAAACTGCTGAGCACCTATTTTCCAAAAATTGGTGCCTTTCAGGTGTCTAACGATGGGCACCCAAAATCATTCGTCAGTGTTGCAAATCTTGGCCTGAGGGCATAGGATTATGTTCAGATGCAGCAGCTGTCTACATTTCCTGTCTACACTGGGAAATTTAAAAGAATGAGATTTTTCTTCTGACTAACCCACCCCGACCCCACTCCTACCCATACTTGGTTTCTCTCTGTCATTTGTGGTGGAAATAACATATTAAAATACATCAAATAAATCTCTCTTTTTTGCGGGGGGAGGGTCAATCAGAAAACCCCCCAAGTCCTCTGTTTTAAATGAATCTGGAAAACAGCAAAGATCAGAAACTCTCATCCTGGTGGCCTGCCTGGACTTGTTTACAGTATGCCAGGAAAGTGCAGTGCAGTTGGGGAATGTCCCTGTTCTGATTTGGTAGCATTCTACACTGACTACTCTCTTTCTCTCTCTGCACAGGTCTAAATGACTCTGGTCCCCTCTAGTCACCCTCTGAGCTTTCAGTTGTGGAAAGGAGAGGTTAGGTAGAACTGCACTTCACAGACCACTCCACATGCTGTCCGTTAGCTGGCTACTTTGCTAGCCTGAGATTGGGGGAAATCCTGCTGGTCTTCAGCTGTGCCCCCAAATGCAGTTCCTGAGCTGGCTGACTGATTTGGGGAGCCCTTGCTGCTATTTTAGTCCTTCCTGTCTAATGTGCTGCTGTCCAAGGGAGCTTTGATTTTTTTCCTGTGGTTCAGGCTTTGATTCCCTTTGTATCCTGTCTAGTTCTGGCCTTTCTTTTCCCCTCTCCTCTGCTGTGGCTCTCTCTGCCCACTTCCCCTACTAAAAACCTCCCCTCCTACCCAACTCTCTGCTCCAGCAGGCAGAATGTGGGAGGGGGCAGAAGGAGGGCAGTAACTGGATATAAAGATCCAGCAATTCCCACCTCCTCCCCGCCAACAGCACTTTCCCTTTGTCTGGGGAGTTAAGGATTAAAACTATAGAGTTTTTACGACCTCCACCAAGAAGTACCATCCAGGGGGGACTTTAATAGAGAGGTTTCAGAGTAACAGCCGTGTTAGTCTGTATTTGTAAAAAGAAAAAAGAAAAGGAGTACTTGTGGCACCTTAGAGACTAACCAGTTTATTTGAGCATGAGCTTTCGTGAGCTACAGCTCACTTCATCGGATGCATCCGATGAAGTGAGCTGTAGCTCACGAAAGCTCATGCTCAAATAAACTGGTTAGTCTCTAAGGTGCCACAAGTACTCCTTTTCTTTTTTCTTTTTTAATAGAGAGGGAACATCCTGTTCTCAGCCACTGGTCCCCTTGCAACCTGGTGTCCCAGGCTCAGTGCAGTGAGCACACAGCAGAACCTGGTGTTTGAAGTGGCTCCCCACCAAAGACCAGCAGGAATTAATGATCCCTTTTGCATGCTCCCAGCTGGAGAAGTAAGTCAGGGCATCTGTCATTAGAGGAGACAGCAGAAAGAGAGTACAAGGGCAGAGGCTCCAGGGGAAGAGGACAGAAAGCAGCAACGGAGAAGCAAGGAATTGTTGCCTGTAGGAACTGGTCACAGAGAGAAGAAATCAAAGCCAGAGTCACAGCTGGGAAAAGGAAAGAGGAAAAACCAGGCAGCCCTAGACAGAACATGGGCTTCTTTTAGGGTCTGGAACAGCAGGGGATCCTGCCCATCAGGACTGGAGTGGGTTAGCAGTGTAGTTTGGAATGCAGCATTAGAACAGGTGCTGCTGCGGGTCAGTTTTGAGGTGTATCTGTGGAGCAGCGGAGGAGTGGGGCACAGGGCTGAAGCAAGGAAGGAGCTGTTGAAGGTGAAGGTGTCTTGGCAGAGAGGTGTATCGCCCAGAGGCCGAACTCCAAAGGAGGAACTGGACTGAGCAGGGAAAGCCGGTCCTGTTATCCAGTTTGGGATAATGGAAGAATTAAGGAGGTAGCAACAATCACTAATGAGCAGCAGCAGCAGGAGACTAATGGGAGGAGGTAATCCAGATGCCAGTACTAGCCCCCTCCATCTGCAGAGGAAAACTCAAAGATATCTAAGATAACAACAGAGGGTGAACTATCTCAGCTCCTGTAAACAAGCAGCTGAAGCCTGCCAGGGGTCTAGAGGACAGTGGGTAATTTGACTCCTACCCTGCCTCAGTGCAAAAGCTCTAAAGGCATGTAGTAGACCAGATAATAAAGAGGGAGGAGACTATGATAAAGTGAAGGAAGCCATCCTGTGAGATTACAATACTGGCATGTAGACACACTGCCAACCCTTTAGACTGTTCAGCTACTGAGCGGCAGAAGGACCCCAAGAGGTGTGCAGCTGATTCCGTGAACTTTCCCACCAATGGCTTAAGCTGGAGAATCATACGAAGGAGCAGATCATGGAGCTGATAGTTCTCAAGCAGTTACTGACCATCTTGCCTGAGGAAATTCAGACCTGGGTCTGGCAACGTCATCCAGAAACCATGGAGCAGGCCGTCACACTGACTGAGGCTTTCCAGCTCATTCATCAAGCATCTGAGAGGTGTGGGGAACAGGAAAGGACACTCAAACCTGATTATTCCCATGAGAAACCAGAATGGAGAAGTAAAGCTGAGTCTCTGTGTGAGAGAGGATGTGAGCAAACAGCTGTATTTCCAAACCCACGTGCTCAAAAATCATGAGATTGGCTTAAAATAATGAGATTTTAAAAAACAATGTTGTCTTCTTTTTCTGAGCTCTCGATTCATGTTTTTTGGCTTTTCACTACAACTCTGAGGGCCAAAAACTTACTTTTTTTTAATGAACGCTGAGATTCTGACATAATCATATGCCTCCAGGAGCTGAGGCTGTAAGAAGAACACTAAATGTCACAAGATTAGCAATAAAATTGTACGAGCTGGCAACAGTGGCCCAGCAGAGTTAAAGAACATGAAGAAATGGGGATTAGCATCTGGTTTTTGTCCTCATACCAAGACCTGTACAATAAGTGGTAAACCCTGTCACTTGACAGTGACTGTTGATTCCTGTGCTCTGAAAGTATCCATAGAATGAGGGCCTCTGTCAGCCCAATAATATAGAAAGCCAATAATTACTGGCCTAGGAAATTGGCTACCTGAACCATGAGAGTCAATGGAGCACTGTTACCAACTCCAGTGTCTAGGAGGAGCAAGTGTAGACCTGGATGATGAATGGGACTGAGGCCTGGTCTATACTGCGGGGGGGATCGATCTAAGTTGCGCAACTTCAGCTACATGAATAATGTAGCTGAAGTCGACATACTTAGATCTACTACCGCGGTGTCTTCACTGTGGTAAGTCGATGGCTAATGCTCTCCCGTCGACTCCGCCTGCGCCTCTCGCCCTGGTGGAGTACCGGAGTGGACGGGAGAGTGTTCAGCAGTCGATTTATCGTTTCTAGACTAGACGCGATAAATTGACCGCCGCTGGATCGATAGCTGCCCGTCGATCGGGTAATGTAAATAAGCCCTGAGTATGTTGCCTCTATGGCACTGGCTGAGTGACTTCAAAATGGTGACTCAGAGCAAGTGGAGGTAAAATGTATAACCAGTAGAATTTATGGCTAATTTATACTCCCCCCGTTCCAAATCCTGCCTCCCTGAGTATCTATCTGAGGTGAATCCCAGCCTTTTTTTGCCAGGGGTTTTCTGTAGCAGACTCCTCATAAAGTCTGTTTTACATCTATCCCTCTGTCCCTCTTTTATCCTCTCCTTTTCTTTCTGACTACTTCTTCTCTCCCCGCCCCAACATAAAACAAATACACAGACCTTTTAGGTACATGCCCTTTGCTGGGGGAGCAAGTCCCGCCCCTTGCATCTGGGCCATGACATGGGAAATGTTTACTATGGTCCAACACCAGCAGCTTTTTCCTTCCTTCTGCAGTTGCGCAATGGGCCTTTCAGCGCAGCTGGTGCTGAGCAGTGGTTGCTTGTTGTTTCAGGTGGCAGTGACACTTGATCAGGTGGCCAAATATTTCTCTGAGGAGAATGGGACTCTCTTCGATGAAGGGAAGTGGGACTTCTGCAGGGATGCCATGCAGGAAAGTTACTATACTCTAGTCTCCCTGGGTAAAGCTATACTTTCTCTTGTTTGCTAGAATGCTCTATGAAGTTCCCAGTTTGGCTTTTGCTCAGGGCTCTTCTCTGTCTTTTATATTTCTGGTGGATCAACACCCTGTATGAAAGGAAACTTCAAAACGCTATGTGAGTGCAAATCCACCCCATTCATCCCAATGCCAAGAATTTTCTAAGGAGGAAGAATGGCTCTGTGTTTTGTGTCTTTGTCAGTGTACTGAAATGATACGTATGAAGAATTATTCTACTCCCCTCCTACCCCAGTGCCAGACACATGCTCATAATAAGATTAGCTTCATCCTGGAAAGGGAGCGCTGGTCTTTCAAGGCTTAGGAAGCCATTCTCCATTCCAATGCGGTGCACTGTTTAGGAACTGGCAGGTGGCATAATAAGTGTGCACCATGAGTCCCTATGTAGGGAAGTTGTGATAGCTTCTAAACATCTTCCCATCAGTTTTGGATTACATGTCCACTCCAACAAAGAATGGGTGTGAGTTTAACCTCACAAGGCCATATTCTAATTTACTTACGCATGCTGAGTAGTATCTTACTCCACAGATACTCCCTCTGGAGTCAGTAGGACTATTTATGGAGAAAGCTCTAGCCCAATATGAGTAAAGGTGTCAGAATCTGGTCCGTGGTCTTCTTTGTAAGTCCTCAGTGATTTGTTTCCTAAACAGTGATATCACCTGCTTTTCTTCCTGTGATCAGGAATTACGATATCCAAACCTGATGTGATCTCCTGTATGAAACAAGGGGAAGAGACTTGTTTTCCAAATCTCCAGGTCTCTGCGGATAGGGTGATCCCGAAAGGTTTCTCTTCAGGGGAGGAATGAGCATAAGCAATCTGAAACAATTAGAGTATAAATAAGAAGATGGAATTTCAGAAAAGCCAGCATGAGACCTTCAGATTCTGTCTCAAATAATATAGTCCTCTCTTGTTCCAATTGCCGTCATATCCTTGTTGCAGATGTCACGCAGGGCTTTCTATCCGTACTGATTGACATCCTTCCCTGCACCTTAATATTCAAATGGGGTTTATAAGCACAATTTGTCCCCTTCTGACACTCTGATCAAGGATTATGAAGATTTGGCTCCTAAATATTTATCCCTCTTATCTTATTCTGATTTGGGGTTGTGATTTTGAAGTTTACCTATTCCGCACTTGTATTTGTCCCAAGTACACAGATCATGTGCGTATTTTCTTTTTATTCCAAAAGATGAGGCATTCTTGATGGAGAGGCTTCTGCTGGATTCTCCTTCTCATAAAGGAGCTGAGCCAGTGGAAACACAAGAGACATTGTTGGAAAGATCCAACAACACTATTTCCCAAACTTCTGACTGGGGAAAAGTCTACGACAGTGAGTGCAAGTCAGAAAGTGAGAGGAAAACCCCTGTGTGGAAGAGCCAGGGTAAAACCACTCACGAGGAAATAAGTTTCAAGAACCGCAAAGAAATGAGTCTTTGCCAGAAATCCCCCATAGGGGAGAGGCTGGGCACATGGAGCGAATGTAGGGAAAACATCAATCAGAGCTTGGAGCTTATTCAACATCAGAGAACCCACATGGGAGAGAGAGCTGTTAAATATACTGAGTGTGGGAACAGCTTCCAGGAAAGCTCCCCACTTACATCTCATCAGAGACTTCACAGAGGAGAGGCACCCTACAGGGGTAAGGTGTGTGGGAAAAGCTTCAGTGCCAACACGGACCTCGTTAACCACCAGAGAACCCATGCAAGAGAGAGACGCTACCAGTGTGCTGAGTGCGGGAAAAGCTTTGGTCAGCCTTCCCATTTTATCAAGCACCAGAGAACCCACAAAGGGGAGAGATCCTATACATGCCCTGAGTGTGGGAAGAGCTTCAGCACCAACATGCACCTTATTAACCACCAGCGGATCCACATGAGAGAGAGACCCTGCCAGTGTGCTGAGTGCAGGAAGGGCTTCAGCCAGCGCTCGCGCCTCATTCATCATCAGAGCACCCACTCGGGAAAGAAACCCTACACTTGTAAGGAGTGTGGGAAAAGCTTCGTTCAGAGCTCAGACCTCCTGCGACACCAGACACTCACGACACTCACAAGGGTGAGAGACCCTATAAATGCCCCCAGTGCGGGAAAAGCTTCAGCCAGAGAGTACACCTTGTTAGATACCAGAGAATCCACAAAGGGGAAAGCCCCTATAGATGTACACAGTGTGGGGAAAGCCTCCGAAACAAGGCGCTTCTGTTATTGCATCAGAGTCTCCACGTGGAGTGGAAATCAGGGGGCAGCTTCATTTTTAGGTGCATCAGTCATTCTTCCAATTAACAAAATACATCCTCTGGAGCAGAGAGCATTGGAGGGAGAGCAAGCATGTTCCTGAGGTTACTGCTCATTTGGGGTTCTGAACATTGGCTAGTAAGAACTCAAAGCATGAGGGAGGGTGGAGCTGTCATACTAAAAGACTGGATGCTTGTAGAGGGAGTAATAAGAAGTAAAGTGAAGAGAAAGCAGAGAACAGACACTGGGTGATCAGTCAAGTTGTGGGGAGTGATTCTGAACAGGAGAATAGCAGGGAGAGGAGTTGTAGGGGGTCATTGACTAGAGACTGGGAGGGATAAGAGGGATTTTTTTTCCTTCTCTTATGTATTTATATTACTGACAGAGAAGACACAAGAGACAGTCACTTGAAGTCAATCCACGAAGCATTAAAACCTTTGGGTTTCTTTATTGTGCAAATTAAGTTACATTGATTCTGGAAGGCAGACTCAGACACTCTGCAAAGTGTACAGAGAGAATAGCCTCTTGTAATCACAGGTGTACAAAGACGAATGAAACAGCCCAGAAGTTGTTTAATCACACAGAACACAAATTAAGTCTGTTTATTCCTGCCTGTAGAGGGGCCTAGAAGGTTCTGAAGCTAATAAATGCTTTTGAGAGAAGTGTGTCATTTCAATAGTCTATCTGCAGGAGCAAATAGTTTCTGAATATTTCACTGGATCACAGTAAAACTCCAGTTTGCTTTAACTATGGATTTATCAATTCTCCTGGCAAAGGTTGCTTTAAAATGGGATGAAAGAGGGGATCTATTACAGGACAGCTGAAAGCCTTTGGGGGGGGGGGAAATGAAATGCAGCAGTCAATGGTGTAAAAATATTGTATGTTGAATAACTCTATCACCTTGCTCTTACATAATCACTTTTCATAAGTAGGTCTCAACGCGCTTTACAGATGGGAAAACTGAGGCACAGGGAGCTGAAATAAATAGAAACATTCACTCCTAAGTGTGTTAATGGGGGAGGGAAGGATTCATAGGCTTTGCTACAGAGAACATAAAGAACCATTTTTCAAAGATACAGGAGAATTTATGACACTGAAGTATGACAGGAGATGCAGAAAGGAAGGCTCTCAAACCAATGAGGATGAGAATGTGCAAAGAGACAGAGAGGGGGATGGTACTAGAGAAGAATTACCAGGCTCTGCTGTTTTCATAATACAAGAATCCCTTGTTACTGCCCAGCCAATCCTGGGGGAAGCGCGAGCGGGAGTAGCATGGGAACTTCAGGGCTGGCTGTACAGTGCTTCTAAGCAGTACAAACTAGTGTATTTTCCTCTTCCCTGAATGGCTCCAGGAGGCCAGCAGAGGCGAGCAGGAGGAACTACTGCCATCTCCTGGGGCAGCTCCTGGAGATGAGGGAGAGCCACTGTAAGCACCAGCAGATGCAGCTGTGTACTGGTTTTTCAAATCTAGGGTCTCAAAGGACAGCTGAAGCAGCAATCTGCTTCAATAAGATTAGATCTTATAAAGAATTACTTAAGAAATAATGTCAGAATGCATATTTTGTGGCCCTACTTGCCATGCAAATTAGCCCCTGCTCCCATTGGAAGACTCTGGCGAGGCCATGCCCCCTCTCAGGTGATGGGTGAAGATAGGGTTCTCTCTGAAAAACAGACCTGAGCCCCTAGATTCAACTGAGATGCCAACAATGAGGAATGGTAAGGGAAGGGTTTGCACCAGGGTCTCCATACCTGCCAGCATCTTCAGGCAAAAAAAAAGGGGGACAGGGCATTTTCAATTTGCATAAATGTTTTTAGGCCCAGTCCAGACTGGTGATTCACTGGGTTGCAGCCATTGCTGTAGCTGTATCAGTGCAAGCACTAGTGCTGACAGGCAAAGTTGCCATTTGCACTGGGGGAGCTTACTTTGAGTTTCAAAGAGGCATAACCTCCTCAGGTGCAAACCCTGTCTTTGCCTGTCTCAGCTACACTAATGATTGGCCACCAATGGCTGAAACTGCACAACTCTCTAGTCTAAGACAAGGCTACAGAGGGGAAGCTGATGGGGCAGCTGCTCTCAACCCACTGAGAGAGGAGCTGCCATGAACCCTTCACAATACTGAGACCCAAACTAAAGAAGAGGAGCTGGAAGCCCCCACTCCATGACCAAGCACTTTCGTTCCTAACTATTAGTGAATTAATCTGCGGCCTGCCGTCTGACACACATGCACACACAAACCCACACTCACACGTGAACCTCACGCTCTGGCCCCACTCCCCACTTGGAATAACAGTGAAAGGAGGCCCACTTCTCCACCCAGCAAGGCAGTGGCATGGAGCCACTTTCCCCCCCAAGGGACGGCAACAAACCCATCTCCCCAACCCTTTCAGGAGCAGCATGAATGGCATCAAGTGTGGTCTCTGGCACCCACCCCACAGAGAGGCAGGAGCAGCAGCACAAGGCTCCCTAGTACTTACCAGAAATCCATTTGCTTGGATGGCTAGCCCCAATGTGCTCTTCTTCTCCTGCCACACACAGAGTCCTCTGCTGGGATGACATTGGCAGGGCTCTGAGGGCAAAGAAATCAACATGCAATTGAGATGACTTGGAAAATTCACCCCATTGTTCCCAGCTCTCTGCGGACTCAGGCAGATGCCCCCACATCAGTTACACTGGAGTTATGTCTTCGAGTGTTTCTTCACAACCACAAGCACTAGAAACTTGCATAAAAATGTGAAAAGTGAGATACTGATGTAATCATATCCTTCCCAGGAGCTCTTGTCCTATGCTCAGGCCAACGGTATCTATTCCTCAATCCAGCCCTGCCCCCCCCCCCCCACAAACCACTGCCCAACAAACTAATCTGCCCCTGTGCACATGCACAGAGACCCCCACCGCCCACAACTAATCTGGAAACACAGTGAATTACTATGGCTCTGTCCCTGCAGACTGAGAACCCACTCCAATGAATGATTTGCCCCAACAGCCCCTGATATCATTTGGACTCCCTCAACACACCTCATCAAAGATTGGTGCCTCTCTTTTTCCTTTGGCTCTTTTCTCTGCTCCTCAGCTTCAACATTCCTCTCCAGATAACTTGAAAATGCACAGAGCCCAGAGCCCCACGCATTGGTTGGATTCCTACCTAGTCAGCTGTCAACCATAAGTAGCAGAGACTGCATTATACCATGTGCTATTTTTACACACACATACATAAACAAAACACCTTAGAACAGTAATACTTTTCATTCAAGCTAGCTAAATGAGGATCTCCTGCAGAAACAAGAAACTATTAAACAAATACTAACGGAGTTTCAGTTACACAAATTGCACTTCCTGGAATAACTGCCCAAATCTGGATGATATTTACTAAGTGCCAGGTGACTCATCTCTCTCTTACCAAAAATATTTTCAAACATAGGGAAACACCAGAGATGAAATAGCAATGACTTGATTCATTCCAATGATGAATTTTCCCCAAAATAATGTCAAAATGAATATTTCAATGTACTACTTGGTATGAAAATTAGCACTCGCTCCTATTGGAGGGCACTGGTTATGCCCCCTCCTCTTCCAGGTGGAGATATTGGGTTGGGGCCTTGCGAACATGGATCTGAGCCCCTATAATCAGAATCAGAGACATACTTTCCCGGAAGTACAAGGAATAGAAGGGGATTATGTGTATCTAAAGTCTTCATACCTCTATGCTTCAGATGGCATGAGCTGCAGAGGAGGCTCTTTCTTCATTAACAGTGACAGGAATAGGACCGAGGTCACTAGACTGAAGAGGGGCAGTCAGGCTCTCCTGTTTACACTTTCTCAGGAGAACACATGGACATGAAAGGAAACAGAAAACAAACTTTAAAGCTGACTAAAGGGAATCCATACATTTCGCACAATGAATGATTGGCCCGTGAGACTCACTGCCACAAGATATTATTGAGGCCAAGACTTCAGCAAGATTTTTAAAAGGATGAGACACTTATATGGACAATGAGAACATCCACAATTACATTAGATAGAATAAATATTAGAAGGGAGGATAATCCCAGATGCTAGAGGATATAGGCCAACCCATTATTGCTAGTGCCTAGGAAGAAACTTCCCCCATCCCCCATCTCTCCCAATTTTATTCTGAGTCTTGTAAATAATTAGTGTTTGTTTTAGGGTCCCAGCTGTTGGAGTTGTCTGAATATATGAGAATCTCAGCTTTCATTGAAAAAAATAAGTTTCTACCCACGGTGGTTGTCCAGAACAGTTTGAAAAGGTGAGCTGACTGTACCCCAAAGCCTCAAAACCCAGAGGCAAATTAAAAACAACACCACCATAATGCATTTTTAAATTATATTTTTTAATCATCTCATGATTTTTGGCGACCTAACTCAATTTTGTAACTTTGGGGGTTAGTGATATAGCACAGGGGCAGGTTATTCCTTACCTGTCCATTACAAAAAGAAAAGGAGTACTTGTGGCACCTTAGAGACTAACAAATTTATTGTAGCTCACGAAAGCTTATGCTCAAATAAATCTGTTAGTCTCTAAGGTGCCACAAGTCCTCCTTTTCTTTTTGTGAATACAGACTAACACGGCTGCTACCCTGAAACCTGTCCATTACAGGGTTTCTTTACACTTTCTCTTCACTATCAGGGCGGGGTTGCTGGGCTAGATGATCCAATCTGACCTGGCATGAATGGGAATTGCTGTTTCTGAGCCAGCTAAGGGAATGGAGAGAACTGAGAGCATTTTAGGAAAGAGTTACTTATTTCTCTGAATCTGGGGAGTTAAGGATTAAAACCAGAGAGCAAGTGATGCCTCCCTTTCCCAGAGAGGACCGGGAAGTAACGTGAGGGGAAGTGAAATGCACATGGAACATCCTGCCCCAGCCATCCCTTGGAAACCTGGTGTGTCCCTCTGCACTGAGATCGCTCACGGCACCTGGACCCTGGATCCATCTCAGCCCCCACTCTCTGTGTCCCGGCACACGCCATGGATCAAATTAACAACCCCGTCCCTGTTGCCGGCTGAGCCGTGAGTCGGGGTTCTGGGATAAAGGGAGAGCGGAGAGAGCCGTGGGCTGCCGCAGGGGAGGGGCACAGGACAGAAAACAGCAGAGAGGCCTGGAATTGCTGGCAGCAGGGCCTGGTAAGAGCAGGAAGGGGACTAGAGTCTGAGCTGCACCGGGCTGGAAATAAGAAACAATCCAGCTAGTTCAGGCACCGCACATGGGTGTGTGCATCCTCAGCACAGCCTGGTGACAGCTGACCCTCTCTACCAGGATTTCAGGAAGGGGATTGGTGAGTAAGAGTTTGACTACAGGAGTAAATTGTACAGCTCTGACTGTACGGGTGCGGCTAAAACAGTCCAATCCCCTAGTGCGGATGCACTTGTATTGATATAAACGTGTTCATATTGGTATCGTTTATTCCTGTTTGGGAAGGGGAATACTATACCAGTATATGGCACCATTATACTAGTATAACTGTCCACCCAAGAGGTTGCATCGGTCTCACTATGTTGGTAAAAGCTCACACACCCTGACCTACATAGCTCTCCCAATAAAATGTGTACATGTAGACCAAGCCCAAACATTCCCCAAGAACTAGCTAGTGCTACCCAATGGAAGTTTGGGAAATGCCGGGAAGGTGCTATTTCCTCTGCAGCGATGGTAGAACCAGAAGTGGAAACACCCTGCCCACCGCTCATCTTTATCTACCACATGCTTCCTCCACAGCATCCTCTATCACACACTCTACCCCAAACACCATTCACAAACATTGCCTCCTACCATACCCGTATCTCCTCACCACATCTCAGACTGCAACCACCCTCTTCCAAACATCACGTATTGCCAGAATCTGCTCCATTGCACCCCCACATTTATTCACCGGCATCATCAACACCACACTTTGTAAGGGGAGGGTGTGGAATAGCTGTAAGTCTGCAGAGGCTCAGCCCTTCCTTAAAAAACATTGCTTGATGCTGAAGTGCTTAACATCAAATATTGCCCAGTCTCTACCCTCCTATCTTTGGAGAAGGAGATAAATGGAGAAGCTGGTAGCTATTTATCCAACATGCACTTGGACACAAATGACATCATAGCAGGTTCCAGTCCAGGTGCTGGGCTTCCTTTGGTGCTGAGGCCATGCTGATCAGGATCATGCTGTTAATTATAGGACAGGATCAATTTGGACATGTTGCACTTCTTGGTGTCTTTTTATATGACTAACCATGGGTAGTTGCTTTACTGACTAAAGGTCTGATCCAGTGCCTGCTGAAATCAGTTGCAGGCTTTCCTTTGACTTCAGTGGGCTCTGGATCAAGCCATAAGAGAAATTGCCCTCCAGAGGATCTAGTCATACCTAAATGTTAGTAGTCAGTTAGTGGGGATGGAAAATTACATCCTCATGGACAGGTCTGTAATGCAGTGTCCTTCTTTGAGCAATCCAGTCTCCCCTGTTGCTATATATTTTAAAAATGTACCAAAATTTTTAGCCAGGTGGAAGGGTATCATCACTAAGCTACATAGTTTATGAGATACATAGCTTATGAGATACATTGCCCTGTGGATCCTGCAAGTTTGGTCTCTCTTCTGGAGGAATTATCGGATGCTGTCACTGGTTGGATGAACTGGAGCTACCTCATCCTTATTTCTGGGAGAGCGGAAGTCTCGATTCTGGGTAGAGGGTCTTTTCTACATGGTGCCTCACTTGTCCTTCCTGTCACCACTTACTGAAAGGATTTATTCAGAAGTAGTGAGTCAGGTTAAGAATCGCTTTGTTGCTTTTGAGCATGCCCTTTCCACAGAAAACTCCCAGTTGGACATAATGTGACAGTTCACTGGAGTTACACCAATCTTGACGGTACGCCTTTATTTGTCCTGTGATGACCATTGCAGCAGTAGCATCTTGCCTCATGACCACAAGGCTGAGTTATTGTGCTTCACCCTTAGCACCCTTCCATGTCATTTGCAGCTTGTTCGAACCACAGCAGCATCTGTGCTCACTGTTTTGAGCAACCATGGCTGCTTTGCGTTCTTTACACTTGCTATGTCTAAGATGGTGAATTGACTATAAGCTTTTAATGGCAGTTTTAGCTATATTTGTGACCTCGTACTTGAACCTCATCCCGCTGCTTATCTGTGTTCCACACAACATGGCTTATAGGGATCCTACTGTGGCATCTTCAGTTGGCAGGCGATCATACTTTTCCTGACGCTATAGAGCCATTTCCCCTCCAGGAAATCCATCGCACCACACATTTAAAAGGTAGCTACTTTTACTCTGGAACTGTTGTTCTTCAGACTGTGCATTGTTGGCCCCATATTTATTATTTTTTGCTGTCATTTCCCTCCTTTTTTTCTCTTGGATTCCTCAGTTGCTTCAGTTTGACTTTTTCATTATTATTATTATATTTCTAATGTTGTTATGTTCCACAGAGCTCCAGCTGCCTTGTCTGGGGGGGGGGTAGGGGGCGGGGACACTGTATATCTAAAATTCACCTTTTAGTTTAAAATCAATTTGTTTATCACAAAAGACATTTTGTCCCTCTCTATCTCCTGTTAGCTTCCACACCCTGGCCCACATCAACCTGCATAAACACACAGACCTTGTGCAGGTATGTTGCACCAGCTCCGCCCTTATCCCTAGAGCCGCCTGTGCTGGTAAAAGCTATTCATGCTGCCCTGACACTGACAGCTCCTTCCCGCTCTGTCCAGAGGTGGAATTATTGCTGGAGCTGTAGGCAGTGACCAGGAAATGGTTGTATTTTCAGGTGGCAGAGACATTCTACATCAAAGACGAGGGAACTCTTTGGGATGAAGAAAAGAGACGTGTCTGGAGGGATATCATGCAGGAGGATTGTGACACCAAGCTCTTGCTAGGTAATAGCAACGTTTTGTGTCTGTTTAGTGCCCAGTCTGGCTTCTGCTCAGGGTTCTTTTCTGGGTTCCTTGTGTTTCCAGGGAATTAATGTGTATCATTCCCAGATGCCTGTGTGATAGAGACTGTGTCCCTTCAACTAAATACTAAATTTAGAAATACAGTGGCGGTGCTACTCCTTCCAGGCTAAGAGCATTCTATGAAAGGAGAATGCTTGCATTTACATGTACATGCTTTTAGTAATACAAAATAATTTATTCCCCTTCCTTGGCTCTGGCTTCATTCTCAGAAGGGTCTCTGACTTATCTGCAAGTATGGAAATGATCAAGTACCAGTAGCTTAATACTTGTGCTGAGTCATCAAGTCCCCATATGTGTGCATATCTCTGAATCTCCCACCGTAAAAGTTTTGCTTTCCCACAAGAGCTCTGTAAACATACTCCGTCTATTCAGCTAACAGGCACTCCGGCACATACAGGAGATAGTTTTAAAATCACAGGTCATTGCTTGTAGTGAGTACTCTACAGGTATTTAACAATGTTTGCTATCCCTCGTTTTGTTTCCTCATGAGTAGGATTTCTGATTTCCAAGCCTGATGTGATCTCCCAGGTGGAACAAGGGGAAAAGTCAGATGCCCTGACTCTCCAAGACTTCAAGAAAAGAGAGATCTTTAGAGGCATCTGCACTGGTGAGAGTTTATTTTATGTTCATTATTTATATGCATCTCTAAGGTCTCCCTCATTGTAGTACTGTATGTGGTCTCCCTTCCCATAACTTAGATCAAAAGGATATGTTTCCTTGAGAAACAGGTGCATATACTCAATTCTCCCACATGGTGGTCAGAACAATATGAATCAGAGCCAGAAGACACTAGCCAGGAGACTGGTTGCTGAGGGGAATTCCAACAGGGACAGCTAGCCAAAAAGTCCAGTCAAAGAGCCTTGAATATGCAGTCTTGCATCACACTAGTACAGTAGCTATCTTACACTTAGATGACATTGATGCATGGAGTTCCAACTAATCCCCAATGGTCTCCCGAGTCTGTCTCATCTCAAGTTAACCAGTATTGTAAAGCACTGTCATCTATCAGTGGTCCCTTTATCCATCTTTTATCTGAGTGCTCGGAGGGGATCTTGAAGCAGAACTGATACCCTGTGTGGAAGGGATGCAGAAGACTGAAATCTTGGTTTTCAGTCTTATAAATAATGATGGTTCATTTTATTTTTATTCTAGCAGATGATAGGATCATCACTGAAGAGGTCACTCCTCAGCAGGAAGGTCCTGAAAAGACAGAACCACACTGGACATTAGCTGGGAGACCAGCAGGGGATATTGCCCAGATTACTGACTGTGGAAAAAATCTCTGAGAGTCAGGGCAGGTAGGAAAGGAAAGAGGGAAATTCTGTAGGGAAGAACCAGGGTAAATCAGTTCACTGTGAAAGAGGTTTGGGGACACACAAGAGCATCATTGCCCAGGGAGAGAGTCCGAATACATGTATAGGATGTGCGAAAAGCTTCTGTCTGAGATAAAATCTTATTACACACCAGAAACTCCACATGGGAGAAAAACCTTATAAATGTACTGGGTGTGGGAAAAGTTTCCTTCAGGACTCCAAACTTAGTCAGCACCAGGGAATCCACATGGGAGAGAAACCCTATAAATGTCTGGAATGTGGAAAAGGCTTCAGTCTGAGCTCCACACTCATTCATCATCAGAAAATCCACAGGGGAGAGAGGCCCTACAGATGCACCGAATGTGGGAAAATCTTCAATAAACACTCAAAGCTTGCACAGCATCAGAGAATCCACACCAGAGAGAAACCCTTCAGATGTGTATCATGTGGGGAAAGCTTCAGTCGGAGCTCAACACTCATTCAGCATGAGAGAATCCATACAGGGAACAAACAGCATAAATGTGCTGAATGCGGGAAGAGATTAAGTCAGAACTCAGACCTGATTGTACATTAGAGAATCCACACGGACGAGAAACTTTATGCATGTACTGAGTGTTGGAAAAGTTTTAGCTGCAGGTCAACGCTTATTAAACATCAGAGGATCCACACACGTCAGAGACCCTATAAGTGCCCTGAATGTAAGAAAAGCTTCTCCTGAAGCTCAGACCTTATTCATCACCAGACGGTCCACATGGAGGAGAAACCCTATAAATGCACTAAGTGTGGGAAAAGCTTCGGTCGGAAATTACAACTCTTCCAGCACCAGAAAATGGTGAGTCCTGAGGGTCTGGGCTGACAAAAAGGGGACATCTTCTTACCATCCACTTGACATTTAAAAGCACACATAACGGAGGTAATTCTTAACAGTGGGAGGAATTTAATTTATGCCACTTTGCAATTTAATACTCTCCCTTTCTCCAATTTTTTCCTCCTTCCCTCGTCTTTAAACAAAACAAGCCCACAAGCCTCCCTGACTCTCTCCATCTTTTGCATTCTTTCTCTCTTCTCTTTTCTTTGCCGCATCTCACTCTCCTTCATTGCATAAAACAAACCCACAAAGCTTTCAGGGGGGATATATGCAGATGTATGCCTTTCCCCTTGTATCCTGCCTCTTACACTCAGGATGCTTTTCACACTACCCTAATGCTGCTGCTCTGTCCTCTGCTACCCAGCTAGTGACTGACCATTAGGGTTGTCAGCTGAGTAGGGAAATCTTCCTGTTTCAGATACAGATCACATTCGAGGAAGTGGCTATGTACTTCACCCAGGAAGAATGGGCACTTTTGGATGAAAGGCAGAGAGAACTCTACAGGGATGTCATGTGGGAGACATTTGAGACTCTGATCTCTCTGGGTGAATGATTGTTTTCATTGTTTAATAAATACTGCCCAACTATTTAACAAATCATGACATCAACTGTTTTCTGTCTCATGAATAGGATTTCTGGTTCCCAAACCTGATGTGATCTCCCAGATGGAACGAGGGGAAGAACCATGTGTCCCAGATCTCCAGGGCACCAAACAAAGAGAGGTTCTGAAAGCTACCCAGACAGGTAAAGAGTAAGTTGTTGAACCAACTGTGAAACTATGCACGAGTAAAGTATAATGCTGGAATTCCAAGATAGCCATCAGTTAATAATGTTTGGTGACCATTGTAGTGTTTCACATGTCTAAAGGGCATTCATTTAGTGAATTGGTCAGAGTTGTGACTAGAATTTAGTCATTCCTGGATGCTAGCCCTGTGCTTAGTCCTTTAGTCCAATGGGTGTTAGGCATCTAAATACCATTAAGGATATGAGCCTTAGTCTTCATTACTCTGCTTCAGAATTGGCCCCACCCTTTCTCTAAAGATTTGGTTCCTGATTATCAGTCTCATAAATAGTTTTTAGATTTGGGATAAATCCTTTGCTGTTCTTAGTTCTGGCGTTTGAAATTGTTCTCCCCCAAAGAAATCATATATATTTTTATTCCAGCAGATGATGCGATCTTCTTGAGTGAAAATAAGGAGGAGAATTCTCCCCTGATAATACACAAGAGAGAGAGACTGAACCTGTGTGCAGACCTTATTAAACATCAGAGATTGCAAATGGGAGAGAGACCCTATAGATGTTCTGACTGTGAGAAGAGTTTTAGTCGGAAATCAGATATTACTTGACATCAGCGAATCCACACAGGAGAGAAACCCTATACATGTGCTCCATGTGGGAAAAGCTTCAGCCAGAATTCATCGCTCACTCAACACCAGAGAACCCACGGGAGAGTGAAACCCTATCCCAGACTGAGCATGCCCACTGATTCCTGTAGAAGATACATTAATAATGCATGAGAGATGGGACAGAAATCAATGAAAGCTGCACTTTCTGGGGGCACATGGGCAATATGGGGCACTGCCCAAAACAAACAGATTAAAAACAATATCATATGAGGGAAGCGGGGCAGCAGTGATTAGGAGAGGGAGCATGTGCTAAGGTGATTGATCCTTTGGAGATCATTTTGTTGGCAAAATCCTTCCCCAGGAGGACAGTGGAACACCTAGAATTGATGAGAGAGGGATGGGAGGTATAAACCAGAATGTGAGGGAGCGGGATGCTAAGCACTATGTGCTAGAAGGAGCGGTGATTGTAGAGATTAGGGGATTGGGTGTGTAGAGCCAGAAGGAGAGCAATGTGGGTCCGGGGGGATCAAACATTTAGGGATCATTGTGGTTGTAACAATCTTGGGGTTCATTAAATAACAAACCAGTGAATGAGAAAGGAATACAATTTTAATAAAACAAACTGGAGAGCTAATGTGGTGAACTGCACGCAGCCATGTGGTGTACCCAACACCCTGCATCCAGGGAACATCTCCAAATTCCTTTGTCCATAATACTGTCCCTTATAAGGGAGCATCTCTAAATTATAATCTACAAACATATCTCTACATCTTCCCTCTTAAAGAGAAATGAATTAACCCATATATATAGCTAACAACTATCTAATAACACATGCATTAAATTCTCAACCTATGTAGTACATTTCCATAAACCCAATGTGTCATCTACCTAGTGAGGAGAGGTTACCAGCATATCACTCTTGATTGAGTCTTTACCACTCAGTTTCTTCAAATACCCATTCCCCGGGCAGGTTAGCGAGTCTCTATGGTCTTTCAGGACATTTAATCTCCTGCTTTGGTCTTCTCAGTATCAACCTTTCATTACAGTCTGAGTTGTTCTCTTGTTCCTTGACAGTTTCTCCTTTGTGCGTTGATGATAAAGGATCAGTCAGATGGGAAATGCCAGAGTCCACATCTACAATCAATGTGTTGGAACTTTCTGAGATTACTCATAGATCCCTTTGGTTACGTCGAAATGTGTCTTCGTGGTCTGTCTGGTCTACATAAGACCTTGGATGCAGCTGTTCTTTAATGGTACCTCTTTGGTCTCAAGTATTAGCGGTGTGATTCCTTAGGCACACTCCATCACCTGGGTTAAGAGATGGGAGATCACGGGCCCTTTTGTCAAAATATTTCTGCTTCCACTTCTGATTTTCTTTCATCTTCTGTATGGTTTCATCATCTTGAGATTTCAGTAAATTCTCAGTAATTGGTAAATTAGATCTGATCCTTTTTCCCATTAACATCAGAGCTGAGAAAAGCCATTCTTCAGGGGTGTACTTTGGTAAACCAGTAACACTTTATACAAATCATCCCCACTGTCAAAAGTCTTTTTCATAAGGTTCTTTACTGTCTGTATAAATCTTTCCACAAATCCATCTGATTGGGGGCAATTTGGATTTGATGTTTTGTGATGAAAATCCCAATCTATGGCAAATTTCCTAAAATCTGCCCTGGAAAGTTGCAGTCCATTATCGCTAAAGACTTCATCTGGAATTCCATGTCTGGAGAAGATTCCCTTCATGCCGACTATCACTGACTTACTATTAGTATTGTGCATTGTGCCAATGTCTGGATGCAGAAAATAATAATTTGTGACTCTTAAATAATCCTTTGGTTGCCAAGTAAATAAATCCATGCCTACCTCCTCATAAATCGTTTGTGGAACTGGATGAGGTCTCAGTCACTCTGCCCGTTGGCATGGCTTGTATTTCAAGCATGAAAAGCAGTTTCTGACCACATGAGTAATGTCATGATTGATCCATGGCCAGTGCAGCACCTCTCATGCTCATTGTTTGCACTTCTCAATTCCTAAATGACCCTTGTGGATCTTCTGTAGCATTTCTTTATGGAGGCTCATTGTAATTACCACCTTACTGCCCTTGAAAATCACCCCATCTATCACAGTAAGCTCATGTTTGCAGTTCAAATACTCTCTTATACTTGGACAGCAACTGCTTATTTCTTCAGGCCACCCTTTAATTATCACTTCTTTAAGGATTGCCAATGATTCATTTTGCTCCCTTTCCTCTCTTATCTGTTGCAGTTTCCTGTTAGCTGTGGGAATTGACTTTACAATCAAATCCACATAGGCTTGCAGCTCTGTCTCTAAAGTCTTCTCTGGTTTCTCCCTCTGTCTCTTCTTTCAGTTGCAAACACAGGAGTTAACTTCAAAATGACTGCAGTTTCCTTCTCATTCAGCACTTCTGACACCATGTAACGATCATGACACCATGTAACGATCATTAAATAGCAAACCAGTGACTGAGAAAGGAACAAAACTTTAATAAAACGCACTGGACAGCTACTGTGGTGAACTGCCGCACACAGCTCTGCAAAGCTCCCAAACCCCACCCCCACCGCCCCCAGAGCACTTCTCCAAATTCCTTTGTCCACAATACTGTCCATTATGAGGGAGCGTCTCTAAATTATAATATTCTACAAACATATCTCTCCAAGAGTGGTGTTTGTTTTGAAGGGGACATAGCTGGGTGCTGTGTTGACAATCAGCTTGGGTAGCAGGAGAGTGGAACATAGTGAAATAAAAGCGGGAGATTATTTTAAACATCTTGATTACTGTGATTACAGCCTTGAAGGTGTCCATGTATCCCGACTATACTCCCTCCGAGGCTTTTGATTGCCATTAGATGCTGTGACGCTCTGTACTCGGGGGAACACCCTACACCCCATGTTCATCTTTATAAAATGATTGTGTGGTATCCAATGCAAAGTTTGTCATGTTGGGTGTCTTCAGAAGGCTCATGATGCACTGAGCATGGTTGGTATAGTAATGTTATAGTAATTGTTACAGTAATGTTATAGGTTATAATTTCATGTATATAGTTATGAGGATGAAAATGTATCCTCATGGCTTAAGGCAAGCCAGGCAAAAACTCTTCAAGAGCAGAGAGGCAGACCCCATCAGGGCAGGTATCGGACAAACCCAGCCCAGCCTCACAGGAACAAAAGGCGCTCGCCTAGGGGGCAACAAAAGAATCTGTTAGACTCTTGAGGAAGTCACCCTCCTTCCTTTGGTCAGTTTGGAACTGCGATGAGGTAATGCTCACCTGACTCTGAAGAGCGGGGCAAACCCAAGAGGGAAGAAAGGACATGATAAAAGGGAGAGCCATTTGCCATCCTCTCTCTCTCTCTCTCTCTTCCACCTACATCTACAGGCATCACACTAAGCGACTGAAGTGCTGATCAAAGGGGAGAGCCTGGCTGAATAGCAACCAGCCAGCCTGTGGTGAGAAGCATCTAAGTTTGTAAGGACACTGAAAGTATTAAGATCAGTTTAGAATGCATTTTGCTTTTATTTCATTTGATCAAATCTGACTTGTTATGCTTTGACTTATAATCACTTAAAATCTATCTTTATAGTTAATAAATCTGTTTGTTTATTCTACCTGAAGCAGTGTGTTTGGTTTGAAGTGTGTCAGATACTCTCCTTAGGATAACAAGCCTGGTACATATCAATTTCTTTGTTAAATTGAGGAATTCATATAAGCTTGTAGCATCCAGCGGGCATAACTGGACGCTGCAAGCTGGAGGTTCCTAGCGTTGTGTCTGGGATCGGAGATATTGGCTAGTGTCATTTGGTTGCACAATCCAAGGAGCAGCTTACATGCCAGAGGCTGTGCGTGAACAGCCCAGGAGTGGGGGTTCTCACAGCAGAGCAGAGTAAGGCTGGCTCCCAGAGTCAAGGATTGGAGTGACCTAGCAGATCACCGGTCCAGATAACACCAGAGGGGAACATCACAGATGTCCAGATCCTACACCCAATACTTTGGTATTTTTCATAACACTTTAGTTTGCAGTGTTTAGTTTGCAATGTCTACTCAGATGCAACAAGAACTCTTTCTTCAATATTCTGTGTTGCTTAATCCTTGGTGCTAGAGTCTGATTTCAGCTGTTGTGTTTAAAAAGTGCTCTGGAACATCCTCTTAAGGAATCCCAAGGAAAACAGTTGTTCTCTGGGTGAATGTCAAATTTCTCCAAGATCTCTTGGGGACAATGAAAGATTCCATTATTAGAGATGTCCTGCAGGCATAGATCTTAATCTTCGTGCCTCTATTAAAGTTGACAGTATATCCTCACCTTGTGTTCTGTGTTCAGTTTGAATCCTTCATGAGCAAAAAGAGAGCAGCAACAGAAATGTAATGGAGAGGGACAGCAGGACTGATTAGGTGCATCAGAGTGGTAACTGGAAAATAAGGTCTCATATGAGGAGATATTAAAAGGACTAAGACTATTAATTTTGGAAGAATAGTAAGAGATATAGGATGAAGGCCAAACAGGTGCCTTTTTTCCCCCCTTCACATTTGTAAGCAGATGGGGACATTTGGATTACTGTACTCTGCTCCCCTGACACCAGCACCTTAATCTTAACCAGAGATTGCCAGAGTTATGGGGAGAAATTTCTAAAGGAAACTCCCTTGTAAGAGCTCTTCATCAAGCCCCCAGTTCCTTTTACTATTTCCAAAGCTAGAGTCAGATTCTAGGAGACCCAGACATAAGCCCATGTGTCACTTCTTTTAAAGTTGGGGCCGCTATTGCTACTGGAATATACATAATAATGAATCTGAGGCTGCAAAGCAGGGAAAGTTTTCTGCCCCTATTTGTTGGTTAAAGAATCATAAGAAAAGGATAAGTCCTGAGGCTCCAGGCACTAGGACTATTCAGAAGCCTGAGATGAAGCCCCTTCGTATTCTTCAGAGGTTTTTTCTTGCTTAGACAACACAATGAGACTGGGAATGGTATGATAGCACCAGCTGGTTTATCTCAGTCTTATTCCACTTCTCCCCTCCAAGAACCTTGCATCAGCCTAGCAATGAGCGTACATACTCAGGGGGACCGGGCAAACTTGGACAGCATGCACTGAAGCCCATGTTGCTGCATCTTCACTGCTATTTTTAGCTGTGCTAACTAAATTAAAGCTTGCACAGGTATGCCTACATTGCTGCAATCAAATCTCCAATGGCAGTACAGACATATCCATAGAGTCAGCTGGCAACCAAACACTGGGTGACTGCAGAGAAGGGGTTTTAGGCCTGGATCTGAGAGCAGCTGCAGCACATTCAGGCCAGTCTTTCAGGCTGACAGGTTTGTCCCTTGAGAGGAGAAGCCCTGCCCAGCACATGGGCTACAAGGACAGAGGCTCCTAGGCACAAGATCCCACAGCAGGCAGGTATCAATCACCCCCACAAAGGGGAAGAGAGAGCATTAATCTGGGGCACAGGCTGGAGAGGCAGTTTGGAGAGTGTATCAGTTTAGTTGGGTGTCTGAAGTTTGTTACTCTGGGCTCCCATGGGTCTCCTTTGAAGCAATTTACCAGTGGTGGCCCCTTTAATGGTTGTTTGAGTTTGTCGCTACCCACTAGGTAGCTGGCAACAGTGCTAGAGTCAATCTGCCTGTGGTAATCATTGATGGGGGAATTCCTCCCCCCCCCCAAAGGCTGGCAAATATGGTTGGAATTAGAGACAACCTGGCAAACAGGGGTGGCCCCACCACAAGTAGTGTAACAAACAGGATTTGGGGAGCCCAGAGCGGAACCCATGGGATGATGGATACTGGTGGGCTGATTTACATAAGTGGCCACGGGTGGCTCTGCAGTGGCCTGCCTCAGTTTCCCCTTTTGGTTCCTCAATAACAGCCCTTCCTGGGGTCTGGTTTTAATAACATAAAGTTAAAAACAAACAGTTTTTCATCCAACCGTAACCTGATCACTGCCCCTCCTCCCTGAGATACTGTCCCTTCCTGGGGTCTCTGAGAGTCTGGAGAAGAATCAAGTCCTGGGCCACCTTCTTTGCCTTCTCTCCTTTTTTTTCTTCCTGAAGATGATGGCAAGTTTGAAGACCCCAGCCATAAACCATCCCCTTCCAGCCCATATAGTTTGGGAAAACTTGTCTCTGATTCTGATTATAGTCCATGGCTGCCACCAAGTTACTTTGCATAAAAGGGGGGATGGCTTATTCTGTGTCCTCCAATGGGAGCAGGTGCTAATTTGCATATCAAATAGGCTCAGTAAGGATGCATGTCTGCCATTATATCTGAGGAAAGTCTTGTTAAGTATAAATCTGGTCATTGCTATTGTATCTCTACCATTATCTTTAGGGTTTAAAATACTGTTGGTAAGCGTGAAAGAAAGTTTCCTTGATATTAGCATATATCTTTTACTTTTGGTGCAGTTACGCTGGGAAGGATAGTTTGTGTAATTACAGCTCCTTTAATGTTTTTAAAGGGCTTTTTCTGCCGGGATTGGGCTGGGGATTCGTGTCAGGCATCTTCCTTTGGCTGGTTTGAAAGATGGTTATTGCTGATTTTTCTGTTTCTGCTGTTCAGTTTAATTTATACCTGTGAATTATGGAAGTAGTGTAATCTGCTCTCTGATTTGCTGCTTCTTGGTTACCAGACTTGAATCTGACTAAAGCCTAGGAGTTTTATCTCTAAGGTCTTTCCGATTGTTGTTTGGTGGGGAGTGAGGTAGTGGAGTTGGGAAGAAAAGTACCAGGTAAGGTCTGGGCTAGTGCACAAGCCAAAGAAGTAGAGGCAGCCATCAACCTCTGAAGACATGTCTGGAGGCACCCAAATAATGCTGAGTTTTGACTTCTAAGGAGCAAATGAATTCACTGTGGTAGGTGGGCTCTAGGTGGCCAGAAAAGCCATTGCTATCTCGTTTTTTTCTTTTCTTTTTAAAGAAAGTTTCTAGAGCTCATGGATCTAAAGAAAGCTTTGAAAACGTGACCCTGGTGTAGCTGATGCTGACAAGTCTGCAGACTGCCTGGTACAACAGCTCTGTGTGGGGTGAATTTCCTCAATTGTCTCAGTGGTACGTGAATTTCTTTGCCCCCCCCCCGTCAACACCAGCCCACCTGGAGAAGAGCAGAGCAGGGTAAGTCCTTCCGCCCAGGCAGCCACTGGGATGGATTTGTGGTTAAGTAGTAGGGGTCCCTGTGATCCTGCTCCTGTCTCTCTGCAGGATGGGATCTGAGAGAGGACCCCTGCAACCATTCCTGCTGCTCCTAAAAGGGTGAGGTAGGGTGGGGCAGGATCTGTTGCTGCTCCTTGGGACAGAAATTTGCCCCATGCCACTACTGCCTTTCTGGTGGGGGAAAAGGGGGGTGGTTTCCTTCCAGTTCTGTTCTTTGTAGGGGTACAACCAGAGTGTGAAGGCCAAGGAATGGGGCTGGACCACTACAGGACCCAGAATTGCCTTTATCTGGCCAAGTCTGTGTTTGGGGAGGAGTACATTAAATCTCTAACACTGTGGATTTGCTCAGTTGCCACCATTGCTGCTGAGCCTTCAGTGGAGCTGAGAGAGGAAAAGACACTATTTGCAATGGGGGGAGTCGATGCATTTTTTTAAAAACCTTGAGGTGCAAATAGCAGAGTGGTTCTCAGACTTCATTGCACCGCCACCCTCTTCTGACAACAAAAATTACTACATGACCCCAGGGAGGGGGACCGAAGCCTGAGCCCTGCTGCCCTGCGTGAGGGACCAAAGCCAAAGCCTGAGCCCTGCCACCCTAGGCAGGGCCAAAGCCAAAGCCCATGTGCTTCAGCCACGCTGCCCAGGGATGAAACCAAAGCCTAAGCTCTGCCACCCAGGGCTGCAGCCTTTGGGCTTTGGACCCAGGTGGTGGGGCTCAGGCTTCGGCCCCGAGCCCCAGCAAGTCTAATACCTGCCCTGGTGACCCCCATTAAAAAGGGGTCGTGACCCCCTTTGAAAACCTATGAAATAGCAGCTGTGCCTGTTAACCCTAGCATTTGCATTTCTACAGCCACAGCAGTGGCTGTAACCCAGAGAATCACCACCCTAGGCCAGGCCTGAAATCTTTTGTCCAGTTAAAAGCTCCTTCGTCTATCTATTCATGAATGAATGGAAGTATGAAGACCCCCAGGTGCAAATGGTTCCCTTCCATTCCTCATACTGACTGGCTTCGTAGGGAGCAGTTCCTGAGCATTGCCCAGGGACTCCGTGACAACTGGTGGCAGTGGTGGGATGTACTGCACCCCATGGATGGCACTTCCTGCAGTAAGTGACTGGGGAGCAGTAAAACGAAGGGGGATTGACGAGGACCAGGCGTGCTGAAGGCTCAGAGAGGAGTGGTTTTGGGGGGCGGTTAACCCCTGGGAGTGTGTGACCAGCGAGAAGGACTGTGCAGTAATGGGGTACCCCTGGGGACTGCGGTGAGCAGTCTCAGGGTGGAGGAGCCTGCAGCTTGGCCCTGGGAGAGAGAAGGACTTTTGCAGTAACAGGGTTCCCCCGGGGATTGCAGCGAGCGGTCCCCGGGGCGGAGGAGTCTGCAGCTCGACCCTGGCAAAGAGGTGGTGTCCTCGAGAAGGCCTGGCACACTAGGGGTTCTCCCTGGAAACCATGGGGAGCTAAGAGCACACAGGCCTCGAGTCCACAACAACTTGGGAACAGCAGAGTAATGGCCTATCACCATCTCCTTAAGAAGGTCATTGTAACTCTGTGCAAAAACAGAGGGTTGCGCATTGGAAAGTTCACCAAAGCACAGTTAATCGTGCAGCTGGAGGAAGATGACCGCATTAAGGAACAGATTCCTGACCCAAATGGGGCTATAGCAGGACCTGGGAGCAGCTGGAGTAGTAGCCAGGCATCCCCAAGACCCCCGAAACACCTGCCCTCCAGGGCTCTGCAACGCCCATACACCCTTATCCCACCACCTAAATACTTAAGAACTGCATAGGGGAAACTGAGGCACCCCCACAATATTCAGAGAAAACATTAAGAACAGTCCCACTTCGTCACAGGGGCTCCCTGTGATACTGCTCCTGTCCCTTTGCAGGATGGAGTCTGAGAGGACCCCTGCAACCATTCCTGCTGCTCCTGAAAGGGTGAAGTGGGGCACAGTGGGGTCTGTTCCCGCTCCTTGGGACAGAAATTTGCCCCATGCCACTGCTGCCTTTCTGGTTGGGAAAAGGGGGGTGGTTTCCTTCCAGTTCTGTTCTTTGTGAGGGTACAGCCAGAGTGTGAAGGCCAAGGAATGGGGCTGGGCCACTACAGGGCCCAGAATTGCCTTTATCCGGCCAAGTCTGTTTTTGGGGAGTACATTAAATCTCTAAAGTTTTGGATTTGCTCAGTTGCTTCCACTGATGCTCAGCTTTCAGCGGAGCTGAGAGAGGAAAAGACACTATTTGCACTTTATGCTTATATATAAGTGCCTTTATAGTGTCTATAAGCTTTAGGAGTTTATGCCTTTTTGAAATCTTGAAGTGCAAAATGCAGCTGTGCCTGTTAACACTAGCATCTGTACTTCTACAGCTACAGCAGTGGTTGTAATCCAGAGAATCACCAGCCTAGGCCAGGCCTGAACTCTTGTCCCATTAAAAGGTCCTTTATCCATAAATGAATGCAAGTATGAAGACCCCAGTTGCAAATGGTTCCCTTCCATTCCTCATACTTTGGTAAAGTTTGTCTCTGATTTTGGAGAATCAGTACCATGTCTCCAAAGCCTCCCACCAACCACCTGTGTTTGGGAGGAGCTGTGGCTTATTCAGTATCCTCCAATTGGAGCAAGTGCTAATTTGCATACCACAGGGGACTATTAAATAGGCCTTTTGACATCATTTTTGGGGAAATACTGGTTAAGAATGAATCACACAGTTCTTTAATTTCCAGTGTTATCCATCAGTTTGAATTACTGTTAGGGGGTGGGGGAGGGAGAGGGAGAGGGAGAAATGGAGTTGAGTCACCCTGAGTTTAGTAGATATCATCCAGGTTTGGGCAGTCACACTGGGCAGTGTAATTTGTGTAACTATAGCTCTTTTAGTATTTGTTCAACAGGGTTTTCTGCCTTTGTAGAAGACCCCTATTTAGTGAGTTTGAAAGAAAAGAATGGTTGTGTTAATATGTCTTTGTTTTCTTGTGTTGTGGTTCTGTCTTTCTAAATTAGTCTTTGTTGGGGAGGTATGTGGGGAGAGAGGTCCTTAATATCTCATTATTCACTCTTTTGTAATGTAAGTTTCTAGCACTTACAGCTGTAAAGAAACCCTGGGAGATATTGGTGTAATTAATGGAATGATGACTCTGCAGACTGCCTGAAATAATAACTCTGTGAGGGGTTAATTTCCTGAGTTGTCTTAATGGCATGTGAATTTCTTTGCTCTCAGGGTATTGCCCACAGCAACCCAGTCATGGACTTTGTGTGAGGCAGAAGGAGAACAGTGGAGCCAGCCAAGTGCTTCCACATAAGCAGTTACTGGGATAGATTTTTGGTAAGTACTAGGGGCCCTTGTGATGCTGCTCCTGCCTTTCTGTGGGGTGGGGTCAAACACAGCCTCTTCAGCTAGAGGCTGAGCAATGGCTGTAATACGGTGAATCACCAGTCTAGGCCAAGCCTAAAAACATTCATGCACATTTAAAAAAAAAAAAA
This sequence comes from Natator depressus, assembly GCF_965152275.1. Taxonomy (NCBI): domain Eukaryota; kingdom Metazoa; phylum Chordata; order Testudines; family Cheloniidae; genus Natator; species Natator depressus. Next base: position 219,279,439 of record NC_134234.1, on the reverse strand, counting down.
ATCTGTCTGAAGATGATCGCAGGTTTGAAGACCCAGCTGCACATCATTTCCTCCCAGCCCATATAGTTTGGAAAAGTTTCTCTCTGATTCTGATTATTTTCCATGACTACCATCCAGCTGCTTTGCCTAAAAAGGTGTGTGGCTTATTCCATGTCCTCCAATGGGAGCAGGTGCTAATTTGCATACCCAATAAAACTAGTAAGGATGCATTTTTGCCATTATTGGGGAAATCCTTTTTTAGTGTGAATCCTGTCATTGCTATTTCCTCTCTACTGTTTAGAGAGAGAGAGAGAGAGAGATGAGTCATCTTGATAGTAGCATATATCTTCCAGATTTGGGCATTTACTCTGAGAATCATAGTTTGTGTAACTGTAGCTCTTTTTTTGTTCAGTAGTGTTTCTTCTTTTTGAAAGAAACTCTTATTAGGCTAGTTGGAAAGGAAATTGATTTCTCTGTCTTTTGCTGTGTAAATATGTTTACTTCTATAATTTAGAAATAAAATAGAATATAATGGCTCAGCTGTTCTGTTTTTTTTTACAGTCTCAGCTGGATATGCCCATGCTGATGTAACCTAGTCTCACTACGCTTATTGTCAAATGGAGTAAACCCACATTAAACTCCTTATAACCTTGTTTTGTTTCCTATTGTGGAGTGTCCAACCATCTGACGATTTCAACATCTTCATTACCATGGTGGACCGCGTACTGATTTCCTTTTTTGCGGCTGGTCAAGTCTCTTTTTTGCATTAATTAAGATAGGTTGAATTATAGTTTTATATGCTATGCCTTTTAATAATATTGGCATCTTTTTGTCATGGAGAAGTGTGGTCAACTCCCACCATGTGTACTAAGCAGCTTTAGTACAATGCCAGGCATCATTCAGGAGGGCATCATCATTAGCAACCATCGAACTTAGGTATTTAAATTTTCACTCTTCTGACCCCTCTGGCTGTGATATCCTTTATGGTGAGCCCTCCACCCTCAGTTATCCTAGGTTTCTTTTACCAACATCCACTATAAATCCAGCCCGCTCAAAATTATGTTGCTTCTGTTCAGAATTGGCTGGCAGGGTCTCTCAATCTTCTGCTGCTAACACAGGGATATGTGCAAACAGCATGTTCCAAGTGAGCTCCCTTTGTATATTCTCATTGATCACATCCATGACAAAAAAGGCTCAACACTGACTTCTGATGAGGGCCAGTGTGTACTGGAAATTCTTTACTGTAGTCCCATTTAATTTTGACTACAATATTCACTCTATCGTACATATCCTGGAAAGATGGACATATCTTTCCAGCACACCTCTTTGCCACAAACTCCACTAACCTAATTTTCTTGGTACACGATAATGACCTTTTCCAGATCCACAAAAACCATACCCAGTTGCAGTATCTTTTTTTAATCTGAACTAGAGCTGTCGATTAATCACAGTTCACTCATGCGATTAACTCAAAAATATTAATCTCTATTAAAAACATTAATCACGATTATTCAGTTTTAATTGCACTGTTAAACAATAGAATACCAATTGAAATTTATTAAATATTTTTATTTTTTCTACATTTTCAAATATATTGATTTCTATTACAACACAGAATACAAAGTGCACACTGCTCACTTTATATTTTTATTACAAATATTTGCACTGTAAAAATGATTATTTTTCAATTTACCTTATAGAAGTACTGTAATGCAATCTCTTTGTCATGAAAGTGCAACTTACAAATATCAATTTGTTGTTACATAACTGCACTCCAAAACAAAACAATACAAAACTTTAGAGCCTACAAGTCCACTCAGGCCTACTTCTCATTCAGCCAATTGCTAAGACAAACAAGTTTGTTTACATTTATGGGAGATAATGCTGCCCACTTCTTATTTACAGTGTCACCAGAAAGTGAGGAACAGGCATTCACATGGGACTTTTGTAGTCAACATGGCAAGGTATTTACATGCCAGATACGCTAAGATTCGTAGGCCCCTTCATGCTTCGGCCTCCATTTCAGAGGACATGAGTTAATTAAATTTGTGACTGACCTCCTCGGGGGAGAATTGTATGTCTCCAGCTCTATTTTACCTGCATTCTGCCATATATTTCGTGTTATAGTAGTCTTGGATGATGACTCAGCACATGTTGTTCATTTTAAGAACAATTTCGCGGCAGATTTGACAGAACACAAAGAAGGTACCAATGTGAGATTTCTAAAGATAGCTACAACACTTCACCCAAGGTTTAAGAATTTGAAGTGCCTTCCAAAATCTGAGAGGGAAGAGGTATGCAGCATGCTTCAGAAGCCTTAAAAGAGCAACACTCCAATGTGGAAACTACAGAATCCGAACCACCAAAAAAGAAAATCAACCTTCTGCTGGTGGCATCTGACTCAGATAATGAAAATGAACATGCATCGGTCCGCTCTGCTTTGGATTGTTATCAAGAAGAACCTGTCATCAGAATGGATGCATGTCTTCTGGAATGGTGGTTGAAGCATGAAAGGAGATATGAATCTTCAGCGTGTCTGGCATGTAAACATCTTGCGATGTCAGCTACAACAGTGACATTGTAAATAAGAAGCGGGCAGCATTATCTCCGGTAAATGTAAACAAACTTGTTTGTCTGAGCGATTGGCTGAACAAGAAGTAGGACTGAGTGGACTTGTAGGTGCTAAAGTTTTACAATGTTTTGGTTTTGAATGCAGTTATTTTTTGTACATAATTCTACATTTGTAAGTTCAACTTTCATGATAAACAGATTACGCTACAATACTTATATTAGGTTAATTGAAAAATACTATCTTTTGTTTTACAGTGCATATATTTGTAATAGCAATAAATATAAAGTGAGCACTGTAAACTTTGTATTCTATGTTGTAATTGAAATCAATTTATGTGAAAATGTAGAAAACATCTGAAAATATTTAAACAAATGGTATTCTATTATTGTTTAACAGTGCAATTAATCACGATTATGTTTTTAATCACTTGACAGCCCTTCTCTGAACTTCTCCATGAGGATGCATAGTGCAAACTCAAATTCACACTGACCATTTCACATTTCAACCATTATACGCAGATGCTTTACAATGATCTTCTCCAGTACTTTCATAGCATGTGATGGCAGCTTAACTGGGTAATAATTAGCTCACAGTGTAATATCTGCTTTATGTTTAAAAATAGGCACCACAGAGCTTTTACGCCATTCATCTGGTATTTTCCTTGAGGATATCATTGAACAAATTTGCAAGATACTGGATGCCCTCCCTTTCCAGTGACTTCACTGTATCCATTGGTACAGGTCCTAAGTGCCTCTGGAAACTTTTCCTCACTTCTCAAACTTTCATGCCCTGGTTTGGTTTACATGTTCTTGATTCTTCCCTTGGGTTGTCCTCATTTATTACTCTTTCAAAATAAAAATTGAGGATTTGTGTGTTTCAAAAATGATTAGCTGAGGCATTTCTGTGTATCTCTGTAGGGTAGTAGATTAATTTGTTGACAGGTGGTTTGTATATGAGGAAGGGAGGGCAGGGATGGATTGAGGCCTAAGCACTATTGGCCAGTACCTAGGACAACAGTTCCTGGTATTACGTGACTACATCAGTATCTCACCCTTTGTGGGTTTGCTTTGTTAAAATACATTTCCAGCTCTTGTGGTAGTGAAAAAAAGCTTGAAGACATGACCTCAGTGTAACCAATGCAGGAACGTCTGCCTGAGTGTGTCAACAGCCTGAAAAATAGCTCTGTGAAGGGTGAATTTGCCCAGTTGTCTCAATGGCATGTTGAGTTCTTTGCCCTCAGAACCAGGCAGGAGGAGAAAAGCGCAGCAGGCCAAGCCCTTCCTCGCATGCAGCCACTACTATGGATTTCTTTTGTCTGCCAAGGGAGCCTCTGCTGCTGCTCCTCCCTCTCTGTAGGGTCTATTCCCACTGCTCCTTAAAGATGGGGAGAAGGGAGGCTGCTGCCAAGAAAGTGGTCCTATGCCACTGCTCCTGTCTCTGCAGGTGGGGAAGAGGGTCCCCTTGCAGTGCTATTCCAAGGGGAGGGGCAGTGAATAAGGTAAGGCCATAATTGGACCCCTGGTTGCCTTAATCCAGCCGTGTGTGTGGTGGTGGAGGAGGCAGTACATTAATTCACTGGGAGCTAGAATTAGGAATGACAGCATTTATTAATGGGAGTTTCCAGCTTCTCTTCTTTGGTTTGGGTTCCAGTAATACGACAGAGGACCTGCCATGAACTCACCAATGGGTTGAGAACACCTGTGCCACTGCTAATCACTCTATGATCTTGCCTAGACTGGGAATTTGCACGCTTGCAGCCATTGGTGTAAACCAGCTATGCCAGTATTTGCACATCTGGACACTGCTGCTTCTTGAAACTCTGGGGTAAACTCCACTGGTGCAAATAGCAGCTTTGCCTGACGACATGAAGGCTTACACCACTACAGCTACACCAACGGCTGAATCAGCAATCTAGGCTAGGCCGAAAATCCTGTGTGCACGTTTGAAAAATATATATATATAATTTTTGCATGTAGATGTTGGCCAGTACAAAGACCTTCCCCCTGCCACTCTTCATTGTTGGCATCTGAATGTGAATTGGGGGCTCAGGTACATTTCGCAGAGACCCTGATTCAGGCCATCTGCCTGAGAGGGGCAGGGCCTGGTGAGTGTCCTCCAATGGGAGGAAGGGCTAGTTTGCAAACCAGGTAGGAGTATTAAGTATGCCTTTTGACATTATTTTGGGGGTAATTCTTTGTAAGAATAATTAAGTACTTGCTGCTTCTACTGTACTTTGAGGCCCAAGATTTGAAAATCCTGTAGATAACAGTGAGACATGTCACTCTGAGCTTAGTAACTGTTGTTCTGGGGTAGGTAGCATAACCTTTATTATTCTGTTTTTAAAGTGTTTATTCGGTAGGTTTTCTTTTTGTTATAAGGAAGCCATTGCGGGGGGGGCTGACAAATAAGTTTTTTTTTGTTTTTAATTTTGGGTATTATCAATTTTGGTGTCTTATATTTAAACTCTGAGTTACTTTAAGGTTTGGAACTTTGAAGATGCATTCAGATTAAGATAACTTCCCCCAGTAGAGGGAGGTAGTGTCCTAGAATACCGGTAAAGTCTAGGACTGTGAGTTCTCTGGGTGTCTGTGTCTTTGTAATGTTGAGCTGGTCTTTTTCTTCAGACTTTGGATCCCTCTGTAGCTAGAGAGCTGATTAGAGCACAGGCTGTACTTTCTGAGATGTTTGGAACTACCTGGCGTGTCTTGGCACCACCATAAACGAACAGCAAATAACAATCAGATCTGCCCAGTTTCGGCAGTTTTCTTCTGTGGGTGACACTTTATGCAAATTATGAAATGAGCTAATTGGCATATTTCCCCATTTTTTTTTTATATATAGCCAGAAACTCAAGCTGATAGGCGGAATACCTTGTTCAAAGCAGTGGTGCAGGTGAGCCATGGAGCTGCACAAAGCTCTGGCTGGGACAATTGTCTGGGTGTTTGGCGGGAGGGGAAGATGCTGAGTGGGAAGCTGATGTGGGGTGTAGGTAGGCCAGTGCATACTGGGACTGCTGATATCGTTGGCACGCAAGGTAGGTGGTGCTGAAGCTCCAGGGAACTTCTGGGAGAGTAGAAGGTGCTGGGGCTGCTGGTGGGGAGCAAGTGCATGCTGTGGTGAAAAGAATTCTAGGGTAGGGGGTCAGCTGGATGGGAGGGTAGGGGGGTACTAGAACTCCTGGAGGAGGAGGTGCTGGGACTGCTGAGAAGATAGGGGTCTCTTGCAGTGAGGGGCTGTTGAGGGTGAAGGGACTGTTCAGTTAGTGATTTGTGCTGGGGAAGCCTTCCCCACCTCACCCCCTGGTGGTGCTGGTCCTGTTGCTGCTGCAGTCTTCCTCTTACCACCGCTACTGCTGTCTCCCAGCTGCAGTGCCCTCTCCTGGCTTTGCTCCATCAGGAGAGGTGTTGCACCCCAGCAGCATCTTGTGGCCACAGACACAACTGCAGGCAAATGCCTGCTGCCTTCCTGCAGCTCTGCTAGATATGTTGCAAGAACAGTCCCAATTCCTTGACGGACTCCATCCTGATCAGACTGTCTGTCCTCCAGATGTGCAGAGTGCACTCATCACTAGACTTTACCTTGTAAATCTGACCACCTTTGTCAAATATTGGGGGAAGAGTCCATATGGCTTTGGTGAGGCATGACTCTCCTTTACAAATCTATTAGCATTCTCTAAGGACGACCAGAAGTATGTAGATAAGGATGATCCAGTTGACATAGTGTACTTGGATTTTCAGAAAGACTTGACAAGGTCCCACATCAAAGGCCCTTAAGGAAATTATGTAGTCATGGGATTAGGGAAGGTCCTCTCATGGATCATAACTAAGGCTACGTTTTAGGTCATGGGCATTTTTAGTAAAAGTCATGGCCAGGTCACGGGCAGTAAACAAAAATTCATGGCCTGTGACCCGTCCATGATGTTTACTATATAACCCTAACTAAAACTTAGGTGGGGGCTATGGGTGCTGGGCAGGGGTGGTCTCGGGGGGGGGGGCGGTGGCTGCAGGTGCTAGGGAGGTGGCCCAGGACCCCTGCTGGTGCTGGGGGGAGGAAAGGGTTGTTGGGGCAGGCTGGCTGGCTTCCTACCAATGGGAGCTGTGGGGGTGGCGCCTGCGGGCATGGACAGCATGGAGCCCCCTGGCCGCCCCACCCCTGGGAGCTGCAGGGACATGCCGGTGGGAGCCTGGGACAGACCTTGAGCCATCACTGGCCACTGCAGAAGTCACGGAGGTCATGGAATCCGTGACTTCCATGACCTCCATGACAGACACGCAGCCTTAATCATAACTGGTTAAAAGACAGGAAACAAAGGGTAGGAACAAAATGGTCAGCTTTCACAATGGAGAGTGGTAAATAGCAGTGTTCCCCAGGGGTCTGTACTGGGACTGGTACAGAGTAACATATTCATAAATGATCTGGAAAAAGGGGTAAACAGTGAGGTGACAAAGCAGACGGTGAAGAGTTACAAAGGGATTTCACAAAACTGGGTGACTGGGCAACAAAATAGCAGATGAAATTCAATTTTGATAAATGCAAACTAATACATATTGGAAACCATAATCCCAACTATACATACAAAATGATGGCATTTAAATTAGCTGTTACCACTCAAGAAAGAGATCTTGCAGTCATGGTGGATAGTTCTCTGAAAACGTGCTCAATATGCAGATTCAAATCCTTCCTTTCCTTGATGTGAAGCAGGGTCTTGAACCTAGGTCTCCCATATGAGTGCCCAGCCACAGGGTTATAGAGTCATCCTCTCTGGGCTTGGCTACATTTGCGAGTTACAGCGCAATAAAAGAGCCCAGGGCGCCCTAGCTCACTACCCATCCACACTGACAAGGCACATAGAGCACTCTGACTCCGCGGCTACAGCGCTGCTGGTACTCCACCTCGGCAAATGGAATAACGTTTGCTGCGTCCACGGTGCCAGCGTGGACAAGGTGTTGCTTTACTGCGCTCTGATCAGCCTCCGGAGACATCCCATAATCCCCTTAAGTCAAGTGGCCACTCTTGTCACTGTTTTGAACTCGCTGTAGGAATGCGGATATGCCCTTTGAAAGCTCCGTTTCTGACAGCGGGCTGTTTATCTGCTCCGAGACCAACAACTGTTAGTGTGGAATGCTGTGTGTGAGAGAGAGAGAGAGAGAGAGGCGGGGGGGGGGGGGAAGGTCTGCTGCTGTCTGAACTTACAAGACAGCATGCTGACATGCTCTCAGCCACCCAACCCACCCTTTCTCCCCCCACATACACACAACACACTCCCTGTCACACTCCACCCCACCCCATTTGAAAAGCATGTTGCAGTCACTTGCATGCTGGGATAGCGCCCAATGCCGCTGCAAGTGCCACAAATGTGGCCACGCTAGTGCACTTGAAGCTGTCAGTGTGGACAGACTGCAGAGCTTTCCCCACTGTGCTCGCCAAAGGCAGGTTTAACTCAAAGCGCTTTACATCTGCAAGTTTAGCCATGCCCTCTGTCTCATTGACCTAGTCATAGGTGCCTAATTCTCTCTGTGCAGTGCACAGGGAGCCTGGGCACCTAACTTGGGACTGTGAATTCCACTAGGTGGCGGAACACCTAAAAGTTAGTCACTGCAATGCTGAGCCTGTTTCCTTTGTGGATCTAACCCCCAATTGTGCCTTTGAAAATCTCCCCCAATATTAATCAGAGCTAACTGTAGGCTTTGCACCCTGCTGTACTGTTACCTCCCCATGTTATCCTTTTCCAAAGGCTGTTAAACACCTGTCATAATTTCTAATTTGCTGATGAACTTGCTAACAAAATTAAAAGTAGACATGCCTCATAAACATGTTCCAGTGTCTGGGATCTCCAGCACTCTGAGGCCAGGGAGGAATTCTAAGGCTTCACCTGGACATGCCATGCTAAGCCAGCATGCCGAGGTCACTGCAACCTCATTATAAGTGTCGTCACTTGTAACTGAGTCTGTGCGTGCAGCCCTCGTCGCTTTCCAGACTCAGCGAGAGAGAGAGTTGACAAAGAATCGGGAAGGGGCCAATCAGAAAACAGTAATTCACTGAGACAGAAAACAACTTAATCTAACAAGCAGAATTGCTTCCCCAGAAGGAATGGCCTAATTCCAAACCTATCTTCATGCTCTCCTTGCAGTCTGAATGAGCAAAGGTCTAAAATGTAATAAAGGCCCTTTACCAGATAAAGTCCTCTGTTCATCTGAGCAACTCCAAGCAACCATCTGTGCAGTGGAAGAGAGAATTACATTAGGAGTTATCACGAGAAAAGCATTTTTAGTTCCTTTTCGCTATACACACAAGCAAAGAGCAACAAATAATTACTCTTCTATACCTGAAATACTTCAGGCCTTATCCTGATCTTTCTTATGTTGGTGGAAGTCCAGAATGAATCTGTTAAAGACAATGGAATTTCATCAGCGTAAAACTGGTGTTGGTTTGATCATATTCAGGCCCCTTATCTCTGTGTTGTTTAGAGCATAGTGTAAAATAGAAACTTTTTGTTTTTTTAGTACATCATTGAGTTGCAGGTCAGATAGTTTACTTCAGCCTCCATCATCTAATCAGAGAGTTGAAACTGAGTTTTCCCTAGAGATAAGGTGACCATATTTCCAAAACAAAAAACCCCACACTTTGGGGGTGATAGTTTTAGGGTCATAAAAATCTAATATAAAAGATTAAAGTACTTTTTATTTTCTAAACATGTGCTTCTGTCACCCCTGCCAGTTGCTGACTAAACAATAACGTGTGTATCTTTCTTATTAGAGTGGATTTTTTTTTCATGAAACGTTGAACAAGTGCTAACGTTCACTCTGAGCAAAAGGGCAGCATGGATGGCATTTGTACTCATTTAACTTTTCTCATCACTCCAAACACTGTTCGTGACACTGAGCACTCGTTGTACTGGACTGATTGCAAACATAAAGCAAATTCTACTTGGTGTAGCAATATGTGTTGAATAAACTGAAAAAAAAAACAACCCTAATTGTTTGGAAATGAGATGAAAAACCCAGATATTTCAAATGTCACAAAAGGAGTTGCTCGAACTCTGAGACATCATAAATGAAACTAGGTCAATTTCATCAGAGATTAATTTAGCCTAGTGGCTTCTAATGGATAATATATTTTTATGCATAATGGGCAAAATTAAAAATTGTGTTTAAAAGCTCATTCGCTACACAAAAAGTGATTTGAGTCCCAATAATCTGTAATTGCTCTTTGTTTTTAGTTTCATCTTTGCTTCACCCTCGTGTGCTGCTCCTTTTTTTTTTTTTTTTTGCTTTTATTATATTGTCAGGTGACTCCTGACCTTCCCTGTTGTAAGATTATTATAAAATCTACAGTCTGGTAAAGTTCAGTGTCACTTCTATACGCTGCATCCTCAGTTTTATATACACACACACACACACACGATATAGAAGTGGCACTTAATTCTTCCACATCAGTGATATTTCCTATGAAAACTGTCATGATTTTGCATTTTGGATATTAGTCATTTAACAATAGAGCTTATATAGCACTTTTCATCAGTAGTTCTCAAAGCACTATACAAAGGAAGTCAATATCATTATCTCCAATTTACAGCTGGGGAAACTGAGGCACAGACAAGGGAAGTGATTTGTCCAGAGTCACCCAGCACACCAGTGGCCAAACCAGGAATAGCACCCAGAGGCCCAGTCCAGTGCTATATCCACTAGGCAACACTGCCTCCTTTCACAGCAATAAGTCAATGGCAGCTATGGGTACTCAATACCTTGTGCAAATCAGACACACAATACTTCAAGTTTGGGAGCCCCACAACTGACACACACAAAATCTGGGCCTGGTCCAAAGCCTATGGAAATCAGTGGCAAGACTTGGATTGGCTTCAATGAGTTTTGGATTAGGACTGTGCTGAACCCTCCTGAAAACGTGGCTGATAAGTGGCACACCTGTTACATGGGAAATAAGCCTCTGGACTTTATTTTAAAAACATAAGCTGATTCCACTAGAATGATGGGCCAAAATGTTAATATGCCCTTTTACTATGCTTTATATCCTGCCTGTGGCTGCCTATCTGCCAGATGGAAATATAATCACAATGCACCAGCTCCTGAGACCCTCGCTCAGGCAAACTCCTTTTGAAATCACATCCTCATCGTCATCAGTTAAGCTTGTACTGAAGGCTGCCATTTTTCACTTGTATAGAATCAGGGTGATCTCAATGAAAGAAGCACCAGCAGGATGGACGTAATGATATGTACCAGTATCCCCTCGGTTTTCTCTTCTGATCCCAGGACGTCAATTGTGAGAGGGACATTATCCAAGGGGATGGAACAAAGGGCAGTTGGGATCGATATTATCTCATTTTCCACTGTTATCTCATTTTCCACTGTTACCTCCTCATCCTGTGCCATGTCATCTCCTCTATTGCTTGGGTTTCCAACCCCTCCCCACGCCTTTTTATTTTTCATTGTATTCTTACACCCCAATCATTTTCTGTCTCAAGTGAAGGAACTTCCTACAGAATCTCTCTAGGTCTACAGCTAGAACTGGGTGGATAACAGATTTTTTTGGTTCACTGACAATTCAGAAAAAAAAATTGAGTTGGGTAGAAATTTTTGGAGAATCAGAAAGTTGAAAAAAATCTCGTTTGTCAAACAAAACATGTCACTGATTTTTGAGCACACTTTACCTGTTTAAAAAAAAAAAAAAAAAAAGGAAACTTTGAAACAAGGGCATTTTGAATTGAAAAATCAAAACATTTCAGTCTGAAGAAGTTAACCATTTTGATTGCTTTTTTTTTTTTGCCATTCGTTTAGGTTTTGTTTTTTACTGAAACAATTTGAAAAAGTCAACACTAACTCATTTAAAGTTTCAGTGGGGCTGAATCTGCATATTTTGCTGAAAAATGTTTTGGTCAAAATATTTCACCCAGCTCTAGCTGCAACCTGTCTGGCAGAGAGGGATAGCCTCCGCATTCCCTTCACATGTATCTGATTCCTGTCCACCCTCATCCCACCCCTATGCACAGGGATATGGGGAAGGATTCATGAGATGATTCCTCAGGATATTTAACTGACTCATGTTATGCGTGCGTCTGTGTATGTGTGCTTGTTGTGGGCTGGGAGTTTCAAAGGAGCGGAAGACAGTTAAGAGTTCCAAACCCCACTGAATTTCTATGGGCTTTGGGTGCCTAACACCCTTAGACTTCGTTGAAAATCCCAGTGGTAGTCGTTAGATTCCCCACAGTCTCCTGCTGCAGAAGTGGAGCCCTGGTTCTTGTTCCTTTTATTTCTGTCATCTGCAGTGTTGCCAACTCACACAAGATTTGGTATTTTCTCTTGAGGTCCAGCTGTTGGGATTTGAGGCTTGGCATGAGAATATCAAGTGGGCCCTTAAGGCTCAGAAGCCAGAAAGCACAAATAACACCTCTCTCCCCCCCGCCACACCACACTTCTTATTTAAAAATAAAAAACCCTCATGATTTTTAAGCCATTATTTCTTAGGACCTGATTGTTGAATGGTTGAGGTTGGCAATACTGGATTTGCTTAGGTTTTTAAGGTGAAATAAAAAAGCAAACCAGTTGTGATTCAACTTTACGTTTCTGGACAATACTGGCCCAAGCACTAGCTTTGCCACCAGAAAAATCCCAGACTCAGATTTTTTAGTTTTTAAAAGCGTGGTGACTTCTTAATGGGTAAATAATCTAAGGTTGTAACCTTCCTTCCTGTCTCTCCTTTCATCCCATCTTGTCTACCTGTATTATTCTTTCACTTTTCTTTGTGCTCAGCTTTCTCTCTCCCCTCTCTTAACTTGGTCTGTGATTGTGAGTTCTGTATTTCCTTACTAGACTCTGCACTGCAGAGAAGACCAATCAGCCGGTAGCTTTCCTTGCTTCCTGTCTCTCCCAGCTAGAGTAGGTGTGCCCTACTCACCTGAAAAGTTAGACACAAATGAAATACCTCAAGCCTCAGGGAAGACAGAAAAACTTAAACCTGATTCCAATTGCAGGAGCGACAGACAGCAGGAGCAGCTACCGGAACTGGGCTCAAAGTAAAGCACTGGCCCAAAAATCAAGGATGTGACACCCAGCAGGTAAGAGAACTGGATTCTGTCTCTCTTAGCAGTACTATGGGAGGGAAAACTTTGCTTTATTGCCACATTCCTGGGGGAATTGGGGAGGGAGAGACATGAGGCCTTGTATAGGAATTCCAGCTGAGCCGTGTCAGAAGAGTTAATCAAGAATGTAATGGTGTCTGACAGGTAACTTCACCAAAGCAGCCAGGAGAGAGAGGAGATCAGCCCACCATTTTAGGATACAGAGTGAAATCTCCAAGGAGTATTCCCTCCCGAGGGATAATAAACAGGGGCCTGGTTCTAGGCATATTTCCCTCCCTCAAACATAGTCATCAGGGGGCTGAGTTTAATTCTTAACATGGATATCTCCTTGGGGACAGTATCCACAGAGTCTGGATTCAGTCTTCACTAGAAACAGACCTCTCAGGAGAGGGCACCCTGGGAGTTCTGGGTTCAGTGATCAGCAGATCTGCATCCCTAGGGACAGTAACAAAGGGGCCTGGTTCAAATCCCAGTGGATGGAGCCCTGTGGGCAAAGTAATCAGGAGTTCTGTTCAACCTGCTGTGGTTAGAACGCTCCTAAGTACAGGAAGCAGAAAGCCTGGGTTTAATGCCCAGGGGGTAAATCTCCTAACCTCCCCCCCCCCCCCGACAATAACTAGGGCCTGAGGTCTAGGTTTAGTCCTGGTTTCAGTTCACAGCAGAGTTCAATAGAGCCCCCGCTCTGCCCTCAGAGGTGTCTGCTAACTCTCGTCCAGAGGAAGTCATTGAGGACAGTGACTGGGGGCTCTGGACTGTCTGAACTCTAGACACTTTTTCTTCCTCAGTTTATTTGCTGAGTCTTATGACTTTTACGACATATAGGAGAAGGGAAGGAGTTTGCTGGAAGTCAGGAGAGTGGGGTGCAGGGTACCTGAATACGACACTTCTCCTCTTGCTCTCCCAATCTCTGCCTCCAGTGCCTCCCCCAGCAACCTTAATGTGATGAGCAAAGACAGTGGGGGGTCACAACCACCTACCTAAAAGCCTTAACACCCGTATTTCTCACTGCACTGTCTGCTCTTCCCCATAACACTCACACTTCCTGTTGCTGCTTCTGTCACAGACCCAGAGGTTATATGGGAGCTGGATCAGAGCTGGGAAGGAGGCTTCTGTGGGCCCCATAGAGAATACTGGATTGGGAGTGGGAAGGAGAGATTTGTTGAGAAGGACTGGTTGTAAGGAGGAGGCATTTGTGACTGTTTCAGAGGTTATATTGGAGGTGGATATAGTCAGGGGAGGAGGCGGCTGTATGCCAGTTCCTTAGGATATTGCAGACCTGGATTGGGCCAGAGAAGAGGTTTCTGTGATGTGGTCCTTAACCATGTTTTGGAGCTGGAGAGCGTCAGAAGAGACGGAGCTGGTGACTTGTTAATTGGATAATCTATTGGAGATGGAGTGGACGAGGGGAGGATCTCCGATTCCATTCCTGGAGGGTGAACGTGAGCTGGACTGGTTCAGGGGAAAAGTATATGTATGATCCATACTCCATTCAGTGTATTGGAACTGAATAAGGTCTCAGGGAAGAGACACACGTGACCCAGTCCATGAAGTTGAAGCTGCATTTCAGGAGAAAAATACTCCTCATCCTTATGGATGGACAAGCCCTGCTAGTTCAGATCCAGTCCATCACTCTGCTAACATGGGATTGTCCCCTATAGTTCATGTTAGTAGTTCAAAAACAGTCCAGTCATGTGTTAACTGCCCCAAGCAATGGAGCTTCTGAACTTTCTTTGGGAAGCTATTTCACAGCCTAATCAATCTCACTGACAGAAAGTTATTCCTGATATTCAGGCCTTTCCTAATTTCATCCCACTATTCTGAGTCATAGTTTCTTGCACTGCCCTAATAAGTCCTCTCCGTCCTTGGGGTTCACTCTTTTCAAAGACTTCTAGATTGTTATCTAGCGGTGCATGCACGTGGCAAAAAGTTTTTTACAAATGTTAATCTGAAAAAAATTAAAATGAACTTTCTCCATTTGTGTTCATGCCCCTTTTGTGTTCACTTTTGCATGGTTACCCTAGCAAGGCACGGTTTAAGAAAGATTGTAAAATATTTATGGAAAGTGATTTTTGAATTCAGACTTGTGAGTATTCACACCAGACATCCCATCAGGGAACCAAAATTTACGTGGTGACTTATGTATCTAATCAAAAGGGCTCAAACTTTGTATGGTGAACAAATGTGAAAAAAACCATGGCCTGTTGACAACTAGCAAAATGAAGCAAATAAATTGTTTTGAGTTATTCTCCCAATTCCATGTTGTTATGCCCACCACCTAGTGACTGTTTAGTTAAATTAAACATGCTTAGATAATGTAATAGTGTCTTCTCAGAAGTCAATCCCTCCAGCCTCCCTGGGCACTTTCATTGTTGTAGCTCTTCTCTGAACTCCCTATTTTCTTTCGGCTAATGAGGTACCCAGAAATGAATTCAGTGATACAGATGTACTTGTGCCTATGTCTGAGCCATGTAGTGAGGGAGCATTGCCTCCCTACTCCAAGATGTGAAGCCTCTGCTTATGCAGCCCAAAGTTAATAGATTCTGAGGCCAGAATGGATCAAGTGTGACCTCCTGTATATCACAGGCTAAAGAACCTCACCTAATAATTTAGATAGCAAACTCAAAACTTCTGTTTGAACTTTCTGTTAGAAATACATCCAGTCTCAATTTAAAGACTTAGTGATGGAAAATCTACCACATCCACAGATAAATTGTTCCAAAGATTAATTACCCTCACTGTTACAAATTTCTTGGCTGAATTTGTTAAGCTTCAGCTTCAGTGTCCAGCCATTGGATCTTGTTATGCCTTTTCCTGCTAGGTTAAAGAGCTATCTGCTATCAGAATTACACAGGCCATTTTTGCTGGAATATTGCATTGCAAACTCCTATCTGTTGTCCGTTGTCTAATACATTGTCCATTACCATTCCCTAAATTTTCATGAAGGCTTATGCTGCGGCCTCAAGTGATGCTGGGGGGTGGGCCCAGAATATGCAGTTGGGGCACAAATGTGTGTCCAAGTCAGTTTGTCCCTCAGTTTCTGTGCTGGGGATGGGGAGTGGGGGTATTAGCAGGACCTGAAAAATGGGATTCTGGTCCGTGTATTCAGGCTGAGGAGGATGTTGTTTAATCCAGCAGGGGTGCATTGAAGCTGGATCATGTGAGGAGGGGTTGTGACCTGGTTGTGCTGTATCTGACACTCATCCTGCCAAAGTTGCTAGGTAACAGTGTTCTGTTCTGTGGATGTAGGGCTCTTAACTTGTTTTACAGATGGAGTTGTGTGGGTGCAAGTCTGTGATAACCTGTCTGAACTGGTCTTTTCAGCTCACAGGAGCTTCTGGCTCTCCTGCTCGTGTAGTTGAATTGGTCCAGTGGTTTTCAAACTTTTTGTATTGGTGACCCCTTTCACACAGGAAGCCTCTGAGTGTGACACCCTCTGCCCCTTATAAAATAAAAATGGGGGGATAATTTAATTTAATGAGGGCTTGGCAGCTGTCAGCCCCACGGAACTGACAGCTTGCGATCCCCATGTAACCACCTTGCGATCCCCTTGAGGACCCCCTGAATTAGTCTGTCAATAAAAACACTTCTCCCTCCCCACCTAATTCACCTGTTAAGTTTTAAATATTTTTATGCAAATACAACTATAGGGGAATTACTAGAGGGGAGACAGAAGCTGGATCGGGTTGGGGCAGCAGCGCCTGTGACACCAGTGCTGAAGGATGGTTCTGAGCTCAGCCAGAACATGGGAGGAGGGTGTGTGACCATAACACTGGAGGATGTATTAGAGTTGAATAGGCGCAGAGAAGAGCAGGGTCTGTGACCCCTGCTCTAGACAGTGCATCAGAGCTGCCTAGGATCAGGGGAGGAAGGTGTTGGCTCTGGAGCTGGACAAGGTTTTGAACTGGATCAGGAGAGAGAGCAGGTTTCTGTGACTTGGTTCTTAGAGGGTGTTTTGGAGCTGGAAGAGGCCTGGGTAAGAAGGTGTGTAGAGGTCATCAGTGGAAAGTGTATGGCATATGGATGGAACCGGTGAGGAGACATCAGGAACCTGGTCTTCAGAGGGCACGATGGAGCTGGATTGAGCCAGAGGAGGTGGCTATAAACTAGCTCCCTGATGATGTATCCCAGATGGATTCAGCCAGGGAGAAGTATTTGGTGACCTGGTCACTAAAGGGTGAATGGAAACCTGACTGCGTCAAACAGAGGACACAGACGCTGGAGGGTATATTTTGAACTGGATGTGGAGGATGGGTGGAAGCATCTGCTACTTAGTTACTGAGGGTGCCTCAGAACTGGATCAGATTAGGGAAGGAGAGTCGGTAACCATGCCTTTGTGGTTGCGTCTAAATTGGATTTGGTCAGCCTCAGCCAGGATGTTTCCAGAGCTGGATCAGGTCAGGAGAGGAGGCCTCTCAAGGGTTAGGGAATTGCAGCTGAATGATTTCACAAGAAGAAGGGCAGCAGCCCAGTTCCAGAAAGTTTTGTCTGGATTGGAATGTATCAGGGAAGGAGAGATTAGCAGCCTGGCCACCAAAAGGAGGGGTGGCGAGTTATATGGACCCATGGTGCCAGGGCTCCAGCAATATTCAGGACCCGGTGTTCCAGCTCCACCAATGTTCAGGACCGGGTCTCTCCCCAGGCTCCCACTTGCTGCCCCTGCGTTCCCCCCCCCCCCCCCCCCCCCCGTCCCCAGAGCATCCATGTCTCAAGCAGGCAGCTGCCACCTGCAACTCCGCTCCCGGCATCAACTGCCGCCTCAGGGTCCTAGTGCCCCCCATCCACTAGTGCCAGGGCAGGCTGACCCTGCCCCCGCCCTTCCGCCTCAGACCCTTCCCTTTACTGGTAGGACCCTCCACCAGCACTGAGGGCCCCCCCCCCCACCTGCAGTCACTGCTCGTGCACCACGCTGGGCAAGGGGCAGCCCCACCCTCTGCCCCCAGTGAGGGGCAGCAGCAGGGGAGGAGGCAAACACATGAGGGCAGCCCCCGCCCCAGCACCCACCATGGAGGGGGGGCTTCCTGGACCTGAGTGGGAGCCTAGGAGCCCATGCAGTGACAGTGGTGTGAGGTGAGTGTGCTGCCAGTGGGGAGAGGGCTGGGGGGAGTCCTCCTCTCTGGCCCCAGCCCCGGGGGCAGCCTCCCTCCACCCCAAGCTCCTCATCCCTATTCCCACCCTGCCCCACCCCAAAGCCTGCACCCCCAGCCAGAGCCCTCACCCCCCGCACCCAAACCCTCTCCCCCAGCCCTGATTCCCTTCCTGCACTGTGAACCCCTCATCCCTGGCCCCACCCCACAGCCCTCACCACCGCACCCCAACCCTCTGCCTGAGCCCCTCCCGCATCCCAAACCCCTCATCACCAGCCCCACCCCAGAGCCCTCACATTTTTACATTATTTAAAAATATATATATATCAGCTTACAAGGCAGGTGTGGTGGGGTGGGACTTGGACCCATTCTGGGCACGACCAAAAATTATACAAACCTGCCGTCTCTGCATATGGGATCTGGTCCAGGTCAAAGAAGGAAGTGTTCTGCCCAGGCCTCCTGAGGGTTCTGCTCAGAGCTGGTTCCTGCCAGGGCGGGTGATAATCTAAGTTTCAAAAGTGCTGAGGTAATAACACAAACTTTACAAGATGACCCAGGATACAAGAGCTTAGTCTAGGTTCCAGGCAGCTGTACAGCATGTTGGATGTTGCATCCGATGAACTGAGCTGTAGCTCACAAAAGCTTATGCTCAAATAAATTGGTTAGTCTCTAAGGTGCCACAAGTACTCCTTTTCTTTTTGTGAATACAGACTAACAAGGCTGCTCCTCTGAAACCTGTCATGTTGGATGTTGCCATTGTTCATGGCTGCCACAAGGTGGCACGGTGTTCCTGACTCCAATAGCTACTGTTACATCTTCCATCAATAATCAAATCAAATCTGTTTTGTTAATATAAAATTAAGATGTTTAGATACGTACTGTAAAGGGGACTTTACTTTAAATAAAAAGGCAAGTATCGAAATAATTTGAAAAACAAGAAAACACCAAGTGATGTGTGTGTATTATATATATAAATGTATAGTAACATTCAAACACAATGTGTGTATATATAGATATTGCCTTGCATTGTTTGTTTTATTCACTTGTTGCTTTGTGTCTGAAACTATATTGTAAGCTCTTTGGGGCAGGGGCAGTCTCTCGCTCTATGTTTGCATGATGCCTAGCACAATGGAGTTTTGATCCTGTGGGCGCTAGTGGTATATAAATAATTAGTAATAATAACTCTGCCCCTGTCCACTGTCACCATGTGTCCCCACCTCCCCTGTGCACATTCCATGTTAGACATACCCATGCTTACAGTTAAGTATTTCAGTCTTGAGAGCTGTTAAAAAATTGTAGGGGGAAAATGTGGTGGAAAGTTTTCAGATAGCTAACTTTCCATTTTCCTTCAGAAACCATTTGATGAAGGAGGGAGTGTCAGGATTCAGATACAGGCTAGGAGAGGCCAGGGGGAGGAGGTGAAATCTGTTAGGAACATACATACCAGGGTTTTGGACTTGGGGGACAGCAATGTGTGGAGGCCGCAGTACAGCACAGAACCAAACTGGGGCTGTACATCATGATACAATTCAGGGAAAGGAGGCTCTGGGAAAAGGAATGGTTCAGAGGACAGGTATCCTACCCTCCTAATGAGCCTCAGAGGGCTTCCTCAAGGCACAGGCAGATGCCATTTCACCTGTGAAGCCATCCAGTACCAGTGTGATGAGCTGAAGAGAAAGCTAGAAATGCTAGGTGCTCTCTATGGAAGTCTGGGTCAACACTGCAGTCAGCATCCTTGCCATTGGGTCCTCTCAAGGCACCTTGACATCAGTCAGCTTAAAGGATCCTCCCTGTGCCTACAGGATTTCCCTTAGGAAGTTTAGACATTCTCAGGGATCCCCCTCTTATTCACCTTCTCCTCTCCTCTCTGCACAGCAAACAATGTTACTTGTTTGCACTTCTCTAATCCTCTACAGCTGCAGGGAATGAGGACAAGAAATCTGGATACACACTGGGGCCATGAAGTTGGCTTATCTAGGAACAACAAGGCCAGACAAGCCAATTTCATCAGCATGACGTGTGCAGTACCCAGTCACTAGAGTGGGTCAGGACCCTAAAAGGCAGCCTTAGACTGTGATTATGTGGGAGAATAACGTGACAGCCGAGTTGTCTGCTGGATGTTTTCAGAGCTAGTGAAAAGGAGCTGTCATCTCTCTGTCTCCATGCAAAATATCATGCATCTCTATGGCGCTGCTCTGTACACAACAAAATAAGGTCAAGGCATGAAGATAAGCACCAAAGGTAAACAACAAGCAACAGAGTCAAGATTTGTTTGTGGCAGTCAGAGCAAAATGGAAACGAGTGTCTAGTACAAGGGGTGGTGGGCATGCATGCAGTAAAGCAGGCATTTGACAGAAGCATGTCTTGCCCAGCACAACTAGCAAAGCCATACAAACACAAAATATATACATAAGACTACAATAGGGGAGGAGGTGGGGAGAGAGTTCTCTGTTGTCCCTTGATCCATTAATTTAAACAGCGAAGTTCTACAATAGATTGATTTGTGACAGTGGAAATGAATGAACAAAAAAGCACATTCAAAATAGAAGCAGGATCTGACTATAGAACTATTGCAGCAAGTCCATGCAAAAAGATTAGTAACAATTCTGTGCTGAAATCAAAAGCTAAGCTTCTTATGCTGAGGGAAACAACACTGTGGCAAAGCGTAAATTTTCAGGCCTGCATATTGCAAGGGGAAATATTACTGAGGTAGTAATAATGGTATGGACCTAACAGAGCCTTGGTCCCATGGTTGGGTTATACAGTAGCCTTCAGATAAGGGTTTAAAAAATGAGTGCCTAAAGTTAAGTTCCTAAATCCATTCCTAGGCACCTAAATGAGTATGGCCTGACTGAATAATTGCAGTGTTGCCACAGTTTGGGATTTTTCTCACAAGCATCACAATATTTGGTGGTGTTCTTAAAGCCACAGCTCTGCAGCTGAGTGATTATGTGAGAATCTCAGCTTTCATTAAAAATTTCTAGCCCTCATGGTTGCAGAGAAAAGCTTGAATATGGGATCTGAGTGTAATCTAAAAGGTTCAAACCAGAAAGCAAAGAAAAAGAGCCTCCAGTTTATCATTTTTTAAAATCTCATAAATTTAAGATAATCTCATGCTTTTGGGGGGGCTGGCTCA
Source organism: Natator depressus (assembly GCF_965152275.1). NCBI lineage: Eukaryota > Metazoa > Chordata > Testudines > Cheloniidae > Natator > Natator depressus. The sequence goes on along the minus strand of NC_134234.1, from coordinate 219,258,575 downwards.
TGATTTTTGAACACGTGGCGTTGGCAATACTGCAATTGCATTTGAAAGCCACTTATTTAGGTGACTCACTGTGGATTTAGGAGCCTAACTTCAGGCACCCCTTTTTGAAAATCTTGATTTCAACAGTAGTTATTCAAAGAGGTAGGTAACTTATATACAGAAGAGATTGCAGAGGAAAACCAATGAGACATTTAGTAGGCTGGAATGGTATAAGCCTGTACACTATAACACAGTGGTTTTCAACCTTTTTTCATTTGCAGATCCCTAAAAAAATTTGAATGGAGGTGCAAACACCTCTGGAAATCTGTAGACATAGTGTGCAGACACCTAGGGGTCCGCAAAACAAAGGGTAAAAAAACCCTGCTGTAACACATCCCAGCAATGTTCACCACAGTGAGCCACCAAAATGCAGCTACCATGTAAAATCTTATTAGCCCTGAGAAATAAAATAGCAGAGGAACGTGAGTGTTTGGTTAAATAGGAGATTACTGAGGAAGTACCCTCACTGAACAACTGGGTTAACAGTATGATCACTGTGGTATAGCCAAATATGCTAAGGAGTTATATAGCTCCAAAAGCCGCAGCGCCCCAGCCCCGGTGCGCCAGGAGGTGTAGTCTGGTGCCCCAGCACCAGCCACCCCGAGTCCCTGTGGGAGGCAGGCCAGGCAGCCCCAGCGAGCCTAGGGCAGAGTGCTGGGAACTGCAGGAGGAGCCTGGCTTGGGGGCGGAGCATGAGCGGGGCCATGCTAGGCTGTTTGGGGAGACGCAGCCTCCCCCCTGCCTATGATAGCCACCGCCCATGAAAATAGAATAACTGTATGCTTTTAAAACCGCATGAATGTGGTTATAGCACTCTGTGATTACGCAAAGACATCTTTCCAATGCATTGCCATCCATATGGTGTTGCTTGTTTCACAACTTTCCTTTGTTCATTCATTTTGGTTGCCTTTTTTCATTTGTCACTTTGATTGCTTACTGCTGGATTCTGGAGCACCATAAGAAGCTGCATGACCATTTCTTCCTGAGTGTTATCAGTGGAGGGTTTTTGTGAGGGAATGTTAGAGGAAGGCTTGTCTGGTTGTTAAGCACTGACTGGGACTCAGGAAATCTCAGCTCAAATTCAGACTCTGGCACAGACTGCCTGTGTGATCTGAGACTAGTGAGGTGATTTTTCTGCCTAAGTTCCCCAGCTGTAAAATGGGAATAATTTTTCCGCACTTGGTTTGTCTCATCTAATGAGGCTGTAAGCTTCTCAGGGCAGGGACTGCCTCTGACTACTGTTAGTTCAGCGCCTCACACAACTGGGGCCCTGATCTCAGTTGTACACTACTGTACTACTGCTACTAATAATGGCAGGTGCAAAATGTGGATGCTATATCTCTGGAATTGGAGAATCATTCTAAAGGGCCTACAATATATGAGTAAGTTTCTTGACGCTTAAATCAGATGGCTTATGATCATATTCAGCTCTAACATGGTCATGGCATGCTCAGGTTCAGGTCTGAATTTGCTGTTCTTGGTGCTTAATTAGCAGACACCTACTAGCCCGAGGACTAAGCCTGCTACTCAACAGCAGAGGCAAAAGATGCACAGCACCATGTGGAGAAGCCCAGAGCACTCCCTACTGGCTCCCAGCACAATGTCCCTGGATCTTTAGTTCTTTTGGCTCAGCCTTAGGCTCATAGGTAGAACTCTCTGCCCCAATTACTGGGAATGAGGGGGAGCTTTGCCCATACACTGTCCTCCCTCTGTCTCCTCCCTATCTGCTGTGACGCAGGGCCAGATTTAGGGGACGGCGACCCAGGCAACTGCCTGGGGTGCTGGGCTTGGGGGACACTGGGCTCAGGGTGCTGTTTTTGTTGTTTGCAACAAAAGGGAAAATACAATGTTTGAAGTAAAATGTTTCAGGTATTCCATATGTGGATTCATTTTTCATGAACCAGCTAGAATGTTCTGGACCTTTGTAGAATATCATGGAACCTTCCAGACTTTCTGAGAACTACATTTTCCTTGAACTTCCTAGAAAGTTGTCAGCCAGGCCCTCATGGATACATAAGGGGCGGGGCATCTTCAGTCAATCAGTGAGTATAAGAATGAAGTGAAGTGACTGCCCAGCTGCAACATTGTGACCCTTGTTTTATTGTGTAATTGTGAAAGTATACTTATGTTTTAAGACTTGAAGAGTGTAAATGGTGACTAATAAAGGACATATTTAGTGAGATGCCAGAGATATCTATCAAACTCCTATCTATGCAACAATATAAAAGAAATACTGTTACTTCTTTTGCCAAGCTTAACATGTAAAGTTTGATAATTTTCTAAGACTGTGAAAATAGACTTTTGCTTTCCCTAATACTGTCTGTTTTCCCCTGTAGAAAATAAAAGATGCCCCTGAAGAAGCCTTCAGGAGCTCAATATAGGAAGTGAAGAGTTCAATTGCAATCTAGTTTGCAGCAAGGGGAAAATTCGATGGGAAAATATCTGAAACAGAACAATATATACCAGGCTTTAGGCAGTAGCAATTGTCCCCAGTGCAGAAGAAATCGAGGAGCGAAGCATAAACAATGGAAGTCCTAATACTAAGGTAAGGAATGGAAATGTGAGGAAAGTGATGGAGAATCATCCAGTTTTCCTGGTGGCATAAAGGAAAGTGATAAACAAGAATGTGTCTCACATGAAAATGACTCCATATGAAAAGGAGAGTAATGATAAAGAAGAATCAGCCTCGCATGATGACAGAAACAGCAATGAGAAAAATTGCATACCACAGATTGATACATCAGATTCTGCTTTATGGCCAGCAATCCTAAACTCTGCCGATATTGATTGTACAATTTTGAATGGGCCAGGCAAAACCAAGGATATGATATTTCCAGTAAATGAGCAGAAGCGACACTTCTCAAAGTCGCACTGCGAAAGAGTGTTCGAGAATGGTGAGAAAGTGAATCAACATTGGTTAGTTTACTTGAAATCAACTGACAAAGTATTCTGGTTTTGTTGCAAAATATTTGACAAGAATGATAAATCGTTGCTTGCACTTTCTGGGCATAATTACTGGCATAATTTAGCTGATGCTCTGAAACAACATGAAAAGTCACCCGTCCATTTTACGGCCTACTCCAAATGGATGGAGGTTGAGTCCAGGCTCAACCTGAATAAATGCATAGATGCAGAAAACCAGTGCATTATTAATGTAGAAACCCAGCACTGGAGGAACATGCTCAAGCATCTGATCTCAATTACCCTCTTCCTTGCAAAGAATAATTTGGCTTTCTAGGGCTCGTTGGATAAGTTGTTCACTGAACATAATGGTAATTTCCTCAGTTTGATAGAGCTCCTTGAGAAATACAATGATGTCATGCATGAGTACCTATGTCAAGTAGTTTGTATAGAAGCTATGGACCATTCCTGCAGCAAAACAATTCAAAATGAATTGATTGACCTTATGGCAAGGAAGGGGCTTGATAACGTACTAATGTGGCTCGGCAAAGCGAAGTACTACACCATAATAAGGGACAGCACTCCTGACATTAGTCACAGTGAAAAGATGCCATTTACAGTAAGATTTGTTGACAACGAGAATGGCTGTATCCAAGTAAAAGACCACTTCATCTGTTTCTGGTCTGTGGATGACTTTACTGGAAAAGGCCTAACAGAACTGTTTATGAATGTTTTGAATGAGAATAAAATGAAGCTTTAGGACTGCTGCGGTCAAGGTTATGACAACGGCACTGACATGAAAGGAAGAAACAGTGGTGTGCAGGCAAGGATCACTGCGCTGAATCCAAGATTTTTCTTTGTGTCTTGTGGCTGCCACTCCCTCATCCTGGTTGTGCCAGATGTAGTGTCATCTTTGGAGTACTGCAAAGGCTATATACCTCCCGTTTTCAGCATCAATTATCCTCAGGGACAATGTTACAAATCTGACCATGAAGCTGTTAAGTGACACTCACTGGGAGAGCTGCATTGACAGCCTAAGGCCAGTGAGGTACCAAGTGACTGAAGTTTACGACGCCCTGATGGAACTGGCGTAGTCAAGTAAAGCTGAGGCCAGAATCCAACATGAGGCACAAAGCCTAGCAAACCAGATCATTGACTTCAAATATCTGGTCTCAATTGTGATTTGGCACGATATCCTGTTCCAAGTAAACATTGTAATCAAGGCATTACAAACTCAGTCGATGGACATCACAACCATTACTAGTTTGATGAAAAGCTGCCTTGATTTCATTGTGATCTACAGAGACAACAGATTTGAAGATGCCATCACTGCTGCTAAAGAAATGGCGTAAGACTTCACAGTTGACCCTGTCTTCAAGGAAACTTGTATTCATTGGAAGAAGGGATAGTTTGTTATGAGGGCAAAGATGAGGTGATGGGAAGCTCAGCGCTTGTTGACACTGCTCAAGTATCCATCGAAGGAAGGTTTGGACAAATGAAGCACCACAAAAAGACGGGGGAGGGGAAGGAGTTGTATGACCTTAGTAAGCTGTCAGCAGATAGGAAAAATACTCTCAAACAATTGTATGGACCTTCACTGGACTCTGACACATGGGGAATGTTCAGATGTCAATGATAAAGACCTCTGTGTTGAATTGGACAACATCCGTCACATTTTGCAACATGGGAAGCACTCTCCACTCCAAGTTATCCAATTCATTCAGGATGCAGAACTGAAGGACACTTTTCCTAATATGTGGAGATCTTTGAGGATTCTGCTCATGCTGCCTATCACAGTCATGAGTGGTGAGCTTTTTGAAGCTCAGGCTTATTAAAACATATCTTCAATTGATGATGGCTGACAAAAGACTCGCATTGCTTGCTATTTTATTGCTTGAAAATGATGTTGGCCAGTCTTTGGATCTCTCTGAAGCTGTGTTTCATTTCGTGAGGGCAAAGGCAAGAAAAGCGACCTTTTGAACTAAAGGACTAGGGTTAACATTCTAAGGCTGTCATCTACTGTAATGCTGTTTAATACTGGTCCACCCAATGTTGGTGCACAGTTCAATTTCTTGATGTTAGTACACTTCAGTTATTCTTAAAATTTAAAAGTTTCTATAAGCTTAGGAAGAAACCAATTTTTTAATTTGCTTATATATGGCATAAATAAATACAGATTTACAGATCCTAGCATGCAAATTTATCATCTGACAGGGGTAAATCATGCATGCAAATCTTGCATCAAAGTTGTGAAATGAGCTACAAATGCAACAAAAATAAGGTATTCCAAAATGTAATAAATGTCCGGGGGCACTGAAGACTCTCCTTGCCTGGGGTACCATTTGGTCTCGGACTGGCCCTGGCTGTGAGGGAGGACTGGGAGGAGCTTCTTTCATTATTTCTTCTGCCTCAATCACAACTGTGAGAAGGGGACTCCTGTCCTCTCCTCTCTTCCCATGGCTCCTACAAAAGATGGGCTGATTTCTTATCAGGAGGTGGGGGCCGTCTTCTCCCCTCTCCACTACTGTAAGGGAGAGACTCTTTTTGTCTCTTCTCTTCCTCCTCTCCCCTTAATGCTGCAAGAGAGAGTCTCTTCGCCGTCCCTCCCTGCCCAGTTGCTGTGATAGCTCCTCTCTGCTTTTTTTCAGTTCCCCTCATCTACTGTGCGGAGGGAACCATCCCTGGCCACAGTCTCTCTTTCTCTCTCTCTCTCCCCCCGCCCTCCCAATCCCCAGATAGGATAGTGGGTTCTTTCCACTTTCTTCCTCCTTTTTCTGCACCCTCTCCCATTTTTCCCCTGGACAGTTTCCCTCTCTTTCCAAGATGCTCAGAAACATACCCGCCTCAGTTCTCTGCTGCGGCAGCCTCTAGCATGTTCTGGACTGCTTTACTGAGCTCAGTCTGCCAAATCTCACTGATTTTTGTGGAGGAATTCAATGGGGGATGACAGCAGCTCTGTGTGTGGGGGGGTGGGGGGGGCAGCGGCGGCCTGCAGGAGCTGGATGTTCCAGAGGAGCTTATTGAACACATGGAGGAAATGGTTTTGCAGTTTCATTGCTACTCAAATTGCTCCAAGCACTAACAGTGAAAATGAGTCAAGGTTGGCAAATTTCACTCTGCTGGTGCCTGTACTCCAGGGAAAGTTTGCAAGCCCCGGCATACACTGTTGTTCACTCCTGGCTGCAGCTCTGTTGAATCCTTTATATCTCCTGTATCTTGTGTTGAAATTTGTTTGTGATGAGATGATGTTGTAAGGCAGGCAAGGGAAACTGTATCTGCCACAGACTACAGTGTGAGTCATGATGACTGTTCAGAGACTTTAACTGCCCCACACCCTGACTTCCAGCCAGCACACTGAAGTAGCGAGCACCAGAGTGTTTAGGCACATAGACCCTGCTTCTCCATTTGGCACAGGAATGGGGTAGAGGAAACAGAGGTGGTCTAAAGCACCTTGCGTGAACTTCCATATTTTTGGCCAAGCCCCTGGCATAAATTACAGCAGCCTCAAAGCTGCTTTAGCTTATGTTCCGACTGCAAGGCCCACTGTGAGCCCTCTGCTAGCCAAAGACAGCCAGAGGACAGAGCATTTGATCACACCCTTCCTTCCCCCAGCATGCCCCCTACATTGGGGGCTAAGAGGAGGGGTGGTGAAGAGCCATTCCATTAGCTCTGTGCTGTCCATTGTGAACCCCCTTGCTCGAGGGTAGTCCCTGGGAGTCGCTTCTGCCTAATTTATAAAGTCATTACGCCACTGGAATGGGGTAAGGAGGCTGTAAGCCAATCAAGAATTGGGGCCTGTGCCTATAAAGGTTGGCAAAGAGTAATGTGGACTTTTTAATCACTCAGCCAATATCTCAAGGAGCCATTCAGGCTTCAAATTTGTCCACTCGGAGCTTCCCTACAACTAGAGTTAACCCACGTTATAGGTTATGTCCCTTTAGGGAGGATTCCTGTGTTTTCATTGGCTCTGGTTCCTTCCTTTGATCATCACAGAGTGTATGTGATACTCTTCTTTGCAAATGACTGGTAGCGCTGATGGACAGAAGGCACATTCTGTGAATAGCTCAACTCCTTTGAAAGTGACTGCATATGGGATCAAAATATCAAGCTTCATATTTTCCAATGGCTCAAGAGATAGCAGCACACTTAAAACCTAAATTGATTAGGAGAGCGTAACTAGTGGTGTTTAAATGACTATAACATAAAATGAATGCTTCAACCTTGTTGGCTCATGCCTGCTTTCTAGCTTGCACAACCTTCATAGTCTAAAGTATTCACTGTCCTATTCAGAGAGATGCATGGGAACTGGAGGGATTTATTTGCAGAATTTACACACTAGTATGTTTACTTAGGCTTCAGTGTCAAATTGAAATCTAACAATACACAGACCTGATCCTGTGAAGTGCCGAGTGCCTTTTACTCGCATTGACGGCAATGGGAGTTGAGGTTGCTGAGCATCTTTGCAGGATTGGACCATACGCAAATGGGCCTGACAGGATTCAGCAAATAGTTTGTGCATGATGGATCTGATTGTTGAGTGTTGTTAGCATTGACTGCGATCACAAAATTGTCTGACACCTGTTGGTTACTAGTACGTGCAGCACAGTAGGCCAGATCTAAATGATTTTTCAAACTGAGTTAGTGAATGGTTTCATTTTTAGTGTAGAGAAGGTGCAAGCGATTTAAAACTGCAAACTAGAGATGAGAGCTATCCAGACAATAATAAAATGGTGAAAGAGAATGTAGTGGTTAGTACAACCCTTCCCCAGCCAGCCTTAGAGAAATACTTTTCAGAGAAGGAATCCTCCTTTCCAGTGTTGCCAACTCTTTTGATTTTTATCACACGTCTCATGCTATTTGCTGTTTGTATTAAAGCCCCAGCTCCTCGAGCCAGGTGATTACGTGAGATTGTCATCTTTATTTAAAAAAAAAAAAAAGTTTTGAGCCCTCATGGTTGTAGAGAAAAGCTTGAAATTTATGAACTTTAAAGACTCAAAAACAAGAGGGCAAATAAACATAATCTTGTATTAATTTTTTTTTTAAAAAAGTCTCATATTTTGGGGACTGACTCCTGATTTTTTAACCTGTGGGGTCAGCAATAGTGTTACCCAGTGTCTTGCTCAGCTGACCCAATAGTGAGGACAGTTAAGCTGCGAGTACAGAGGACAATCTGTATTCAGCTCTATTTCAGCTAACCATTACCTGAGACGTTGTTGACTGTTGTTTGCCCTTATCTACACTTGCAGCTTAACTGTGCTCAGTACCATTGCAGCTAAAGTGATCGTTGACACCTGCACTCAGTAACGGGTCACAGTGGTTCAGTGCAGACAAGGCCAATCTTTAAAGTGTTTTACTTTACTGGGGCATTTTAATGGAATTTGTATCTCACAACCCACGTTTGCTTTAGGTAAACCTATGTTTTATAATTACAAAAATAGACCCTTGCTATTGCACACTTTGCTAACCTGTGGGATTCTGTTTCTTGCTCTGGCCCGTTTGCCTTTGTGCCAGTGTATAAGGGCCATAAAACACTGCTGCCACCAGGGAGAGACTTGTCCCAGTGCAGGAACTGACTGCAGCCACAGTAAGTGGCCCTATGTAAATCTCCTTGCAAACACTAACATCATGCAGTGGTTGGAGAGTGGAGCTCAAAGGGGCGTGTCAGGAGCACAAAGAGGAGATGGGGAATTCCCATGACATACATCACTGTGTGGATTATTGGGCTGCTCTGGAGCATCTTATAGTCAGGCCCTAGAAGAAGGGACTGGTATCAAACACAGCAGCTCTTGACTGAGGGCTGCACTGGCACCTGATACAACCCAGGAAGGATGCAAAGGTGACTTAAAGGCCCTTTCGTCCCCGCTGCTCCAGAACTATGTTGTCTTTGCTGTGCCTCCAGGAAGTGCAACACATGGTCACTGCCCACTACTCAGCAAAGATTCAGTAGCAGATGGTGTAGTGGAGTTCCATAGTGCCGAGACGTCATGCATTTTTTTTTAAAATGCTACAGTGTAGCATCATTTAAACCAAACTGAACTGGTCAGATACAAGAACAAAGTGTAAATGTTGCTTTTTCAAATTAGTGAGTGACCAGATCGTTAAAAAGTTCAGTACATCACCATGAGTCTGCCATCCTTTAGGGTAAAGTAGTGAGGTGTTACTGTAAGCCGAGTACCTTGGCATGATCTGTGCTTCTCTGCTAGGGAGGGCCCCTCCTTTTTAATCAATTTTCAGTAGCAAATAGCTCCACTTCCCTTTTTCGGGTTTTACTTTCTAGGGGAGCAGATAACATCAGTTTCATAATTTTTTTGATTCTCCCCCCCCCACACGTGTGTGTTTTGGGACAGTGCCAAATTTCTGGTCCACTCTGTGTAGAAAAGTCAGTAATATTAATAGCAGCGTAGCTGGCAGTACATTCTATTTCTGACCCGATGGAAAGTTCTGTGTTTTATGTAAATATACCAGGAGGACACCGGTTTCTGGAAGAACCGCTTTGATTTCTAAATGCAAGACTGACATTCACCCAAAGGAAGCCACTCTAGCAGGAGTGGCTGTACACAAACTAGCGAGATAAATGCGAGTGATGACAGCACATTCTGTTACAGATTGGGTCAAGGAGACAGGGTCATGACTAGAGAAATTCCTATCAGTTGCTCCCTTCAAACCTCACCCAGTTCCATTTCTCGACAAGCTGCGGATACCTACCTCTTCCCTGATGCCATTTTCTGTCACTCTCCTCCCCTCTATGTATCTCTAGGGGCTAGCACTGTCCTCTACTGGGCTAATCAAGGAAGTAGTGATAATGAGTTGCTGGCCCCATTGCCAATACAGGGTCCGTACTGCATCATGCCGTGAGGCAGGGCAGTGGTGCAGTGAGATCAGCAACTTAGTCCAGTTGCTTCTGAAGATTGGGTGGCAGGCCAGCCACCCCCATTCCCTTGAGACAGCTTGGTAGAGCACAGTCGGCAAGCCTGACATGGGGACAGGCAAGGGGCCATAGGCCACTCCCTAGGAATGGCACCAGGCAAGTATGTGGGTGTGCACATGGGAGAACAGGGGATAGGAAATGAGGGCCTGGGGGAGGGAAATGGTAGGGTGTAGAGGTAGAAAGGCAGACCCTGAGCCAGTGTGGCCCAGCCTGACTCTCTTAGAAGCCCTTAACAAAAGGTACATGTGACTGGCTCAGATGTTCATTTTCTTACAAAAGCAGACTAGTTTTTCTTTCCTTTGTGTTTCATTACAAAAGATGTGCACAGCTCTTAGTAGGACATTTAAAACTAGCAGATCTGCTGTAGGAGAACTACTGGCCCTGGTGACCTGTGAAGGTTTCCGTCTGTCTATCCCCCACGCTCCTCAGGACTCTGGAGTGGTGTTCGGTGTCTGAGAAGCGCTGGAAGCAGAGAATGGAATGTGAAGCAATAAACACAAGACCACACCCTGAGCTAATGAACTCCTGGAACTGGGCTTGGCTTGAGAAGGGGGAGGGACCGGAGAGCAAAGGGAGAGTGAGGTAGGCTCAAAAGCTCCTACTAGAAGGGAGATTTTCATGTCTCAGGTTGCTGCTCCACTGCAAAGGAAGGGCAAATAGACCAGCCATCTCAAGGAGCAGTCTGTGTTAGCTCAGCTCTGACACAGAGACATTTTAAGGGTGGAGCAGGGCTTTCTCAGCCAGGTGGTGTGTTTCAACAGTACGGGTGTGTGCATGTGCAAACTCCACTCTGCCTCAGCGCAGCTGCCATGTCCCAGGGTGGGGGAACTGGAACAGATAGATAGCACCATGTGTTCCATACACCGTGTTTGTGTGTGTGTGTGTGTGTGTGTATTTTGGGGGAAAGAATCTGGGGGCCTGTTGCATCAAGGTAAAGAGGGCGGAGAAAGTTAGAGCTTTTCTAATTTAAGGAGAGTGAGAATCTTAGGGTTTGTCTACACTTGGAGTCATTCCTGATTAACTGCACGTGGGACACTCTTATTCTGGAGTGCCCTGTTCCTGTTTCATTTAAGGGCTCATCTATACTTGAAACTTGTTGCAGGTTAACTTGGGTTTCTTGGGGATAAATTGCCTTTCATCCACACATAAGTTTGTTTTTAATTATCTAGCATCTGGTCCTGCATTAGTAAATCCACTTTAGAAGCAAGTTCACTGATACTCAGGATGAATTTTCCCACAACCAAAGTAGGGGTGGAAGCTGTGACAGATATGGCCGTTTCCTGCCACATTCTTGGGAGACCTTATTGATTTAAATGTATGTATAATTGGGAGCCAGGGGTTTTATGTAATTTCATGGGGGAGGGTGACCCACAGCTCCTCCAGGAACTAAAGAGAAAGAGAGAGAGAGAGAGAGTGTGTGTGTGTGTGGGGGGGGGGGGAGGGCAAATGGTAGTGTGAGATTAGGCAAATTCTTTCAGGTTGCAACACCTCCAGAGAAGTGCCGGCACCTGAAGAAGCTCGGGTACTGGTTCAGACTGGATTCTGCAGAGACTGACAGACAAAGAAAGGACTTTGGATAAATATCCTGAGTTTAAACTGACTCAGGGCCTTCTTTCTGATCCAATAAAGAGTTGGGACCTCCTGTCCAAGGTGGCCCCAATCCTTCCTGGGAAGGGTCAGGAGGACTTTGGCCAACTGAGACCACGTAAGACTGATTGATGACCTCAGGTAAGCTTTTAGCACGTGCATAAGAACTTCTATTGTGTTTTATGTTTTCACTGTAATGCTTTCACCTTAAGAATAAATGTGCTTGCTTATAAAGGGCTGTGTGGTAACGTATAACTGCTGGAAATTATGTTGTTCACAGTCTTCAAAGAGAAAGCAAAGTTTAGATGATAGAGTATTCCGGCCGTCTGAATAACAGCATAAAGCTGTGCAGCCTGGAAAAATCCTGATCAGGAAAGGGAGATGTGGGTCTCCACCCATGATCTATGCTTCTGCATTGTCCTGTGCTGAGGTCCTGGACTTCCTTGCCCTCTGTGGAGAGGTGTGTGTCCAGGCCCAAGTAAGCAGAATGCCCAGATCTAAAAGTGGCTATCTGAACAAATTAAGGAGAAGGGGTGCTCCTGGGACCAGGGGCAACAGATTTTTCCTTAAAGCATGTGTGCAACCCCCCCCCCGCCCCGCCCCGCAAAGCTGGAAGATGGAGTCTCGTCAGGGAGCCTGGGCCCTTCTACCTGCCTGGGGTGGGGCCCCCGGGAGCAGCCCCTGGCCCATGTCCCCGCCCCCAAGGTTCCCTGGCCAGGGCAGCTGGAGGGGCTGCAGCTCCCCACAGCTGCTTACACAGTTCTTACCCCAACCTGGCTCCGGCTTCTGGCCTGGGGCCTTGGAGTCCGAAAAGCTGAAGCCGGGCCATGGTAAGAGCCACCCGGGCAGCTGTGGGGAGCCGCAGCCCCCCCATCTGCCCTGGACATGGACCTGGGCTGGGGGCTATTCTTGGGCTCCCCAGACCGCTCTTACCCAGGCCAGGCGGCAGGGCCTCATGAGGAAGAAGAGGGACAGGGGGCAGGCCTGTGGCGAAAAGTGGATGGGCCATGGCCCCTTAGCCACCCCTGCCTACAACCCAATCAACAAAGAAAGAAGCTCCTGTAGGGTTATAGAAATGTGAAGGACAATAACAAGACCTTAGGGAGAACTTGCATGGTCTATAACTACTATGAGGAGTAGGACTGCATTTTTGCCAAAGAGGCCACCCCTGATCCTAGTCACGTTTTTGACATCAACTGAAGAACATCCACGCCCAAGATGCTGAGCAGGAGAGTTTGATCCAGACAGCCAGGATTTCTGATCCACTAAACCCACAGGCAGAGAGAGTGTAGAAGTCATCCCCTCCCCGCCAAATCACATGCAGAGAACCAGTGTGTCAGTGCTATATTACAGTACAGTTGTGAGGGATTTAAACACCTTGGTTCCAGATACTATCTGGGTATCACCATGTTTAGCTACCATCTCTCCACACCTCTTTTAGCCAACCCACTTCCCCTTGAGAGTGTAGAAAAGCCCTTCCTACCTTCCATTGGGAACACATATGGGAACACAGATTTCCTTTGACCCTACTGCCACCCCTGCCCCCGTGAAATAACCTGATTCTGTTATGAGAGACTTCCCTTTCCATATACACTCATGTCCCACTCGCGCACACCAATAATTCCAGCTATAGCCTCGGTACAGACTTCTAACATGATTCTCACTCTCCATGCACATCCCCAGTCCCCCTGATATCTCTCTCTCTTTACATAGAGAGGGCCCAGCCCTGAACCATCCTGTGCACCCTTCTTTCCCTGCACTGGCATTGTGAATTCAGTTTCCTGACCTTTGATTCAGAAGGGTCTGGCAATACGCAGGGAGGGAAGGGTCATACATTTGCTTATCGGATTTGGGGTGGGGGAGGAAGAAATCCCAGCTCCTTGCTGCTAGAAGGGCTGCTATGGTGATTTTTTTCACTGGGAGGTGTTATCTGATGACTCCAGAGACAGGATCGGGCACAGAGGTGAAATAGGTTTTTTACTTGAAGGGATATGGGATAATGGCTGTAGCGAAGAATGTCAGGACTGCTCACTGGCTGTCTGGAGGGTTTGACAGCTGAAAGAAAAGCTGGGGAAGGAGGTTGTTACAGATTTGTTTGGTAATGGCCCTGAAAGGACTGAGATGCAGAGGGGATTGTACCGTGGCTTTGGCATGATGGTATGGTACTTAACACATGATGCATGCAGCAGTGTAAAAGCAGGTCTCTATCTTCCATTGCTTTGATTAGAGGAGAGGCTGAAATATTAGAGAAAACATTCCAAGGCTAGTAGGAGTATGGGAAACTGCTGAGTCTGGGAAGAGAGAACCATCTCAGGGCGGACAGAGACAGGACATGGCCCAGACAGGTAAAGGCAGTAGGCTAGAATCTTCCTTGTTTTCCACACATGCTCCCCCTACTGATGTCAGCAGGATTCTCTGGTGTAGGTGAGGCTGAATTAGATTCATTGTTTTAGACCAGCCTCTCGAGCTGCAGCCCAATACCACACCAGTTTGATTTGTTGCTTTATCACGTTACAAAGAATCTAATTTGTCATCTACCATCACTGTTTTCTGACTCCCTCCCACTCATTGGGTATGTATTTCACTTCTTTTCCCAGAGACATTAGCTTCTCTCCTCAAAGCTCCTTGGGTCAATCCACTCTCAGTTTCCAACCTAGCCATTTTATAATATAAAATATTTGTGTTCTCATTTACAGGATGTTGCACTGATGGAATCTGAAGAAGCCAATAGGGGAGACCCCATTCCCCCAGAAACCAGCAGCCCTAGTGAGGAAAACCCTGATCCTACACCAGCCAAAAGGGGACATTATGCCACCACTGAGTCTGTAGAGATGAACACTGAGCTGCCTGGCTCTGCAGAAGGAGCACAGGTCTCCATTGCCCAGGATCCTCTGAGGCATCTCTCTGTTGGGGAATCAGCAGAGATGTGTGGCAAATACTCTAACTCTGTTCCGTCAGGACTGGAACAAGGGGAGCAAGATCTAAGGTACCAGAGAGGACTCTCAGAGGGGGAGAAAGATCCTGCAGTACAAGAGATATCTTTGGAAGAAGAGAGATGGGATCATTCCTTGAACTCTGAACAGGGAAAATTAGCTCATCCTGAAAGAAATCAGTATTCTTTCTTTCCCAACACAGTCCCCCAGGCGACAGCCACTCATGAAAAAAACCCGCAGGTACAGTCTCCAGCCCTTCATATTGAATTTCCTCAGGATCAGAAACAGTCCCTGACATGTCATACTGCTGTCCCCCAGGCACAGCATAAGGAAACCTCAATGACAGACACTGTTCCCAGCCAGAGGGAACCAGCCACTAAACACTTCCTGGTGTGTAAAGAAGTTTCAGAGGTTCATTGCAAGACTGAGACTTTGCATGATGACACTATTGGGGATTCCCCCTTGCAGGGGTTGGATGTAGCAAATGGGACCATCAGACAGCTCCGACCACGTACTGAAGCAGTGGCAGGGACCGACGAGGAGCCATCTCCTGGGATGGATGCAGCAGGCAGGATGAATCCCATGCCTTCTGTAGATAATGATGAAAAAGTAGGAGGCTTACAGGGAGGGGGAGAGGATAGAGACTCTTTCTCTTCACATCACTCACCCTATCCCTTATCGGATGACAGCCAAGGAAATTCATGGCTAACTGGAAGAAATGCAGACAGAAAGATGGTTCTGTCATCCCATGAGAGAGGGAACAATGCCTTGGCCACAGACCAGAAAACAGAAGTGGCTACTAGGCAAAGTCCATCTGGTTCTATAAACCTCCTTCTGGAGGAGGAGAAAGGAGCAGATGATGGAAGAGCAGAAGGCAGCACTGAATCTCCAAGAGTGTGTGTCTTCCACATACCAAATGCTGCAAAAAAAACAGAGCAGGAGGAGTGGCAGCACGAGCAAATAGAATGGGGGGAGGAGCCAGAAGAGGAGGAGCAGTCGGAACAGAAACAGCCAGAGCTGGAACAGGAGGAGCCAGAATGGGAGAAGCTAGAGAAGGAAGCAAAACCAGTGCAGGAGGAGCCAGTATGGGACAGGGAAGATCAGAAGGAAAAGAGGTGGGATGAGCTGGAACAAGAGCCAGGGAGGGAAGAGGCGGAGCTCGAGGCTCCACCACCAGCACTCAATCCGGCATCACCTTCTCTCTCCAAGCAAAACTGGGACCTCTGTGATGAGGGGAAGAGCATTTCCTCGGCTGAGGGAACAGGGCTGGCCTCTCTGCCCCAGGAATCATTCTCCAAAGATCAGCATCCCGGTGAGGATGTACTATCCTGCATAGTACTGAAGGCCTGCATTGGAGGAGCAAGTGTAAGAGCTCAGCCACCTGCTGTGATAATGTCCAAAAGTCAGAACCCAGTGGGTGGGAGTTCCATGATGCACTCCCCCACTTGCCACATCTCTGAGCACTGTGGAGACATGGGAGTTTCTGACCCTTCCAGCTCCATTTCTTTCAATGGCCAAGATTGTGAAGAAACCTGTCAGGATAACAGAACCAGTAATGGTGAGGATGGCCATAGTGATGGAGATGGAAGGACAGTCCAGAGCTTTCATGATGATGGAGCCATATTTCTATTATGCAGAGAAGTAACCTCATCTGGTGCAGGGAAGCCAGACTCTTCCAGGACTCTGGACCCTTCTTCTGGTGCCAGGAACTTTGGCTCTTTTGGTCCCGCAGATCCTCATCCTGTTGCAGAAAACCCAGCGTTTCCCAGTCATTACGATTTCACTTCAGCCTCGCCATCAGAGCTCAACTCAGCAGCATCAGCAGCTAGCCCATCTCAGGAGGATGCTGATGAAAGATCCCATGTGAGCCCTGCGGGATGTACTGACCTCGACAAAGCACCAGTCTCTGTACAGGACACATCCAGCCAGACTTCTTATCTGCAGGAGGCAGCTTCTAGTGAAGGAGCATCAGTGTCCACCAGCCCAGAGGGTGTTCAGACTCCCCATGGGCTGCTTACACCTGAGAAGGGCCTTAATGAAGAGCCTAGTGCCCAACCTTGCATCTCCAAGGCTTTCAGAAGTCCCCCTCCAAGGCAGAGCTTGCCCAAGGACAGAGATGAAGTAGACTCTACCCCTGCAGCTCCAGCTACAATGCACCTGGAGTCATCCCAAGCACCAGACATGGCTCTCGGTCCTCCAAATTACCTGGAGAAAGTCCAGAGGCACCAAAAGCCCCCAACGAGAAGTTTTGTTTTTCAGGGAAAGGAAATGGAAGCAAACATGGTTCACACAGCACAACAAAACCCTTTACTCGATGAGTCACATTTGAGTTTAGAGGTGGAAGTTCCAGGAACAGGAAGTGTCCTTAAGGCTATACCGCAGCCCCCAGAAGAAGTGGTAGTCTTTGCCTTGGAGCAGCACACGCACCCTCCTCCTCCTGAGCCTGACTCCAGCTCACCCCTGACCCCTGTGCCTGATGCTGACCAGCTCAACCACCCACCTGCGCCCAACTCACCCCTGGCTCCTGTGCCTGATGCCACCCAGCTCGCCCACAGTCTGGCTCCTGCACCCAGCTCACCTTTGCCCCCTGCGCCTGACGCCAACCAGCTCACCCACCCTCCGGTACCTGCTCCTGGCTCACCCCTGACTCCTGCGCCTGACGCCGACCAGCTCACCCACCCTCCGGCTCCTGCGCCCGGCTCACCCCTGATTCCTGCGCCTGACGCCGACCAGCTCACCCACCCTCCGGCTCCTGCGCCCGGCTCACCCCTGACTCCTGCGCCTGACGCCGACCAGCTCACCCACCCTCCGGCTCCTGCGCCCGGCTCACCCCTGACTCCTGCGCCTGACGCCGACCAGCTCACCCACCCTCCGGCTCCTGCGCCCGGCTCACCCCTGACTCCTGCGCCTGACGCCGACCAGCTCACCAATCCTCCGGCTCCTGCGCCCGGCTCACCCCTGGTTCCTGTGCCTGACGCCGACCAGCTCACCTATCCTCCGGCTCCTGCGCCCGGCTCACCCCTGGCTCCTGTGCCTGACGCCGACCAGCTCACCTATCCTCCGGCTCCTGCGCCCGGCTCACCCCTGGCTCCTGTGCCTGATGCCGACCAGCTCACCTATCCTCCGGCTCCTGCGCCCGGCTCACCCCTGGCTCCTGTGCCTGATGCCGACCAGCTCACCTATCCTCCGGCTCCTGCGCCCGGCTCACCCCTGGCTCCTGTGCCTGACTCCAACCAGCTCGCCCACCCTCTGGTGCCTGCGCCCGGCTCACCCCTGGCTCCTGTGCCTGACTCCAACCAGCTCGCCCACCCTCTGGCGCCTGCACCCGGCTCACCCCTGGCTCCTGCACCTGATGCTGACCAGCTCACCTATCCTCTGGCTTCTGCGCCCAGCTCACCCCTGGCTCCTGTGCCTGACGCCGACCAGCTCGCCCACCCTCTGGCGCCTGCACCCGGCTCACCCCTGGCTCCTGCACCTGATGCTGATCAGCTCACCTATCCTCTGGCTTCTGCACCCAGCTCACCCCTGGCTCCTGTGCCTGACGCCGACCAGCTCGCCCACCCTCTGGCGCCTGCACCCAGCTCACCCCTGGCTCCTGCACCTGATGCTGACCAGCTTCTCCAGTCCCGATTCCTTGTGCCTGACTCCAACCAGCTTCCAGCCCCTGCACCTGATATTGACCAGCCTCTGCCTCATGTATCTAACTCCAACCCACCTCTAAACTGTGTACCAGACTTTAGTCAATTACAGGCCACTGCCCCCAATTCCAGCTGCCCTAGCCAGGCTCCAGCCTCTGTGCCTGATGCTGACAGCCTTGCTCATGCTCTGGTCCCTGCCCCTGCTGTGGAAGATGGAGAAGAGAACCCCCTCCTAATGCAGATGACCCATGGGGGAGTGTCTGGTGCCCAGTGGGATCCGGTCGTCTCACTTACACCGGATGTGGTGGACACCAGTGACTCAGGCATCACTTCATTGGCAGAGAGCTCAGATTTTCCCACTTTGGAGAATGAGGCACCCATGGGCCACTCTAACAGCAGCCCTGGAGCAATGGGTCAGCACCTGGCTACAAACTGTGGAAAGTCCACACCTGACTGCACCTCCAGGCCCTCCTTGGGAGGGTGGGGAACATCCACAGACTCTCAGAGTAGAAATTCAGCACAGCCACCCCCACTACTAGCTTTCTCCAACCCACTCCACTTCCTGCAGTTCAGCCCTCCATCGCCACCAACCATCACAACGCT
The DNA here is from genome assembly GCF_965152275.1 of Natator depressus. Lineage (NCBI taxonomy): Eukaryota > Metazoa > Chordata > Testudines > Cheloniidae > Natator > Natator depressus. Next base: position 219,239,946 of record NC_134234.1, on the reverse strand, counting down.
GTACCGACAGGAGGCAGTCTTTGAGGACCAGGCACAGGCAGGCCCCACCAGCGTGGATACGAAGAACACAACAGCCCCTGCAATGATGATAGAGAAAGCAGAGGGTGCTAGGACATGCAAGCAAAGGATGGAAAGGCAGGGAGAACCGCTTCACCTTGCGGCCCAGGTAAAAGAGGAGGTGGCCAGACGTGTACCCTTGGAGAAGTCACCAAGTTGGCCAGATAAAAAAGTCATCAGGGTGGACATGAAGGAGCTGGGACTCAATTCAGGGAGTCAGGAGAACAGGATCAAACACAGAGCAAAAAGCAAAGACTGGCACCGGCAGGGCCTGAGGAAGATGTCAGTACTGCCAGACAACTTACAAGGTGAGACCCCTCTGCTCCTAAGATACCAAATCTCAGCATAAAGCAAAAGATGGAGGAGTAAGGGAGTGAAAATAGCTATAGCCAGAGAATAGCTAGAGACCCACTTCCAAAACTATCCACACACAACTTTGCCAAAGCCCCTCTATCCTGCCCTGCAGTCCCCTTGCTATTCCAGTCCTGGTCTCCCCTCATAGCTCTGCTAATGCCCCTCAGTCCTGCCCTGTGGAAATATACCCTCTTGTCACTAAAATTGAACTGAATTATTGGGGTTTCCAGAGATAAAAAGCTATTGCATCAAGCGAGGCTGTTTGCCTGCTTTGGACCGCTATCCCCATCACCGCTCTCCAGTCTGACCAATACCAATAATAGCTACCAACAGCACACCCAGCTCCCATTTCACTAAATTAGTCCCTCCTCAACTACTTGCCCAGCATCTCTTCTCACCCCCTTCCCAGCCTGCTCCTACAGCTTCCCTTCTCTCCTGCCTTGCCTGCCCACTGAACTCCCGGGGGTATGTCTACACAGCATTTTGGAGCAAGCTTCCCGGCGCCAGCCAACAGACTTGTGTTACCAGGGCTCACACTAGGGCTCTAAAAATAGGTGTATAGATAGCTCTGTGAAGTTGTGGCTTGGGCTGGAGCTTGGGCTCTGAAGCCCACCCTAAGCGGCAACTTTAAAGCTCTGTCTATGCAGCTATTTTTAGAGCATTAGCAGGAGCTAGCCTATGTCTGCTGAGCTGGGCTGGGAGGCTCGCTCCAAAATGCTGTGTAGCTGCACTCCGTCCTTATTCAGAGTTCTAGTCCTTTTCTCAGCCATGCAGTGGCCCCACTGGTATTAACCCTTTCACAGTAAGCCATTAGCCTATGAAGGGTAGAGGCCTCTGCTGCCACCGCAAGGCTGTTCCATGTCTGCAGATGAAGTGATAGCCAACTTTCAAGCAACAACAAAAAGTGCACACACTTAACGATTGACAGTGAGATAGCTATATGGCCAGTGAGATTTTTGGATCTCCTGGCCTGTTTGGTGCCACCTCTTTAGTGACCGACTTGAGAGCTGTTCAGTTTGATTCAGAAACCTTCAGGTCTCATTCTGACCCCATGCCTCCCTTGGAGAAATATTTCATAAGAACATAGAATTTCAGATACTGCATCAGAATGCAAATCTGTCAGATCCCAGTGTCCTGTCTTTGGTGGAAACCAATGACGAATTCTTTAGACAAAGGCATAAATCCCCCACAATGCACCTAGCCAATATTGTACTTAGTGTGTATGTGGGAGGATGAGATCTCTATGCCCTTTTATAAATACACATTGAGCTGGGTGAAATTAGTGACACTTTCGGCTTATTTTTGCTTCAACTCCTTTTACATTTTTTCACACTGCATAAGTATTGGCATTTTGGGATACTGGAAGTGTTTTTACATTGAAGCCACTTTGGTTCAAAATATTGCACTTATTTTATATTTATACATTTTTGGCCCCGAAGTGGAAGAAGTTAGTGATAACGGTGGTCCCATTCCCCGCCCCCCTGGGCTCTGTTCTCATGTCTGCCACCAGCTGGTTTTAATAATCCTTTGCTAGATATATAGTTCTTTCCTCAGATTTAGTTAGGCCTCTCCCAACACCCTCCATCAAAGGAGGTAAATATTTTCCCCATTCTACAAATGGAACCCTGTTTCAGAGAAAGAGAGAGAGGGACTTCCCAAAGTCACCAGTGACCTAGTGTCAGTATCAGAATCACAATGAACCCAGCTCTGACATCTAGTCCCATGCCTAATTCACTAGATCACAGTGCTCCCAACACATGTATAGGGTGATTTTCAGAGGTGTTGAGTACTTACAGCTATGAAGTCAATCGGAGCTTTGGGGTCTGAACATCTCCAAGAATAAGGCTCAGATTTTCAGAAATGACTTTGGGTGACTCAGGTGGTGGGTGCCCAACTTGAGGCACTTTAAAGGGGCCCCAATTTCTAGAAAATGCTGAGCGAGCCATCCACACCCTGAAAATCAGGCCCCTTTCAGGCATGTCAGATTGGGCACCAAAGTCATTGTCACTTTTGAAAACCCTGACCTCTTTCCATTTGGTGGCTTGGAAAGATGTGTGTATGAAAAACAAGAATTATTGTCTAAATGATAGGTATGAAGTGTTAAGTAAGTGCCAAGTATTGTTAAAGACCACGAAGCTGCAAAGCCCGAAAAGCACTGGTCCCAGTCCTAGACTGCTGCCTCTACATAGGGTTTAGGATGTGATATCCACATTGCATCATGTCCTTATAGTTGGCTACTTGGAATCTCTCTCTTGCGCGCGTGCACTTGCTGTCTCATTGGAAGAAAATGGGATAACCTCTCTTGTCCTTTCAGAGGAGGGAGCACACAAGGACCAGCCAACTAGCTCAGATACAGTCATACTTCGGTGAGTCTCCCATTGGCTTCTAATCCCTTCCACCTGAGGTACAGCGGCCCAGAACTTTCCAGTAACTCCTTAGGGGCCCAAGAAACAGACAACAGAGCAAATGTTCTCTGAGATAATGACCCCTGCCTAAGCTTCATCCCAGGCTGCCCATGCAATGGGATCCCCTTCCCCAAGGGGCAAGAGGGGAATTCATGTCCCTTTACTTCTGAATATCCATCATCCTGACAATGGTCCTTTGCAGTAGAAATAAGGAATGCAGACTTTGAACTTGATGGAGAGAGAAGTCCCAGCTGTTCCAGATTAATTATTGAGATCTGGATAAGCTACATCCAGTTCAGCAGGTCTTATTTTCTCCTGTCCTCTTGCTCCCCAAATCTTCTCCTCTCCCTGGACAGGGAGAAGAAATCTGCAGACACACTGGAGAATCTCAAGCGCCGACACTCCAAACTGATCAACTCCTGTAAGTACCTCCCATCTAATTGCTCTAGAAAACCCCAGTCATTATCCCCCCTGTGGAGCACTGGAAAGAGAGGGGATCTGCAGCCCCCTGCTACAGGAAATTAGGTGGGAGTATCAGTGAGAGCCATGTAACCATCAGCATGCAATGTGGTTAGAGATGTGGAGAGCTGTGCTGGTGATCAGTGCATTATAAACACTACAGGCTCTGACATGTCCATTTGTCTTAGACTGATTGTATTGAGACAGTAATGGAGTCCTCTCCACACAGGGAGTTCCGCAGTCACTGCTTTCGAATGAATCTGAATTTCTGGCCTCTCTCCACAGCAAGGTTACTCTATCAGGAATACAGCGACGTGGCTCTGAACAAGGCAATCCAGAGCCAGAAGAGAGCGGATTCTTTGGCTGAGGACTTCGAACCGAGCTCTCCAAGCTCCCTGAGGCTACGGAGGAAAGTGCTGTCTCCTCAGGACTCATATCTGCAACGTCTCTCGGTCTCGTCCACCGCGTCCCTCTGGCAGGACATCCCCATGATCCGAGGAAGCAGAATGCTGCTGAACATGTCCCGAGATGATCAGAAACTGCAGGAGGTAATGGATGGATGCTGTAGGCAGATGGATGGGGATTGGCCAGGTGGGACAGCATAGACTGATGGACAAATCAGAGAGCATGAATGCATGATACAGGAATGCAGATGGGTGAATAGGAAGAGAAATGATCAGCAATGTGTATCCAGGTTAAAGGGAAACTTGCTACCTGTGATTGAGTGAATTGAATCCAGCATAGTAAGGGAAAGGCATGCAAGGGTAAGGAATGGGGTCATGGAACCCAGCAGTAAATGTTATGAAAGCAAATTTGGAGGAATTAAGAAGCCTTGTGGAGAAAGGTACAATAGGAGGAAGCATTAGGGACATAAGCCTGGAAGGGACCTCCTGGGTCTAGTCCCCTGCTACTAAAATAGACCAAGTGTGGAAGAAGTTGGAGGACCCTAAAAGACTACATTAATCAAGGCCCAGACTAGAATTCCTCTGAAAAAGAATGCAAGGATCAAAAGTTGGTCATTGTGTGTAAAAGAGACTATGAGGGAACTGGAGGACACTGGGCAGGCAGATTCAGAGAAATGGGGTGGGAAGGACAAGGGGAATCAAGAGGAATTGAAAGGGGAAGCAGTGGGACAAGAGGATCCAGGGAAGGAGGAGAAAATGAGGACTTGGGGGAAATTTGAGGACCCTGATGGAGGAATAAAGAAAAGTCCAGGAAGGATGACTCTCTGGAGAAAGAATAGGACACAGGGCTGTTGTGATTATTTCTGTAAAAATAAAAGCAAAAAATAGACACTGCAATTTCAAGTCAAAGTTGATGAATAGCTTCAAATTGCACCACAGAAAGAATAGATATGGGGTTCTCAAACTGGGGGTCGTGACCTCTCAGAGGGGTCATGAGATTATTGCATGGAGGGTTGCCAGCTGTCAGCCTCCACCACCACACGACCAACCCCCGTTTCACCTCCAGCATTTATAATAGTGTTAAATATATTAAAAAAGTGTGTTTAAATTTATAGGGGGGGGTCACACTCAGAGGTTTGCTGTGTGAAAGGAGTCACCAATACAGAAGTCTGAGAACCACTGGAATAGACTGATGTCCCATCTATCTCTGCCAGCCTGCCTAGCCCCAGGCCTCTCACCATCATTAAAGCACCATCTCTTTATACTGCCTGGTTAGAGAGAGCTTGGCTTTTTTCCCATTAGGAATCAGCAACTACACACCACCTACACTGGAAGCCAGGAAGGTTACTGACCTTTGCCCCGTCATTGTCCTTCAGTGCCACCTCGTTTACATCCCTCACAGACATGCCCGCTACGCTGACACTGTGTCCCTTCCTCTACAGGCCAAGTTCGAGTTGATCATGTCAGAGGCCTCATACTTGCGCAGTTTAAATGTGGCAGTGGATCACTTCCAGCGCTCATCAGAACTCCAGGAACTCCTCAGCAATCAGGAGCGCCAGTGGCTTTTCTCCCGTCTGCAGGAAGTGCGTGATGTCAGTGCCAGGTGAGTCCTGGTCCTTCACTTCAGAGACCACCAGCATCTGAAGTGCTGATACAGCCCAATGATGGAAAACAAAGATCAGACCTGTCAATAGCCCTCTCACCCCTACTCCACATATCCATTCAATCCTGGGACACACATCCCTTCCTCAGAAGGGCATCTACCTTACCCTGGAACGAACCTCTTTCCTTCTTTGGGTGAGAGAGTGAGTCAGGTAGTTGTGTTCATTCAGTGTGGTGCATTTAGAAATTGTGGTGCAAAGAATCTAAAATGCCATCAACCAGACTACAGGCCCCACCAAACCTGGCCTGAACCAAAGGAGAATTACCAGGAAGGAGACTTCAGCCCAAATCTAGCACTACGCAGACATAACCCAGAACCCATCATCCACCTGACCCAATTTCAAAAACTAGAGCCACCATCTGGCAGATCCCAACCTGGCTAAATCCAGCACCAGCCGTAAGGCTGAACCAGAACCAGTGCCACCACATGCCAGACATTTTGGTTGATGTACATTCTGTATCTCAGAGCCTTTATTTCTCTCCTGTAAGGCTTGACTGATTGCATGTCCTTTGGTTCTCTGCCACTTTTTCCATTTCCACTACAGGGCTGGGTTGTTTTTGTTTTAAACTCTCAGATCCTTATGAATGTGCCTTAAGCAGCAGTAAACAGGACTTCACAGTAGCTGAAATCCCTTTTGACTTAATGATGATGTATTTGGGTATTCCTCAGCTCTCTTTCACACTGAAAACCAAACCACTACCACCACCCAACCTCTGCTGTCCCCCAAAAGTGGAGAGGAACCTTGTGATTAGTGTGTGGGCCTTACACATAGCACAGCAAGGGAAGGAGACTGGTGACTGACAGAGACAAAAAGACCTTTTCACTTTGCTTGTACTCTCCCAGTCTGTCTGTATCCATCTGCTGTCTCTTGTCTTATAGTCAGAGTTTTAGCTCCTTGAGGTAGGCACCATCTTTTTGTTCTGTGTTTGTACAACACTAAGCACCATGGGGTCCTGACCTATGACTGTGGTTCCTAGGTGCTATGGTAATGCAAATAATAAATAACACTAACCACAGCACATTAGTAACAGTGTTTCTCTCCTTTCATGGCGACATATGGGGCATTACAGTTTCCTCTTCGACCTGGAGGAAAAGTTTGAGGAGAACATGTTCACCTTCAACGTGTGTGATGTGGCTCTGAGACATGCTCCTGAATTCCGCAAGGTGTATCTGCCCTACGTGACAAATCAGACCTACCAGGACCAGATTTTCCAGAAGCTCCTGTAAGAACTCTGCTTTGTTCCCACCTCACCCTCTGCTCTCCTTGCTGCACCTCATAAGTGCCCTTTATCAGCCAGGATAGAGCGGAGCGGTTGCAGGCTGCCCCCAGGTAGTCATGCCCCGTCCACAAGCGTAGGTGTATGAGAGCAGTCGGAGGCTTCCTTCAGTGTTACAGAAACCATCCGTTGGGAGGGCAGGGCTGGGAAGTGCCAGGCTCCTCTGGTTTAACAGCCATGGGAAGGGAAAGACTAATCGGCATCTGATTCTACCAAGTATCAGAGCCCCTTGTTGGAGAAGGCAGAAACAAGTAATTGCAGGTTCATGCTACTGGAGGATTCAGTTCAACATGGCTGTGGAGGGTAGAGTGGAGCAGCTCATGCCCCCAGTGCCACAACATCCCCTGCAGGAGAGAACGAATCAGAGCTGTAGGTCACTTGGATACCGACCCTTTATGGGGAGGGACCCCAATGCGGAACGAGGCTGCCTCAGTAACAACTCTCCCCCTGCTATTTCCATACAAGAACCCAGTCCTCATGGGAGCTGCACACACACTGCCTCTCTTCTTCTCCTGGAGAAGGGCCACCCCTTGTACTCCCTCTCACTGCCACCTAATACTGAGGGAGGCTGTCTTGGTACTGATCCCTCCCTTCCGCCCACCAGGAGAGGCTCAATTCCAAACGGAGAGGGCCTCCAGGATGCTGCCTGTGCTCTAGGAAAAGGAGGGAGGAAGATCACACAGGCATTGCCTCTGCCTCTAGGGAAGGGCCCTAACCCATTGAGGGGGGAATTGGAATGTAGCTATTCCCTCTATAGGGAGGCGTCTCCCTGTTCCAAAGGGCTCTGTCTCACCAGGGAACAGCTTCTCTTGCCCACTGGAAAAGGGAGTGAACAAGGAAGTGGCAAAGTTTGCAGATGATACAAAATTATTCAAGATAGTTAAGTCCAAAGCTGACTGGGAAGAGTTACCCAGGGAGCTCACCAAACTGGGTGACTGGGCAACAAAATGGCAGATGATGTTCAACATTGACAAGTGCAAAGTAATTCACAATGGAAAATATTATCCCAGCTACACATATCTAATGATGGGTTCTAAATTAGCTGTTACCACTCAAGATCGATCTTTGAGTCACCATGGATAGCTCTCTGAAAACTTCAGCTCAGTGTGCAGCAGCAGTCAAAAAGCTAACAATGTTAGGAACTATTAAGAAAGGAATAGAAAACAAGACAATCTCATAATGCCACTATATAAATCTATGGTACACCCACACCTTCAATACTGAGTTCAGTTCTGGTTACCCCATCTCAAAAAGGATAGAGTGGATGTGAAAAAGGTTCAGAGAAGGGCAACAAAGATCATCAAGGGTATGGAACAGCTTCCATACTAGGAGAGACTAAAAAGATTAGGGCTGAGCAGCTTAGAAAAGAGAAGCATAAGGGGGATACAATACAAGTCTGTAAAATGAATGGTGTGAGGAAAAGTGAACAGAGAAGTGTTATTTACCCTTTCCCACAATATAACAACTAGGGATCAGCTGATGAAATTAATGGTCAACAAATTTAATACAAACAAGAGGAAGTACTTTTCCACACCACACACAGTTAACCTATGCAACTCATTGCCATGGCATATTGTGAGGGCCAAAAGAATAACTGGGTTAAAAAAAGAATTAGAAAAGTTCATGGAGGATAGGTCCATCAATGGGTATTAGCCAAGATGGTCAGGGATGTAACTCCATGCTTGGGGCAACTTAAACCTCTGACCACCAGAAGCCAGGAGGGGAAGACGGGGTGGATCATTCCAGCTGGCCTACTCTGTACACACACCCTACAGCTCTTGTATTGGCCACTGTCAGAGACAGGATAACAGGCCTGTTGGACCACTGGTCTGACCCAGCATGGCCATTCATCTGAGGAAGGAAATAGGTCGCTGTGATGCCACCTCAATACTACTTTCTAACTGCCACCCTGCTGAGAGACCCAGTTCCCAAAGGGCCAGCCTGCACACTACCTCTTCCCCAGCAGAAGGGTTCAACCCCATTGAGAGAGAGAGAGAGATTGTTTCTCTTGCAGGGAAAGAGCCAGTTCCAAGGTAATGAGGGCTCTGCTGCTTGGTTGAATCAGACTGTGATCCTGCCCCTCCACTTGTGGAGGGCACCACCACTTAGTTATTCTGTACAACTCCTAGATTTCTCTCTCTCTCCGGCAGGACTGAGAATGCAAGGTTCCAGCAAGTCCTGGAGAGACTGGAAAGCGCCACCGTGTGCCAGCGCCTCTCCCTCAAATCCTTCCTCATTCTCCCCTTCCAACGCATCACCCGACTCAAACTCCTCCTCCAGGTACCAGCGCTGTGGCCACAGGACCCGCAGTCCCCAGCACATACTCTTAACTCCTCCCTCACTGCACACTCAGACACAGGTCACTGCACAGGAATCCTGTCCAAGGCTAGACAGGGAAAGAAAGAGGAGCTGAGGGGAACAGGAGAGAAGTTTGCCTGTTCAATGGCCTGCAAAGTGTGGTTGTGATAATCTTTGGTAGTTTCTCTGACACCAACGCTGGCTAGGTTATAAATGCTTAGATGCTCCCCTTCTAGAGTTTAGGAGTTTTTAATGCACAGGCAAAGCTTTAAAAATACCTTGACCTGCACTTGGAAGCAAACAGAAGCCAATGTAGTATACAGAGTCCTAATATAGTGTGCTTAATGTGCCTTACTGTTGCACAAATAGAAGTACTGAACAAATAAGAACCATGTTGTTGTTCCTCAGCTGTTTTGTGCCATGACTAGTGTTCATTTCCCCCTATAGAAGTTATTGCATGTGATATTTGAGTCTAGTGGTACACTTGCAAAGATAGGAGATACATGCAGATTCCTGTGCTTGCTGGTTATCCTGATCCCCTCCTGTCTTGGCCCTCTGCCCATTTCTCCCTTGCTATTGCTCATCCTGTTGTTTCCCTACACCTGGCTCCCCCATATCCACATGCCCATCTCTTTTGTCCTTGGGGTCCATTTTCTCAGCCTCCGTTCTGAGACACTTTTTGCGGTTGTTCTGCAGAATATACTGAAGAGAACCCCGCCCGAGTCGGATGAAGAAGTGCAGGCCACACAGGCTTATGATGCACTGGAGAAGGTAAGGAGCACCAGACCATTCTCCACTAGCAGTGTGATTGCCAAGCTGCCAGTGCTGCTTTAGACAGTGAACCAAACAGCTGCAGGGACTCCCACAGCACGGGACTCCCTTCAGGGACAGACTGAAATGCTCACATGATCTTACTGCTCATGTGCTAATGCCACATGCTCTTGAAGTGTAAGCAGGGAGCCAAGGGCAAGAGCAGGGGCTGATGGGCACTGATAATGTCACACTACTTTCTTTAGTTTTCACTCTAGGCATTCTCTCCCATGTGCTGATTGGCTGTTCATTCCCTTCGTCTTTCATTTACCTCAATGTGTTTAAACAGAAATCTCCATCACAGTTCAGGGCAACTGCACCTGTATTTCCCCCTTGTGGCTCCAGCCAGGGCATCCTCTCTCAGGCTTTCAGCTCTCTCCCTCCTGACCACTTTTTGCCAGCACTGAGTTCTGCAAGTCAGAGTGCCTCAGCAGGCCTGCTTTGCTTTCTCTTCAGAGGCTATAAGCAGCCTAATTGCCTACAGTTACAAGCTACCACACAGCCCTTTCTAAACAAGCACATTTCTTAAGGTGAAAACATTACAGAGAAAACATTAAAAACACTAAAGGAACATACCCGCATGGTAAAAAGCTTACCAGAGATTCCCGCCCCCACCCAACTCCAACTGGGGCTGATCAGTCCTTCGAACCCCACCAAGGGGTTTTCCTGCGGTTACAAGTTAATAATAGCTGTTAAATTAATGGGGGAGCTTGTTCTGAATGATAAATCCTTCCTTTCTGCAGCTTGGAGCTTTGATCTTCCTATTCCAAGAATAGGTAATCAGCAGACAATGGGTTTCTCCTCACGGCAGAAGGTTGGGTCCAGTGTTGGGAATTTGCATTCACCTCCTCCCAAGTATTTCCTAGAAAACCCACTCAACTTTGTTTGTCCCAAAGGTTCCTTCTTGTCTGGCATAATGTTTAAAGCTTTGAAGCTTATAACACTTCTCAGGGTTTATGGGGGTCACATCTCCCCCCTAGAAAAGTTACATACAATTCTACAATAATCCATAAACTTTGCATCTTTAATGCAACGAATTCCAAAGCTGCATCATTCAATAAGGTTTTTCAAGGATATTGCAGGAAATTGCCATATCTGTTCCCGCGCCCCCATATCATGACACTAACATACCACTTGCACAATCATCAATCCGTAAGCTGTATCCCTTTCCCCTACCCTTTGTCTATTTAGACTGGAGCTCTCAGGGGCAGGACTGTCTACTACTTTGTGTTGGTACCGTGCCTGGCACAATGGGGTTCCATTCTTGGTTGGTCACTATGCACTACGGTAATAAATATGATAAAAAGGGCAATCATTTGAGTTCCTTGAGGAATCATGATGTCACACCCTTCATGGCAGGTATTCTCCACCCCTGCAACCACTCAGATCAGATTTTTGGACATGGTGTGCACTCCCTCCTATGCAATCCCACCCTTGCTCAAGTCTCATGGAATTGAGTCTCCCACAGCACAGCAGCTAGAGCATAGGAATTTGGGACCGTTGGGTGTGGGGAAGAATGTCACACACTGAATCCTGCACTTTGCAGCAAAGTGGGTCCTAGATTGTACTTGAGCTAGTCCTGCCCGTTGGAGTGTTGCTCCTTTCTTCTGTAAATCCACATTGCCATGCACTATTAGCAGCTGCTGGATTTCAACCACATTAGACAGCCCTATATTTAAGGCTAAAGAGCATCCTCCTCATGTGGGGATAGTGAACAGATTTAGTGGAGCAGGAGGTGGGTCAGGCCCACGCAAAGGTGAGGTCTGTGGTTAAATATTATCTAATAAACCCCCAGCTTCCTGAATGCTTGAGATACTGCCTGTAGTAAAAAAAAAAAAAAAAAGTACTTGTGGCACCTTAGAGACTAACCAATTTATTTGAGCATAAGCTTTCGTGAGCTACAGCTCACTGCATCCGATGAAGTGAGCTGTAGCTCACAAAAGCTTATGCTCAAATAAACTGGTTAGTCTCTAAGGTGCCACAAGTCCTCCTGTTCTTTTTGCGGATCCAGACTAACACGGCTGCTACTCTGAAACCTGCCTGTAGTAAGTATTGCTCCCAAATGACCAGTGACTTGACCCAGTTCCCAACAGGAAACAGTATTTTGATGCATCTACTGCTTCCCAGATATCCTGGTATTATTGTAGCATCTAGGAGCCCTTTGTGCCAGGTGCTGTACAAACACAGGGCAAATAGATAGACTAAGCTATTTGGGGCTGGAACTAAGCATAAGACAGGAGACAACAGATGGGAACACAAGGAAACAATCGTGGTCAGCATGATAGGCTGTGATCTTAATATACCAGCAGCCTAACCATTGCTGATTTTCTTGTAGGAAACACCAGCAAAGATGGAATTTGAAGGTGGATAATGAGTTACTTTTGCAAATGTTTACAGGAGCGCCACTAAAATGTTTACAGGAGTGCCTAAAGGTGTTTGTTCGAAAATTTCACAAGTGGACAATGGAGGCTGACAGCCAATCGGAGGCAGGAGTTGACCCTTTGATACTGAATGATAGGTAGTATCATGATGCTAGCTAGGGTGGGGAGAGGCTGTGAAAGGCTTTTAATGTAGAAGACAAGTAGCTTTGGTTGGATGTGATACAGAAGGGAGAGCCAGTACAGCGAGGCAAAGTGAGGGGTGTCATGGTCAAAGCAACAGGCTAGGAGAGTGTTCTTTGCAGCAACATTCTTAACGGCTCTGAGCAGGACAAGGCTGGATTTGTCAAAACCAGACACAAGGAGGTTGCAGTAATCGAGAAATGATGACAGCACTCCTCACTCAGAGCAGAGCTCAAAATCAGGGACTAAACCTCCACAGTGAATAAAACTAACCATTTGGCCAAGAAAACACAGCATCCTCTCTTTGGAAAATAAGGTTCTGGGAGAAAGAACCCTGAGGGTTGTGCCATCTACATCTACTCTATCCACTCCCGGTGGGCAACTCCCAACAACCTTTTCCTCCTTCCTCTCTGCAGCTCATAAAGGACTGCAACGAAAATGTCCAGCGCATGAAGAGCACCGAGGAGTTGATCTACCTAAGCCAAAAGATTGATTTTGAGTGCAAGGTGAGAACCTGCCCCACTCCCGATTTCTACTTCAGTCTTACCTACTACCCTGACCCAACACCACTAATCCATCACTGCACACTTAGTCCGTCTCCCACCGCACCATGTATTTTCCAATACGTGAGGAGCACTAGTGAACTAGTATAGAGCACACAGAAAATAGAGTTGCAGTACAAGGTGAGACGCTCCCCCTGGGTTGCTCAGTAACCTGACCCACTCTTGTATATCAGCCCAGCACCTCACTCCTGTACAAGAAGAGGAGCGAGAGCTGGTTCTGGTGTCATCCCTGGCATAATGCAGGGGAGTAAACAAGAGCTGAATCTACCCAATTCATCTACCTCATCCTGGAGTTGGAAGAAGCGGACTCAGGTCACAACTTGCCCACCTACAACAGGGGAGATGAGAGCAATCTCAAACCTTGTCTTTACCTGGAACCCTGTTTTAAGGCATAACTCCAGCCCTAATGCACCAACTTTCACGGGTATCTAATCATGGCATTCTTCCCTGTCTCTCAGATATTCCCACTGGTCTCACAGTCAAGGCGGCTGGTGAAGTGTGGTGAGCTGATGACGTTGGACAACAACACTCTGAGCCCCAAGTGGAAACTCAACACCCGCCCCATCTACCTGCACCTCTTCAATGACCGCCTGCTCCTGTCCAGGCCCAGGGAGTGAGTGTCCCAGACTGCACCTCTCACTGACCTCTAATCTCAGGTCCAGAAAGGGGTGGGGATGTTAGTGAGGCAGTGTCCCTTCCCCCATCAGATTCCAGCCAGCAGATGGCAACTTTTGTCAGCTAGACTGCTCAGTTTAGCAGTCTCACATCTCATGAACAGCCTGCAAGCTTCATCATGCAGCACCTTCACTTCCAAACTCTTAATTACAGCATTCTTATGTAGTTCTACATACCTTCCTCCCCTTTGCACCTCCCCCCTCCCCTGCACCTTTATGCTTCACAGCATAACTTAATTCAGTCTAGTTTTGTTCAAGGCTAACTCATTTCTCCCCCAACCTGTTTTAGCTTAAGGACTGTATGGATGACCAGAGAACCAGTGGGAATATGGCATGACAAGAACCTGAAATCTGAGTAGTTGAGGAAGGGATTCTTTAGTCCAGACTCTTTCTTTTAAGTTGTAAAATATTTAACCAGCTTCTGACGAACACTTGTGAGAAAAATGGCCTGTGAAAGATTCAAACAATCCTGCCCCTTCCATTGAGGGCTAAGAAAAATCCTGTTCCAATTCTCTGGTCTTCCAAGAAGACCTCTAGCAAAAGCAGAGAAGATGAGACTTTATAGGTTTAAGGTGGAACCCCCCTTCCCCACACACACACCCCTTTTAAGCCTTCTTGACCTATCAAAGCAGCAAGAAAGGGCCCAAACCCCAATGTTTTATCCTGTGTACGTCACTTTTAAAGCTAACACACAGTTTTTCTAATTCCCCCTCTTTCCCTTTAGGGGTGGGCGCTTTGTCGTGTTTGATCATGCTGCATTTTCAGATGTACGTGGGGAGAAGTGTGAGGTGAAGCTGCACGGGACAAACAAAAATGTTTTCCGCCTTTTTCTCCTTAAGAACAACCAGGGGAAAAGAGTGGAATTCCTCTTTCGCACAGAGACACAGTAAGAACCAGAGATTGTTCCCACTGAATCCTAATGCCAATTATACATATGGTTGCAGCTGCCAAAACCCTGTACCTCTCTCAGCTGCCTAAATGCCCAACATCCCCTGCTGCTTCTGAGACCCAGAGGACACTCTCTTACAAGGAAGTTGCAAGCCTCCCACCACGCTTTCCAATTATCCCAGTGCACGGTCATATTGACCCCTTAATCCCATCCACTGAGCCATCTTTCTCCATACTGTCCTGTACCCTTGTCCTGTTCCATACCCTCTTCTCAGTTACCCCATTGAACAACTACCCAGGCAGATATCTCAAGCTCCTAACACCGTGTCTGGGATATCAACCCCCACAATGTGGGAAATCATTTTTTCAACCCCTTTCTCTTCCCTCCTTCATTTAGCCTCAGATTCTCACTAATCCTTCACTTCCCCTATTTAGCTTCTTCTTTCACTTCCCCAAGAGGTGGTGGCAGGCACTTCTTTTCTCCAGTCCACCCCTACACAAACACACACCACCCACCCCCACCCCCACCCTCCTGGCTGCTCCATCCTTGTCTCTCCAGCATCTGTATTTTGGTGTTTTCCAGCAGTGAGAAGCTGCGGTGGATCTCCGCTCTGGCGCCACCACGAGGAGAACCAGATCTCTTAGAAAGCCCTGGTGAGACTGCTCAGGCGCTACAGGGCTGGGTGGGAAGACTTGCTTAAGGGGCAGAGTGGTGTCCCAGTGAGGAGGAAGATACAAGGGTAACACGGACGCAGGAGTGAATCTGAAGAGGAACATTCACCCTCCCCTTTACTTATTTTACAAATGTCAGACTTGACTCTTATTTTTTTCCCCTCATCTCCAGATGATGCCCCTCAGTCTCTACCTTACCCATCCCCTCCACAGCCTCAGACACTCATCACAGGTGTCACCCCTGACATGGGCGCTCTTCCACCTCCCCACTTTTCAGATGCTGGGCCTCATCCTAAATTGGTCTCCCTCACCCCTCAGGTGTTGTGCCCAACCCTCACGTTCTTCCTCCCTTGGGAAGAATGCAGTACCCAACACTTGCAATCCCTCTCACTCCTCCAGCCTGCTCACGCTCTCCATCCCTCTCTCTCTCTCAGACTCACCTCAGGTTCAGTGCATACGGACGTACAAAGCTCGGGAGAATGACGAGCTGGCTCTGGAGAAAGCAGATATCATCATGGTCATGCAGAACAGCAACGACGGTGAGTGGAAGAAGCCGTGATCTTCTTGGAGAAGGGGGGTGAGAACTGAGTTGTATTAGGATGTCTCTTTGATTTCAGGGCCATTAGGCTATATAAAGGATGGAGAGAGAAGCTCTCTTCTCAGAAAGTATCTTGCCCCTGCCTATAGGACTGGGAGGAGATTCTCCCTTGCCTACCTATTATCTGGGGGTCTCAATTAGACCATTAAACAAATAGACCATGTGGCTTGAAGACAGCAAGGGGATCTCTTTTTGGCTGGTGTCTTGCTCTAGCTTGCTCAGTTGGGATGGGGCTTTTTTGAGGTGGGAAAGGGAAATCTCAGTCAGTTTGTCTCATGTTCTCTGTGTCCGCCTCCACCCCTGCAGGTTGGATGGAAGGAGTGAAACTCTCAGATGGAGAAAGAGGCTGGTTTCCCTCAGAGCATGTGGAAATGATCTCCAGCAAACATGCACGCCAGATGAACCTGAAGGAGGAACAGCGTGTGAAGAATGCCAAACAGCAGGTCTTCTGCAAGAAATAGGACTCTCCACTTCCTGTTGCACCCTGTACAGTCTTTCTGGTATGGAGAAACCTGACTTAAGAAACCCTCTCTACACCACATTCTGGAAGAAACAACTCTTCAGAAATAAAAAATGAGCACTTAGTACTGTCAGACAAAGTGCTGCTACTAAAGAAAGCAGGAATTCAGCCAGGAGTAAATATATTCACTTCTACTGCCTCTGTAGTCCTGGTGAGACCAAGGAAGAAAAGAAGCTGCATATATTGCTTGCTTTGTAGTAGTAGGGAGGGAACATCTGAGAGCAGAGGACTGGGACTCAGGACTCTTGGAAATCTATGCCTGATTTTGCCACTGACAAGATGTGTGACCTTGGGCAAGTCACTTCAGAACTCTGCCTCAGTTTCCCCATCTGTAAAACGGGAATAATACTTACCTACCTCACGGGATGTTGTGAGGCTAAATTCCTTCATATTTGTAAAGCGCTTTGAGTTCCTGAGAAGAAGGGCACTACAGACGTGTAAAGCACTCTGTAGTTAAGGTCGAGGAGAACTTTTCATTTCAACCTCTTCTTAGGGTTCTTTAAGTGGTTTTAATTTCCACATATTTTCCATTTAAGATAATATATAATGGACCAAATTTTCTGTTGATATAAGTGGGTACAATTCCATTGACTTCAAAGGAGTTCTGCACTTTTATACCAGCTGAGTTTAAACCAGAGTCTCAGCAAAAGATAAGTTTTAGACAGTATGAGAAAAATCCATCTGAGTTAGGTGAGCATGGGGAAAGAAATTTTTCCCTCTAAAATGTTTTTCAGACCTTTTGGCAAATTTTTTTTAAAACGATTGGTGATTTTTGGGCGTCCAACCTGAGATACCTTGAAGGAGCCTGATTTTCAGGAAGTTCTGGTCACCTGCCTTTGGAAAACAGTGTCCCATAATCTCTGGTAACTTTTGAAACTCTTGACCAAGGTTTTGTTTTACATGTTGGCATATGCTCTGTAATTAAATTTAGTTGTTCTTGAACGGCAGGAAAGTGGAACTGCACGGCGTATGCCTAATCTATTATAGCAGATGTGATGCAACATTTTGCACAATTATAAAACATGAGGAAATCTATAAACCATAGATATTTTTAAGCAAAACATGTAACTGCAGTTCGTTGTGGTTCCATTTCTGTGCAGTCATCGGGTTTTAAGTGAAGCTTATGTGCAGAATCTGTCCACTGTAGAACATTGCTTCAACTTTAAAATATTTTTCCTTCCGTATTAAACAAAGGAGGGTTTTTGCATGTAATTATGCTAAGACAACATTAAGGTTGAGAATTTAAACACACGAAAGTACGAAAGCAACACCTGTAGCCTTCTTGCTTCGAATGTATTTGAAGAATTATTGACCTTTGTATCTCTGGATCTTTGTAATATCCTTTTGATTTCCCATTTATATTGTATGTGGCATAGTTTGTTCCAGCCTATTTATGCCAGTCATTTGAGCTGGATTTTTTTTTTGGGACCTAATAAACTTATGCACTTCTCCAGTTAGGGTATACAAATTTACCTGTTCTGTTTCAGTTAGTCTATGTTTTCATAGGAACACAAGCTCTGTGCCTGTAACAGCTGCCAACATTTGAACACTCCCCTCACCCCCAAAAACTAAAACTATTTTTTTTCATATACGACTACCGTCCCACACCATTAGCTTTTTTCTCTGCATTGACATCTTTCGTCACTTCCACAGCAGCCATGACATCGAACACTATGTGGTGCGATTATACTCGGAAAGAGACGACTGCCCCTGTAACCTCCATACCACATGCATCATCTGTCACCAGTCATCTGTATACCAAGGTGACCTGGGAGGATGACCTCCTGAGAGAGGACACTTCGTATCCACCCCACTGAGGCTGAAGGACAGGATGGTTATGATGTCCTGCTAGCCATGCAAAAGACTGGTCTGCTGACTGCAGAGGGACTCCTTAGAGAGGCCTAAAACTGAGCCTGGGTCCACTTTTAACAGCTGAAAGCAGCACCCGGAAAGGGGGTAAAGGTGAGTCCTACCTTCAAACCAGAGGTAATGACAGACTAACAAAGGTAATCCTCAGCCACCCACCTGAACTTCTATCATAGTCCCAAATACAAGGTTCCAAACTTCATGCCTACATGGTACAGATGAAATCCTCTGGGACAAACTCATGATTGTCCCGCGTTCCTGAGTCACCTTTACAGAGTGCATAATCTTTGAAGTCACTCAAGAGAATAAGCCTGCATGAGAACTCTCGAGGCAGTCCGAGATTCAATCGTGCAGCCTGCACGTCACAGCAATTTCAACTTAACTTTGCCTTCCTGGGACAAGGTTAATCCAGTCTGTTTCTGAGGGGGGAAGGAACATAGGAATTGCCATGTGAGATCAGACCCATGATCCATCTAGTGCAGTACCCTGTCTGACCGTGATTAGTACCAGATACTTCAGAGAAAGATACAAGAAACCCTGCAACAAGAAACTGTGAAACAAATCTCTTCATAGGGACAGTTCTTTTGTTACCTCTAGCAGGTAAAGATTGGCATAAACCTCTAAGCATGAGGCTTACCCCTTCTAAAAAAATAAAGTTTAAAAAATTTTTACAATTGAAACTGTTCTCATTAACTATATAAATCCCAATCCGGGTTTGTTTTTTTGTACGTTTGTTTTTGGTAGCCTGCTAAACTCAGTCTTAATTCTATTGTGGCATTGAGTTCTGTAGGCTTACTGTGCACTGGATTAAAGAGTGTTTCTTTTTATCTATATTACATTTATTGCACTTCGAATTGGTTGAATGTTCCCTTGTTCTAGTATTAAGAGAGATTGGGCACTTGTGTTTGTTGTTCCGTTTCTACACCAATTGGTTTTGTACATCTAAAATCAGTTGCAGACTATTACAGCTTCTTTCCTAACCATGTCAGCGCATGCAAAAAACCAAAAACACCTGCAGAGGTGCTAACATAAGGGTTGCTGGATCATTCAGCCCAGTCTTAGTTATAGAAGCAAAGTCAGGGCCTCATCCACAAGCAAATGATGGATAGCGAGAATTTGATTCATCACCAAGTTTACATTGAACAACATGAATAGAAAGGGCAGGGTTACTGCCAGCCAGTTCCCTATCATACTGAGGAATGATCTCAAACAATACTACGGAGACATATGGGCAAACTGGATCTATGAGAGAGCCTCAGCCCACCCTGTTTTCCCATGTTCATCAATAGGAATCAGAGACCCCAATCACCAATGAGCCTACATCACTCTCTCATCATGTAGCTCCTTACCGATCCCTCCGGGTTCCTAGGGTGGGTAAGGATCTAGACTTCCCCACGAGAGTACAAGGGTATCACAGACCTTTCGCCACCATACTGAGGACAAGTTGGCATTTCTATAAATTGAAACAGAGGCCACTTTTTCAGGGCTCTCCTTTTATCTCCACCATACTCCATATACAAAGAAACAACCAATCCAATTAAACATCCCAGCCAACAAAATAAACCATTCCACCTACTGCCACATACACTAAAAGAAAGTCTAGTTATACACACCAGAATACAGTAGTCCAGGTGTGGTTGTCTCAGTACTAGAGAAACAGAGCAGAGTTAGCAGTGCAATTAAAAAAAAACACACTGTGGAGTCCAGTGGCATCTTAAAGACTAACAGATTTATTTGCGCATAAGCTTTTGTGGGTAAAAACCCCACTTCTTCAGATGCATGGAGTGAAAATTACAGATGCAGCAATAAATATACTGACACACGAAGAGAAGGGAGTTACCTTACAAGTGGAGAACCAATGTTGACAGGGCCAATTCAATCAGGGTGGATATAGTCCACTCCCAATAATTGATGTGGAGGTGTCAATACCAAGAGAGGGAAAATTGCAAGAGTAGATATAGGGACAGAGTAGGCAACGGGGTTTGTTACAGGGATTGGTTCCTGGGCTAGTGTTTCTGTGGTATGGTGTGTAGTTGCTGGTGAGTATTTGCTTCATGTTGGGGGGCTGTCTGCCTGCCTCCCAAGGTCTGTGAGAGTGAGGGATCATTTTCCAGGATAGGTTGTGGTTTGTTGGTGATGTGCTGGAGAAGTTTTAGCTGGGGGCTGTACATGATAGCCAGTGGTGTTCTGTTATTTTCCTTGTTCGGCCTGTCCTGTAGTAGGTGACTTCTGGGTACCCGTCTCGCTCTGTCAGTCTGTTTCCTCACTTCCCCAGGTGGGTGCTGTAGTTTTAAGAATGCTTGATAAAGATCCTGTAGGTGTTTGTCTCTGCCTGAGGGATTGGAGCAAATGCAGTTATATCTTAGGGCTTGGCTGTAGACAATGGATCGTGTAATGTGTCCTGGATGGAAGCTGGAGGCATGTAGGTAAGTATAGCGGTCAGTAGGTTTCCAGTATAGGGTGGTGTTTAGGTGACCATCACTTATTTGCACTGTAGTGTCCAGGAAGTGGATCTTTTGTGTGGACTGGTCCAGGCTGAGGTTGATGGTGGGATGGAAATTGTTGAAATCCCGGTGGAATTTTTCAAGGGCCTCCTTCCCATGGGTCCATATGATGAAGATGTCATCAATGTAGCGCAAGTAGAGCAGGGGCACTAGAGGACGAGAGCTGAGGAAGCGTTGTTCTAAGTCAGCCATAAAAATGTTGGCATACTGTGGGGCCATGCGGGTACCCATAGCAGTGCGCCAACTTGAAGATATAAGTTGTCCCCAAATCTGAAATGGTTGTGGGTGAGGACAAAGACACAAAGTTCAGCCACGAAGGTGTGCCGTGGCCTCATCAGGGATATTGCTCCTGACAGTCCATCCTCGTCCATGGATATTGCAGTCCATCCTCATGTGGAATATTGGTGTAAAGAACTTCTACATCCATGGTGGCCAGGATGGTGTTTTCAGGAAGATCACCAATGCATTGTAGTTTCCTCAGGAAGTTCGTGGTTTCTCGAATATAGCTAGGAGTGCTGGTAGCATAGGGTCTGAGGAGAGAGTCCAAATAGCCAGATAATCCTGCTGTAAGAGTTCCAATCCCTAAATTGATGGGGCACCCAGGGTTTCCAGGTTTATAGATCTTGAGTAGCAGATAGAATACCCCTGGTGGGGGCTCTAGGGGTGTGTCTGTGTAGATCTGTTCCTGTGCTATAGCAGGGAGTTTCTTGAGCAGATGGTGTAGTTTCTTTTGGTACTCCTCAGTGGGATCGGAGGATAGTGGCTTGTAGAATGTGGTGTTGGAGAGTTGCCTGGCAGCCTCCTGTTCACAGTCCGACCTGTTCATTATGACTACAGCACCTCCTTTGTCAGCCCCTTTAATTATGTCAGAGTTGTTTCTGAGGCTGTGGATGGTGTTGCGTTTTGTACAGCTGAGATTATGGGGCAAGTGATGCTGTTTGTTCACAATTTCAGCCTGTGCACGTCTGCGGAAGCACTCTATGTAGAAGTCCAGTCTGTCATTTTGACAGTCAGGAGCAGTCCACGCAGAATTCTTCTTCTTGTAGTGTTGGTAGGAGGGATCCTGTGGGTCAGCGAAGTGTTCAGTGGTGTGTTGAAAATATTCCTTGAGTCAGAGGTGGCAAAAGTAAGCTTCCAGATCCTGCAGAACTGTATCATGTTAGTGAGGGTGGTGGGGCAGAGAGTCCCTGAGATAGGACAGACTCTTCTGCCGGGATAAGCGTGTGGTTGGATAGATTAACAATATTGTTGGGTGAGTTAAGGGTACCACTGTTGTAGCCCCTTGTGGCATGTAGGAGTTTAGATAGTTTACTGTCCTTTTTCCTCTGTAAAGAAGTAAAGTGTGCATTGTAAATGGCTTATCTCGTTTTTGTAAAGTCCAGCCATATGGAAGTTTGTGTGGAAGGTTGGTTTTGTATGAGAGTCTCCAGTTTTGAGAGCTCGTTCTTGATCTTTTCCTGTCTGTTGTACAGGATGCTGATCAGGTGGTTCCTCAGTTTCTTTGAGAGTGTGTGGCACAGTCTCTCACCATAGTCAGTAGTTTGTCAATTGCAATGGATTTTTTACCTTCAGTCCATTTGGTATGATGTCCATCTGTCTCCACTTGGAGAGGAAGATGATGTCTGTCTGTATCTGTGTGAGTTTTTTGATGAGGTTGATCAATCATTTGCATTGATTCAAAGATAATCAATGCAAATGAGCAAAAGCCTAGGGAGAGTCACTCTATGAGATGAGATGAAAAATTAAGGCCCTGATCCTGCAATCAGCTCTATGCAGACAGGCATCTGCGCCCATGTGGAGCACATTGCAAGACTGGGACCTAAAGTCTGTGTTTTGGCTAAAAGATGACAGTAGGGTTGCCAACTTTCTAATCAGACAAAACCAAACAGCCCCGTCCTGCCCCATTCCCTGAGGCCCCGCCCCTTCTCCGAGCCCCCACCCCTGCTCACTCCATCTCCCCTCCCTCGGTCACTCGCTCTCCCCTACCCTCACTCACTGGCAGGGGATTAGGGTGCGGTCTCTGGCTGGGGCCAGAAATGAGGGGTTCAGGAGAGGGTTCCGGGCTGGGGCAGGGGAGTGAGGGGGTGAGGACTCCGGCTGGGGGTGCAGGCTCTGGGGTGGGGCCAGGGATGAAGGGTTTGGGGTGCAGGAGTGGGCTCAGGGCTGGGGCAGGGTGTTGGGAGGGTGCAGGCTCCAGGAGGGAGTTTAGGCGCAGGAGGGGACTCTGGGCTGGGGCAGAGGGTTGGGGTGCAGGGTCCCGGCAGCGCTTGCCCTGGCTCTCAGGAAGCGGCCACCAGGTCCCTGCAGCCCCTAGATGCATGGGCAACCGGGGCAGCTCCGCGTGCTGCCCTCGCGCCTACAGGCGCTGCCCCTGCAGCTCCCATTGGTCATAGTTCCCAGCCAATGGGAGCTGTGGAGCTGGCCCTCAGGGCAAGAGTAGCGCATGAAGCCTCCCTAGCTGCCCATGCATCTAGGGGCTGCAGGGACCTGGCAGCCGCTTCCGGGAGCCAAGCGGAGCTAGGGCAGGCAGGCAGGGAGCCTGCCTTAGCACCGGGCCCCCACTGCACCACTGACCTGACTTTTAATGGTGCAGTCGGCAGTACTGACTGGAGCCACCAGGGTCCCTTTTCGACCAGGCATTCCAGTGGAAAACTGGACACCTGGCAACCCTAGATTACAGTGAAGATATCATAGCCAAGCGCAAGTATTTGAAGGAGATCAACATCGTGGAGGAAGAGGAAACATTTAGGGTGATATAAAGGACTGTAACTAGGAGTAATGGAAAGAAAGTAAGCAGGGAAAAATGGGAGGAAAAAAGGGAATAGCATAAAAATGCCCTTATGGTAAGATCTATTATGCATGGGATGTAATAAATTCCCCTAAACTTGACTGAATAAAGACACTGGGGAATGCCCAGGGCTCTAGGAACAGTCTCACAGCAGGCAAAGAGGAGAAGCAGCAGCTAAAGTAACTGAGCGTTTCACACCTTTAGTTACTCACAGATATCACACGGAAATATAGGACTGCTTCAGACTGCAGCTATTTCGTTTTGTGTGGGATGGGCAGCAGCAATGCAGGTCAACTCCCTTCAACAGAGAAGTTGCTGACCCTCCACAGGGGAAAAAAAATCAGTTTCTACAGAAGTGTTACCCACATTCTCTTTAGAATAAAAACCTGAGACATTTTAAAGAGATCCTGAAAAGGCCTGAAACTGCCACCCAAAAATCAAATACCAAAAGTAACATTCCTTGCTATAGTAAAAGGAACAAAACACTACCACCTACAGGTCAACAAATAAATACAGCACTACTCACACACAGGAACATTCCCAAAAACAGCCACAGAGCAAAGCAAGGAGGATTCTCCTCTGTTAAACCCTGTTCATGCTAATAGTCAAAATGGATTTTGTTTGCAATGCTCAGCTAATTCAGTTACAACAGATGCCGTTTGAGCTGTGTCCACAAGCTAGCCAACTTGTCTCAGTTGTGGCTAAACCACATTTGAACACCCACCTCTTTACCAAGCTGCCTAACTGTGCTCTCAATCTCAGAGGCTCGTTCACCAGCACGTCCACCAATGTGATATATGCCATCATGTGCCAGCAATGCCCCTCTGCCATGTACATTGGTCAAACTGGACAGTCTCTACGTAAAAGAATAAATGGACACAAATCAGATGTCAAGAATTATAACATTCATAAACCAGTCAGAGAACACTTCAATCTCTCTGGTCACTCAATTACAGACCTAAAAGTTGCAATTCTTCAACAAAAAGACTTCAAAACCAGACTCCAACGAGAGACTGCTGAATTGGAATTAATTTGCAAACTGGGTACAATTAACTTAGGCTTGAATAAAGACTGGGAGTGGATGTGTCATTACACAAAGTAAAACTATTTCCCCATGTTTATTCTCCCCCCCCCCCCAACTGTTCCTCAGATGTTCTTGTCAACTGCTGGAAATGGCCCACCTTGATTATCACTACAAAAGGTTTTCTCCCCCTCTCCCCCGCACTCTCCTGCTGGTATTAGCTCATCTTAAGTGATAACTCTCCTTACAGTGTGCATGATAACACCCATTGTTTCATGTTCTCTGTGTATATAAATCTCCACGCTGTATTTGCCACTGAATGCATCCAATGAAGTGAGCTGTAGCTCACGAAAGCTTATACTCAAATAAATTTGTTAGTCTCTAAGGTGCCACAAGTACTCCTTTTCTTTTTGCTCAATCCTACATTCATTTAACACAATGGGACTACTCACACCTTAGTACTTGCTGCATCAAGGCATTAAATACTATAGTGATAGATGCCATAGAAAACCGAGAGACAGAAAGAACACATATGACAATGCACTCTGGGATTGCTGGGGGAGAGGTGGACTGTCCTAACTAGTAATCCAGACACAGTGGGAGTGCTCTTGTGCACACTGCAAAAAATTAAGTGCAGAGCCACTTATAGGAAGACTGGTTATAAGAAAGATGATCCATCTTAGGTTTCTGACAGTGGCAAAAGACCATTAGAGGCACCATGCTTACTAAACAGGTATTCACCATGTGTGCAGACATGAAGCATGTTTAGACCCAGCCACATTACTGAGTGGTTACAATCTTGCTTGTAAAAGTTCTAGAGAGGTCTCAGCTTCTGGTGCCATCTCAATCAAAGCAAACTACTGTGCACTCCTTCCACAGAGCACCAAAACCAGACAGAAGCCAGATATACACACTCAGGGCCCAATTCACTGTTGCTCAGCATTTTGTGTAGACATTGACACAGGTGTGAAGTGGGTTCAAATACCACCAAATCAGAATAGTGGCATTATATACCTACTTTGCACTCATAAGCAATTACACAAAGTGCAGGGAAACAGTGAATGGAACCCCTAACCCCACCCCATTCCTATACTGCATTACCAACAAGCTGATTTACTTATACTTTCTTGCTTACTTTTTGCCTTACAACATATGATGACTGGCAGGGAAATCCATTTCATTTCTGTTTGTATTGAGTGTCAATTTCAGGCTCAAGCGCTGTAATGTTTGGATTTTAAACATTTTTGCTTGGGAATGTTTGTTTTTAAAATACAGCCATTTTGACTGGCCCTTTAGTTTGGGGCCAAATTTTAATATATTATGCTCTTTTAACATCAAAACCAATGATGCAAACAAACAACCATATTCAAAAAAGAATAGCGTCTAGAGCAACATACAGTATCAAACCCTAAAAAGACAGATGCCAAAAGAAACAAAAAGTTCTCAGAAACTGAACACAGAAAAAAGAAAAACACATAACAAGCTAGATCAGGGGTGGGCAAACTTTTTGGCCCAAGGGCCACATCTAGGTGGGGAAATTGCATGCAGTGCCATGAATGTAGGGCTGGGGCAGGGGTGTGGGAGGGAGTGCGGAGTGTGGGAGGGGGTTCAGTGTGCAGGAAGGGGCTCAGGGCAGGGTGTTGGGGTGCAGGGTGTACAAGGGGGCTCAGGGCAGGGGTTTGGGGTGCAGGAGGGGTTCGGGGTGCAGGCTCCGGCCCGGCACCGCTTACCTGGAGCAGCTCCAGGGTGGCAGTGGCACGCAGCGGGGCTAAGACAGGCTCCCTGCCTGCCCTGGCCCTGATCTGTGCCACGCTGCTCCCGGAAACGGCCAGGATCATGTCCCTGTGGGCCCTGGTGGGGGGGAGGGGGTAGAAGGCTCCGCACGCAGCCCTCCCCTGCAGGAACCTCCCCCGAAGTGCCCATTGGCTGCAGTTCCCCGTTTCCAGCCAATGGGAGCTGGGGGGACGGTGCCTGGAGGCAAGGGGCAGGCACAGAGCCCTTTGCCCCTCACTTCCCCAGGGACGTGGTGCCAGCTACTTCCAGCAGCAGCGCAGGGCCCGTGGTGCCACTGGGGTGGCAATCCCGCATGCTGTAGTTTGCCCACCCCTGAGCTAGATGCTATAGACTTGTACAGAGTCTGCTAGGGTGAAGTTTCTATTTTGCCCCAGTCATTTTTGTAAAATACAAGCAAGCTTCTATCAAATATAAAATAAGTGCTCAAACTGCAAAGCAAAACTAGGAGGTAGAAGACAAACCAGAAAGCCAAGGAGGAACAACTTCATAATCAATTGTCTTCTACAGAAATAAAGTACAAGAAACACTTCACCAGGCTACCAGAAATAGTCTAAGAGTCCAACTAAAAACAAAGGAAATAAAACTGGAAAAACTTGGTAAAAGATGGGGGCAAGGAACATGGCTCTAACCAGGGCAGGGCAAGTGGGTCAGCTGCCCAGCTCAGGGTGCAAGGCCACAGGGGCAGAAAAATGAGGCAGAGTTGGGGGCAGGGCATGTGGGGTCACATGCCCCACAGATTTCTGTCTTGCATTTTGTACGGAGGTTTTCTGGAGCCAGGGCAGTTGTGAGCAAGCTCCTTGGGGAAGCATTTTATGGCACCCGGACTCTGCAGACAGGGGCCAGCTCCAGGGGGCATCCAGGGGAGGGGAAAGAGCATGTCAGGAGCACAGCTTAGAGCTGTGCCACCCACCCTGCACCCAGCCGTGCAGAGGTGGCCCAGCTTAGGTAGCAGGCCAGGAAAGGCTGCCGGGCAGCCAGCCAGTGCCCTGGCTCCCACAGCCCACAGACCAGCTTCCGATCTGCCAGCTCCTGATGGGGGCCAGGCCCCAAGTTGGAAACCCTTGAAATCTGGGGGAGGAGGGACCACATGACCCCTCTCCCCCATGCATCTCCTCTACTGCTTGCTCACCCTAGGCACTAAAATGCCTAGTTACGGTTCTGGCAAGCCAGACTCATGGGATGTCACAGCTTCACGCAGAATCAGAAAAAGGCCAAGAACTCGAAGAGAAAACCCATAGGGCAAGCCACGCCGCTCCGGAACCTGCCCTCGACACAGGAGCCAGATGTACTGTAGTATCTTGGCAACGCTGGACAATTTGCCATGCCAACTGAATGATCAGCCTAATCTCATCTATGGGGGGTCTCAGGCTCTCCTCCTCACCCCCTTTCTCTTTTCTGGGACCCAGCAACCAGGGCTGGATTTCCAATTCGGCACAGTAGGCACGTGCCTTGGGGCACCAGCATTCTCGGGGCACCTTCACTCTCTCAAACTGCGTGCAACAGGAAGGTCAGCTGGGGGGTGCAGAAGATGCTGTGCCTAGGGGTGCATAAGGTGTAAATCCAGCCAGGCCAGCAACCTGTCTCCCTGGGGGGCCTCTTCAGGGACCCACAGCAGTCGCTTTTGCCTTGCCTTGCCTTGCCCTGTCTTCGGGGACGTGAGAAGGGGGTTGGCCGCTCTCCCTTTGGGGTCCCAGGCTGGTCGCTCTCGCCTTGGGCCCCCCACTGGGGATGCGGGGGAGGGGGGGTTGGTCTGTCCCTCCTTGGCCCCTTTGAGGGCCAGGTGTCTCTTTCTCACTGGAGGGGCGCCTGGCTCTCTCCCTCCCCCCGGCGCGGGCTGTGCGCGTCCCTCGCCGCCCCAGGTGGGTGTGATGAGCCTCCCGGCGCCGCCGGCTGGCTGGGGCGCGGGTTTGGCGCCCGCTGCAGCCGCCGGCGGGACGTTAACGCGGCGCCCCGCGGCCCCACCACACCCCCGCTGGCAGGGGCGGCGAAGCCCGCACGCAGGATGGCGGGGGTGGGGGAGCAGCCGCTGCGGGGCTCGGGTAAGCTTAATGGCTCCGGGGGAGGCGCCCGGCAATGGCCCTAATGAGCGCAGCCCCCGCGGGCACTAACAAGCCCATAACCTGCCCCGCTGCGCGCCATCCCCTCGCTCCGCCTAACGCCCCCTCCTGCAGCGCTCCCGGGGGACAGCGCCCAGCCACCGCCCAGGGGGGCTCGAGCAATCCCAGGGGCAGGGCAGAGTTACCTCCAGAGGCTGGGAACAGGGGTGGGGACGAGTAATTGCTCCTTCGCTTTAGTTCCACCCCTGCAATTGCCAAGGGCCCCCCAGTTTTCCTGCTGGGCGCCAGGTGTTCCTCACGAGGCAGGTGCCTGCTGCAACTCCCTGCTCTGACCTCCTGGGATCAGCCCCTGGGTGGCAGCGCTTTGCGGCGGGAGCCGGTGGACCCTGCACATCACCAGCCAGCAGCGGCGCTGCCCGCCCGTACTGAAAGGGTTGCTCATAACAGTGAAGTAAAGGGGGGAAACGAAATGCTTAACCGACATTTTGGGGATGGCTTACAAATGAAGGGCCCAGTTGGGCACTCCGTGAAATCCACAGGAGCTTTGCCATTGACCTTGATGGGCACAGCGTCTGGCCCTCATTGGTTGCTACATGCCTCTAAAGTAAAGCCCAGATCCACAAAGGCATTTAGGCTCTGAAATTCCATTGACTTCAGAGCCCTACATGCCTTTATAGATCTGGGCCTAAATGTCTCAATGTGCACTGGCATCTTAAGTCTTGTAGAAATGACTGGCTAGTGGACCTGCAGCAATAAAGGCTTGTGACGGTAAGGCATAAAAACACATTACACTTTCTCTTGGATTCTAAAGGGACTGTTTTGCCAGTGTCCATGTGCTCCTGACCCCTTTGCTTTCCTTTTTCCTTTCTCAACGTGGTTGGCTAGGTCCCTACAGCCTTGATTCTGGCTGTTTGCCAGCCCTGACTAAGCTGTGCAGTCAGGTTATTTGACATCTTGTGTTCAAAATAACCTTAGAAAACTCCCATGCCCTTATGCTTGTGGTTACACCAAGGCACAAAACTTTTAGGGAGGTGGTGGGAGCACCTGGCTGAAGGTGAAGCAAAAGAACACAACACTCCTCACCCAAGGATCTTTGCTTAACCAGCTATTTGAAGTTCTATTGCTAGAACAATCCCCTGTCCATCAAAATCTCTTCCAGTTACGGCTCTTCATCTAGAAGTGGACCAATGCTATGATCCATCTGGTCTGTCATAACCATTCCCTGTCTCCCTTCCTTGACAGCAGCAGGACCCAGTGGGGACTGTTCAGTTCCCTGGGTACCATAAGGGTCCATCTTTCTCCCAAACCCCTATTGTTAATATGGGTCCCTTGTTTACATCTACCATCCCTGAAGTACAGGGCTCCAGGCCCTTATAATTTTGGGAAAGAGAGCTGCGGATTACCCTTCTCATGATGCTCCTGTAAGTGAGACCCCTGCAGACGGCAGAGCTTTCTCACTGAAACGTCTTCCCTCTTCCCATGAGCTTTCCTATCCAGGGACTGCCTTCTCCTAACATTACTGTGTGCATTTGCTTTGTAGTAGGTGAGGAGGAGCAGCAAGAACAAGGAGGGGAGGCATCACCACTGAGCACTAAGCACTTCATTGCGGATGTGGCACATGGCCCAGGGAACAGCTTGCTATCTACTTTCCACACCGTGATTGTAAAAGATGAGTCTGAGAGTATCCTTGAAGCAGGATGTGGTGCTGATCCCTTAAAGGAAGAGGAGGAAGATGAAAACTACTGCATGGTGCAGGTGGGAGGCTCACCCAACCTGCACCCACCAGCCCTAGACTGCCAGCCTGGGAGCATCCGGGAAACAAGTGATGGTGCTGACTCTGTAAAGGAGGAAGATGGAGGTGGAAACTACTGCATGGTGCATGTGTCTGGGTCACCCACCCTGCACCCACCAGCTCTGGACTGCCAGCTCAACTATGCCACAATGTGTGGGTCACTGCCAGCTTTCTTTGGCAACATGAACTCTGTGCCCCAAGTCCCCGGAGCTGAGTTTACCCAGGAGATCCCAGATCAGTCACAGGAAAGAGCTGAGGGGTATTACCCTGATAGCACAGAAAAGGAGACCAAGAAACAAAAAATCAGTGGCAGCAGTGGAATGTGCTCCCCAAAGACATCCAGTGTTGCTCCCGGGGACTTTTACAGCCTGGCACAGCTCCAGGATGTGAATCTGAATCTTGGCCATGCTACTCGCAGATCAGCCCGGTGTGCGGCAGCCAGCACTGCAGGTCAGCAGTCCTACAGGGTGTCATCATTCCAAGAATCTGGAAGTGGTCAGGATGTGGCCAAGGAGAAAAAAGTGCCACCAGAGAACCCAGAAGAGCAGGGAGCTCTGCCACCTGTCCGAAAGAAAACACGCACCTTCTACAGTGCAGGTAGGAATTGGAAGATACTGGGAGCCACCTGGCAGATAATGATATTTGTAGACTAGGGTACTAATGTTACTGAGGGCATATTGAATAGTATTGGGGTGCAACTAGGAGACACTGGACAGCCCTGACTGTTGTTGTTTGTACAGTCAGCTCTCCATTATTAAATATTCAGGAATATCTCCAATTAAATTAACCTGGAAAGTTGCTAAGTGTATTGGGCATACAATTGTTCTGGTGTGGAAGAAGATTTTTGTTTAATGTAGTAATATATTTCTGTTTTGAAGACGCCTTTTTATATCATTTTTATTTATTTATTTATCAAGTATTTTGAAAATCAAGTTTCTTTCTTTTTTCCCCCCGTCGGTTTCTTTCTTTCACTCTCATGTCACACGCACTCTCCTGCTCTCTGCTTCATTTTTCTCTTCCTCGCTCTCTCTCTTTCAACAATACCTCCTTTCCAGAGCAGCTAGAAGAATTGGAGAGGATGTTCCAGGAAGACCATTATCCTGACAATGAGAAGAGGCGAGAGATCGCTGCTGCCGTTGGTGTAACACCACAGCGCATCATGGTGAGTCCCTTGTGGTTAATGGGCACTGCATCAGAAGAACAAGAGAAAAGGAGAAAGAGAGCCAGGAGGTATGGAGGGAGAGAAGAGTTCATTTGGAAAGGGAGGGAGACTGCAGCAGCCAGCGATGTAAGGGGCAGGAAGGTAACTCAGAGGGAGGGACAGTGACAAAAGAAAACGGCAAGGGAGCCTCCGTTGACTTCTCCTTCTCTCTTCCTGACCCTTAATGTGAGGCCAGAGATTGTGAGGAAGGGATGCAGATGACAGTGGACTCCTTGCTCAGCTTCCTTATCTTTCTCTTGGGGCTGTTTGAAGAGGAATGGGGGTAAATGGGATCTGGGGGTGATCTTCCTGCTGAAGGGCATTCAGGAGGAGCCAGGAGATTAGGGAGGCTTTCTATAGATTTGTCTCTCTCTTTCTCACTCTGCCTCTTGGGATGGGCCATCAGGACACTTGCAGGGGATGAGGTGCAGGGGAGAGGCTTCTTGCTTATTTCTGTTTCTCAGGATTGACTGTGGACATGATCTCTGTTGATTTCTGTCTGTGTCCCAAAGGGCTTAGGAGGAAGGGATGCAGATGGTCTCCTCACTGAGTGCTTCTTTCTCTCCATTTATCAGGTCTGGTTTCAGAATCGCAGAGCAAAGTGGCGAAAATTGGAGAAACTGACTGTGAAAGGGAGCAAGAAATGCACAGCATCAACAACTCTGTCCGTTCCTTCAGGAGCAAGCACTTATGGGTGAGGGGACACCCCCCCCCTTTTCTATTTGTTACCAACCACTTAAGAGTGAGAGTTCCTACCCTCTCCCCTGCCCCATTTCATTGGTGCCAGGAACCTTATGGGTAGCTGCAGCTTTTGCATCATGCCAGCTGGTGAGAGACTTGTGCACCCTCTCCCATTTCAAAACCTGACTTGGATTTGGAATAGAGTTTAATGGATAATGCCCCAAGTGATTTATTAGCCTGTGCCATAGTCTTCAAAGGAAAGTGGTGGAATCTCCATTGCTTACAATGTGCAGGGAGGAGGGGATGAGATAAGAGTGATCTAGTAGATTTTTTCCATCCTCAACGTCTGTGAGCATGTTGGCTAAAGTCCCTCATGCACCTTATTCTCCTCATAGTTTAAGTGCTGCTGGGTCCACAGGGGGATATTTCCCTCTCTTCCCTCACCCATTCATGTTTTTCTCACAGAAAATGGGGTTCATTGGAGAAATGGAAGTTGGAGTCTTTAGGGGAAAGGGGTTTATGTGCGAGGGTGAAGTGGGAGTATGCAAAGGCTTTCCAGGGGGAGGAGGATCCTCCAGGAGAGTGGGTGGAAGGGAAGATCTTTCAGAGACCGAGGGAGCTAGAAGTTAAGGTCTTGCAGAGTGAGGACGATAATAGGAATTTGGAATGAGAGTTTCCTGAGGAAAGAAGGGGAAGAGTTAGAAGAGTGGGTATTTCCAGGTCAGCGCTCGTCTCAGTCTGCCTCTGTTCCTTCCATCCTTGCTTATATATTTTACTTCTTCTTCCAGGCCATCACTCCTGCCTATGCCTACACTGCCTGACATCATTCATGACCAGTCTGCCATGCTCAACATGGATACCACAGTTGGGAACTATCCCAGCATGCTCAGTGGGCATCCTGCGCCGCTCGTCTGCTCATCAGGTGAAAGCCATTCATGGTTGTATCTCAGTAAGAATTTGTGTTTCTGTCTGGCATTGGTTGCTGGGGTTACTGCTGCCTTCAGGATTCTGAACACAGCCTAAGGAAAGTCACGCAGGTCTCTACCCCAAGCAGAAATTGTGAAATGGATTTAATACATCCCTGCACATGCCCTCTAATGAGATTACCCACTATCAGCTTCTTGCATCAGTTGTACAGCTTCTCAGCACTGAGAACGGGGTCAAAGTTCGAAATCATTACTAATTCCTTACCCAGGTCTGACATCTGTAAGGCCAGACATGATCAGCCTCACTTCCTTTAATCCCAGTTTGCTAGATGTTAGATACTGGTGCCATTAGTGGTGTTTCCCTGAATGATCATGTCGGGTTTGTTCTGGTTGTTTATGCTCCTGTGGCAGGCATGCACCCTACACATAGGTCTAAACTGTAGCTTTTCAGCTAGAGCCCAGCCCACAGTAGAGGAGAGTGTGTGAGGAGGTGAGTCACTTTAAGAGCAGCTTTTGTAGCTGAATGTGAGCCAGTCTCCATGCCACCCTGAGTGCCCAGGGAGTATAGGCCAGAACAGCCCCTTCTAGACTATTTTACACATTGCTGTCTTGACCAGAATAGGGACAGAGCCTCAGCCTTGCCATTGTTCCACCCCATCCATACCTTCAGGTCCCCTGGAGAGTTACTACTACTGCTGTTGGCCTCAGACTTCACTAGGTCATTGTGCACTGACAGCCCGAGGACCAGAATTGTGCTTGGTCCAGAGAGGCAGAAGTTGGATGAGGGTGAAGGTTATTTAATTTCTGTTGCAATAACACTGGAAGTCAGTAGGGTGTGCTCTTGGACCAGTTTTCTACCTGAGCTGCAGCTAGTCTTCTGAGAGTCATAGCAAGCAGAGAGAAAAGATTTGTTTGATTGAATATTTCATGTCTCAGGGGCCAGTACATCTTATGGGGTCAGAATTTTTCCCTAGGGTACATTTCCCAGTATTTACTTCAGATGACATTTTCATCACTTCTCTAGGGAGAGTAATCCATACTAATAGATCTGATTTTTAGCAAGTGTTTTCCTGATATTTAGCCTAAATTATCCTTTTCATTAATTTCATATGCTTAGTTATAACCCATTGTACCATGCTAAATGCAGTGACACCTATATTAAGGGGATGACTGAGAGATCAACAAAAATTGGGTGCTCTGTGGAAATGGTTTTCTAATGAATTTGGAGCATAACTGAACCCAGACAACTAGAAAAAGTAGATTATTAAAGATTAAATAGTATTTATTCAGTGCCAAAATATTTGACGATGCATAAGACCTCAATAAAAATGCATTTATAAGTTTACTTAATTTTCATAAACAGGCACATAAGCGAAGAATAAAGTACTAAAATAAAACACATTACCAATACTATAATATAGTACTTCACTTCTGTCATCTAAATCTGTCTGTGAGAAGCAGTCCAGAAACTAAAACTGTTTATGAATAGATTCTATGAACTTTTTAACCAACATGTCTTTAATTCTGTCAGTTGATTCCAGTATTTGCACATTTTGTTGCAGCAGTACAAACATTGTCATAGCATTTGAATAATCCATTGCTTCCCAGAATGATGCTGTGACACAACTGATGAGTCCTACACTTGGTTAAATAAGCTCAAAGTCCAGGATGTTGCAAAAACGGCCATTTATTGAAAGAAAACAAGCAAACAAAATATTCAGCTATACCTGTAATTGTCTGTGGATGAACTACAGGATCCACAGGGCTTTCACAGACACACCATGCTTTCAGGAGAGAAAACCTCCGCTATAGTGTCTGAACTGAGCCCAACCATTTTCCCTACCCACCTTCCATCCAACTGTAGCCAAGTTATCTAGCCTTCCTGAGTACTTCTCCTCTCAGAAATCTCTACTGAACACAGTCCCTGGGTATAAATTTCCCTCAGCAAGTGCAATATTCACAAAATAGCTTAAAATATACAAGGGCCTACCCAAATTCTTCACATTTTGTGTGGGGGGAAAAGGAAGGGGGAATTCCTGCCCAATCACTCATTGGTGTTCCATTCTCAGGGGCCCTAAAACCAAAGAACAAATACAGAAAAGTCCCAACTTCCTGCCTGAAACTGAGGGCTCTGGAATTTGCTGTCTACTATCACCATTGGATCTACTGTGTGTATACATTGAGCTGTCATCAAATCTAGAGTGGCCAGATATCCTGATTTTATAGGGACAGTTCCAATATTTGGAGCTTATTCTTATATAGGCACCTATTACCCCCCACCTCCGTCCCGATTTTTCACACTTGCTATTTGGTCACCCTACTCAAATCAGGCTTCAGTGACACCTGTGCAAGCCCAGTGACTTCAGTGCAGCGTGCACATGTAATGATTGGAACACATTTAACTGTTTAATTGCTGGATGTACACACTGAAACAGACTCCAGCACCCTCTCTCTGCGCTGTGTTAGTTCTGCAGGGCTCACAGGAGCAAAAAGCAGTGAAAACCTATTTTTGTCCACCAAAGGCAGCAGATATGACTCTGAACGCCTCCAGGAAACAGATCTGTTCAGGAAGAAGATGCCATTTTTCACAATGTCTCTTTTCAGAAAAGAACCACACTTTGACAATACAACTATGCAGTGTTTTAAATAAAGCATCAACAGAGCTGACTCTTTGGTGAATGAGAATAGAACACAAGTTAAAAGAAAAATAAATCAGCTGATTTTTACATCAGCCTTTTTCTCCAAGAAAACAACTTGCCAACAAAATTGGATCAAGTTAAAACTGTGGAGCCACCATTTGGCGTCATTAGAAGATATAAAGAAACGTTGGAGGAGATAAATAGAAACTTGAGTAGGATGGAATCCAGAATAACGGAACTGAATGAAAAGATTGAACAAGTGAGTGACAAAGTCAATCAATTACAAGGCAAAAGTGATTTCCAAAGAATAGGCTCTGTGAAAACAACACAGAGAAAGAAAATAAACGTGTTGTTATCTCAGTAAGTGGCAGGCTCCAGCAAAAGTAATCTAACAACTAACTACCAACTTCAGCCATTCGAGAATCCAGTCTGGACATATAATATTTGCCTTTCTGATATGGAGGAAGGGTTGGATGGAGTTGAGACTGTGCAAGGAGTTCTCCACTGCTCCAGAACAGGGCTATGTTTAAAAGGCATAACTGAGCCCTAAGAATTAATGTGTATTCTTGCAGCTGTGGAGTGAAATGAAGAGCTGGAACTAAAGAGAATGTGGTATAAATAACATTACGTTTGGAGCCTTTTCCAAGCTGGCTGTGGGTAACACCCTTTCCTCGCAATGTTCTAGAATCTGTTTCTGATAGCACTGATAAGCAGCATGTTGGCCTGTTCAAGGTTGTCAGTAACGTTCGGAGCAAGAATTTCTGTCCCAGAAAACTCTGTTTAGTAGCATACATTTTGTGTAAGTGAACGTTCTGCGCCAGCCAGAGTGACACCAGCAGGTATGTTTCCTGTAGCTCAGCCCCAAGAGGCTTGTGCTAGACAGAACTAAGTGCAACAGTGCTTCTGTTTACTATCTCTGTCTTTCTACCGTCTGGCTGTTTTTTACTGCCACCATCTTCTCCATCCCCTTGCACTCTTTATCTCACGCCTCTGCCTTGCCATGCTCACTGCCCTGATTTCCCCAGCTCTGTCACTCCCTCTCCTTTCTCCATTTGACCTGTGTATGACACATTCTCTTGCTTTTTCCTTCACAGTCTCTTCGGTAACTGGAGTGGTGACGTGTTGTGAGGCAGGTCAGACAAAGGCACTATCCCAGGGCAGCTTCGGTTCCAGCAGGATGGAGTGCTTCCCCACAATTCCCAGCCCTCCACCCATTCGTAGGGCCAGCCTTCCTCTCAATATGACCTTC
Source organism: Natator depressus (assembly GCF_965152275.1). Classification (NCBI taxonomy): domain Eukaryota; kingdom Metazoa; phylum Chordata; order Testudines; family Cheloniidae; genus Natator; species Natator depressus. The sequence goes on along the minus strand of NC_134234.1, from coordinate 219,203,225 downwards.
AACCCAAACAATCATATTGTTCCATTGATGCTGGACACTCCCAACAGTGAATGTAGCCCATCCAGTCAGGAAAGCAGCTCCAGGGAGGTCCTCACGTACAGCTTCCAGAGTCAAGGGTATGGGCAATGAGACATTCTTCATGAGAGAGATTGGGAAAGCAAACTTTTAGAGGGGTTGGGGTGGGGGAAACTGAGAGGGACTGGAGAATGCTAGAGGACTGAGAGCTAGGATTAGGGGTGTTCATGCAAAGAGGGAGATGTTAAGAGGAGAGGAAAGGAAAAGGAAGGGGGATCCAGATGAGATTATCTGTGTGCATGGTGGGAGGGGGGCCTAAGAATAAGGAAAGGGAGATCTTTTAAGAGAATGCAGTTGGGATTAAGATGTGTGTGAGAAAGGGGGGATCAGAAGTGCAGAGAGTGGGAATCCTTGAGGGAGGATACAGTGGGGATTGGAGTGTACATGGAGTGTGGGGAACTTGAATATAAAGACACCACCCCATTGCTTCAACTTCACATCTGCTGGCATGTTTTCATTTGCTCTTGCCTTTGCCTTGTGCCTGGGTGTAGGGGAGCCAGGGTAAGTGTCAGCTGGGAGTTGGGAGCCAGGGGAGGGTTTAATAATTGTTTTCAGCACATGTTGCTTTAATGGTTCCTCCCCTCCCAATCTGTGAACTATTTGTCTCCTTGCACTCCACAGTGTCAGCTCACCAACCTCATGCAATTACCCTGAACAGCTGGAGCCCACAGCCAATCTAGAGACCCCATATTATCACTACAGTAACCAGCCTGGAACCTACCAGCTGCCCCAGTACCCCCCGCAGCACCAGCTCTCCCAGTTCCACCATCTTCCAGTCCCCCTTGCCAGCAATGTGCTGCCCAGTGTCCGCCTTACACCTACTACACCCAGTGAATCCAATTCAGCTTTCTTCACCTTGGCTGGCAATAGTGGGGTTGTGACCTACGGAGCAGCAGGTGCCTCACGAGGGTATTTACAGCACCACCTAGGGGGACAGATCCTGTTACAGCAGCCTGCTGGGACCTCAGGTGAGTATCCCCAAATCTATCGGGATCCCATTCACTTCAACCCTCACGGGTTACTAATTGGTTTAATAAAGGACCAAAATGTGCAGCAATTCAACTATAACCGTGAAAGGGAAAAGAAGGAAGAGAAACGTGTATATAGAAAGTGACACTATAGCTCCCTACCTCCTTACTACCCAACTCTCTCTTTTTGAATTCACTGAATGATTATTAAGTTTGATCCAAATATTGTGAGCTCTTGGGACACATATCTTGGAGTATACTGTACCTTTAAGAAAATACAGTGTTTGAAATAGATGGCTAGAGATAGATTGGTAGATGGCTAGAGATAGATTGGCTCCTAATCCTGTTGGGCCCCTTCTGAAGCCATCTTAAAAGTATGTATATGGTTTGGGGGCATGGGGAATGAGGTGCTTAGAGGTAGAGCGGTCTGGTGGATAGCGCATGGACAACGGAGTCAGGACTGTTTTTCCCCCTGGCTCTGCTGCTGACTAGATTTATGACCCTGGTTACATTACTTCAGGTAATTGTTCTCTGAAATGTAACTATGTAAAAATGGCATCTTTGGGCTCCATGTTTAATTTGTCCCAATAATTTCCATATCATGATCCGTTTACAAGTAAAACAAGATGTTTCTTTTTCAAACAGCCAGCCTTGCAAACTCAGCCTCAGATCTGAGGGCTAGGTTGGGTTCTTACCATCCCATGCATCATCACAAATAATAAAGGTTCTTCAGGCTAAATACTGCCCTTAGACGTATCAGCACAGTCCCGTTGCCTTCCGTGGTTTTGCACAGTTGTAAATGATGGGAACCTAAGCCCTGACCGTGAAAATATTTACACCCATGTTTAATTTTAAGCAAATGAACAGTCCCATTGAATTCACATGCATATAGTGAAGCATAGGTGTTTGCAGAATTAGGACCATTTCTGTTGATGGTGCACAAGAGGGAACAAGCCAAACACCGTCTCTCCAAGCTGACTTGGCTCTGCAGGGCAAACAGGAGTGCAAACAGTAAAAACTTATTTTTGTCACTTACGTCACTGAATACACTGAGGGAACAGACCTCTTGGATGAGAGAGTGCCATTTTTATATAGCCACTCTTCAGATTAGAATAACATTTTAATCATTCTGCCCCTCATTTTTGCCCTCCTGTAAAGTGTGCACTGCATAAGAACACTTATTATGCTGCAAAGCACAAAGTTAACCTTTCTCTTACTGCAATACAGTGCTTTGTATTCCTGTAATGTTGTTTTGCATTGAACACACCTTACTGTGGTCCCAGAAATGCTGCATTTTTAGTTTGGACTCTCTCTCTCCCTGACAAGGGCGAGCTTACTCCGTTTTTGCAGGTAAATCACTTTGAAATCCTCTGATGAAAGGTGCTATGTAAGTAAAGTATATTATCCTGCTTTCCTTGTCTCTCTATCTGTCCCTTCCAACTTCTCTGCTTTTTATCCAGGAGGTATCACTGCCTACCAGGCTGTCCCCTGGAATGAATTCTACATGCAGGGACGTCCATTCTCCAATCAGCTTTGCGCTCGAATGCAGTTTTCCAGCACTGCAGCAGGACGTTACTCCACAGAGCAGGCTCCCTATATTCAGAACCCTGGTATGATGCAGCCCACTCCCTGTTTCCTCCAGCTGCCCAAAGGGGCAACATCAGGATCTGTGGTATTTACTGAAAAACAAAGGGCAATGCCAGCACCAGACCAGACTTCATATCAGAACCACCAATTGCAGATCACACCAGCTGAAAGAGAGGACCCAGAGAGCAGCAGCAGTGTCACCAAGGAGGAGGAAAGTGCTGCTGGTAATTGAAAGGCCTCCTGGGCTTTGCGGTGGGGAAAAGGGGATGAGGAAAGCATTTCTGAGACTGGCAGACCCCCCCAGATAGACATCTGAGACCAGAACGGTGGGGGTGGTTGGGATGGATGGCCACTCCTGGGTTGCTGTCTCAGAAAGGTCTCTGGAGGCAAGGGGAAATTAGTTTCCACAGTATGCATTCGATGAAGTGAGCTGTAGCTCACGAAAGCTTATGCTCAAATAAATTGGTTAGTCTCTAAGGTGCCACAAGTACTCCTTTTCTTTTTACACCGGATGTGGAATCTGTGATTGTTCCTGTGGCTGGGAATATGGGGCAGCTGCTCATGGGTGATCTCCTAGATGGAAAGTGATGTGAACTGGGTGCTGGGTATTTAAAGATCAGTCCTGTGTCTCTAGGGGCACCCCCTTCTTGGTATTCTCCTGACTGGGGTTCTGAAATTGGGTCTGTGGAGGAGTGGGGAAGCTTTGTGTCCTACAGGCTTCTCAGATTGGTCTGTTCTCTGACCAGAGATATGTGACTGCACCTGGGTGATAGTCCAGATGGGCTTCAGAGGAAGGTCAGTTTGAGAGAGTGCAAGGGGGGAATCCTCTATATGACATCTATCCTACGGGGGTGGTCTGGGCAGCCACGCCTGGCTGATTACTTCAAAGAAACCTTCCTCTGGGGAGAGCTCATTAAGAGAACAAGTTTGCAACACTATTATTTTTTAAATTTTACTTTTCAAACATTTTTAAATTTTAAAAAAGCGGACTGACTTTATAATTGGTCAAAAATCTAGGGGAAAATCTCATCAAACATTTTCTTGGGTTTTTTTTTTTGTTTTGTTTTGTTTTTCAGGTGGGTTAATTTCTAATTTTGAAATGACAAATTTTTGAAATTTTAAAAAGTTTGAACCAACTCTGTCTCTGGTTCACTTTTCCACAGGGTGTTCTGAGATTGGTCTTTCTTATATATTTCTTCTTTCAGATGACAAAGAAGAGAATACGAATTGACTTTGCACTTTGAAATAAACAAGCAGGAAAGGATGTTGTTATTATTATTATTATTAATAAACACTGCACTATGAGAGAAACAGAGGAAAGAAGAATTAATATTATTTGCAATGGAAGTACTTTTTTGTTTTTTTTATTGTTGCCATGATTGTTCTCCTGCTGAGGGAAGAAGCAGTGAAGTTTCAATCAATAAAAGCTTCTGTTCTCTGCTTTTTGCAAATCTCCTGACTTTTGAGTTTTACTAAGAAAGATGATCTTGGTTATCCTAAAGAAGGTAACAAGGACTCAGTGGACAGGGGTGACTGGAAACCAGGATCTATTGTTTACAGATGGCGCAGAAAGGAGAGTCCTTTGGCTGGAGTAACTAAAGCTTAGGGAGCTGTAGAACGTGAGGAGAGGGCTCCATTGGGTACCCAGAATTCAGAAGATACTAGAAGATGACTCCAGAGTGGGTAAGATTCTGGGGATACAGATGGGGTAAGGTGGGTTGCAGACCACACAGGAAGGGAGCCCCAGGGAGAAGCTAGTATAAACAGTGCAGATAGAGGAACTCCATGGGTTTAACCCAATTTCACAGGGTCAACAGAGCAGGAGGGAGGATGGGGAGCCCAGTGCTATCCTTATGGTGTTTGTTTATAGCAACATTTAGAATTTTTAGAAAATAAATTATTGTTGTAACCTGATGCCCCTCCATTCATAATTCATTTAACATTCCCATGGACTTAGTTTGATGTGGCTTTGAATGTCTGTTACTAAACCAAACTAATCAGGGTTAGCAATGAAGGATGGGGGGATTTAAATATGCCCGTCTCTGCCTGCACACAATCCCTGACTGTGACCCATCAGTTTTTGAGGAAGAATAACTTTGATAAAAGGGGATAGTGGAAGATGATGGGGAAAGTCTAAACTGGTACGTCTTGCATTTACATCTATATGCTGTCAGGCTCTGTCTCAGTTTAATCTCTAGTAAAATATTCCATAGCCAGGGTCCTATTGCTGTCCTTGCTTTTCCCCTAGAATCTGTGAATCTTGTTCTGGAAATGTCTACCTGCATCATCCCTATGGAGTATAGTGGTTTTAGTGAATTGCAGATTATTATCTTCTGAGATACCTGGCTAGGGTGGGGCAAAGCACTGTGCAAATTCAGACTAGGGCCTTGAATTCAGTCCTAAAATGGATAAGGAGACATTGGAGGTCATGGAGGACTGATACAATGGGTTAAGTTATGCTCAATAATGAATGGGCAGCTGTATGCTATATGAGTTGTGGTTTCTATGTGAAGTTTTATCTTCAGCTGCAGATGTGTGCTGTAGTCTAGCCTGGAGGTGACAAAGGTGTGTATCACAGTGCTAAGGTCCTTGTGAAAAAGGAGTGTGTTGTCCTAACAAGCTGAAGATGGCAGAGGAGTGTTCTTTCCCACTGGTACAATGTGTGTGTCCAGGAGCAACAAGGAGTTTGACCCTGAGGCTTTATATTAGACTGATGGTCTCAATCAAGGGTGAGGCCCATGTTTTGTAAAGTGGCCTAATACATATGCTGAAGAGGCTGGATTACTATATTGAACCTTGTGGGATTTCACATTGTTACAGTTCTTGGTTAGAACTCTGTGGACTCTCTGAAAGGAATGTTTGGCCCTTCTTCTGTCTCCTATATATCATTCATTATCTGTTTATGGCTGACAGTACTGAAAGCTGCTGGAAGATCAAGCCATGTAATCAGGGATCCTACGTATTTCATGAATCTCGAGCAACAGAATTTACCAGTGTTCTACAGCAGACTCTTACGTATTCATTCTAAAGAGCAAAAATGTCTAGCCTCTCTGAGTATGAAGAAAAAGAGAACCAAGTGTAAACTAATTCAGTGGTCAGCAGACAGCCTAAATCAATAACTCTGGGAGATTGTGAATGATAGCTTTTCACCATGTAAATGTTAGCTCTGAAACCTTGTGCTGACAATGACAGAAGTAATCTTTTTAGACTGGTGCTGTTTTTGGATCCCGGTTGGACTGATGGACAGAGTTGTAGGACTAAGGCCTGCCAGAAAGCCAAACAGAACCAACAACAGAAAACCGTGTCCTACCTGCCTCTACTCTAAAGAAATTTAGTGATTTTGTATGGTAAACATTTTATTTGTTGTATTTTGGATGTTATATGTTGTTCTGGTATTACAAAGTCCTTGCACACATACCCTGTCACTGTGACATTCCTAGTGAAACCGTGATTTAGGGAGTTAGACTCAGAAGACTTAATATGTGACCTTTCTCACAAAGATTTGTCATTAAATTATGCAAGTCAGTTTCTAGAACAAAAAAGGGCATTTCTTCAAAATTTTGACCAAAATTTGGCAATTCTCAGAATGATTTGGATGAAAGTCTGTTGCATTTACTTTTATGTTCATATCCTAAATTAGCCAAGTTTCACTTGGTTGCACATTTTCAGATAAAAAAATTTCCATATACCTAATCACAAATAGGTGTGATGTTCGTGCATCTGGAGGTGAGTGTGTACCCTAAACAGTATGTAGAGGGCTCAATTCCTCCCTAGTGCAGCTCCACTGACTTCCTTTGAGTTAAACCCAGGGTGGTCTAGCCTACTATGTGTACAATATAACTTCACTGAGATCTTGAAATCCCATCACTTTCCACTGTAATTCCATATATCTACCTTCTCCAAGATTTGTTCTAAGAAGTCACTAGACTAGAATTCAGTACATAAAATGTGGGGTTAACAGCATAGCACTGAGGTCATTTTCAAAGAAAATGGTTTTACCAGCCTGGATTTATTTAATGGCAAATGTTATTGGTTTAAACTCCCTGTGTTCTGCTTACAGACTTTCGTCTAGGATACAGAAAGTCAAGCTGAATGCTCAGATTTGTTCACTTCTGTTTAAGATGTCAGGGCCATAGTCAGAATCCCTTATCTTATTGAAGGCCTGTGTTTCCTCAGCCGGTATTAGACATAGACAGGAATTGGCCTGCTTCTGTTTGATTAACATATCCTGTACTAAGCATGTTAAATATAATGTGTTAATAAACAACTTTCCAAATGAGTCATGAGCTGCTTGCTATTTAGAAATGGAGCAAAATGGAAACATTTTCATTTACAAATCAGGAGCAATTTTTTCCCTCTAATTAATAGAGTGATTCAGTAGATGGAAAGCCAAATTCTGGGCTTATGTATTTGTTCAGGACTTGTGTGCTATTGTAAATGAGAGCAGAAGTTGGTCCAGTATGTATATCCACTGCCCTCCCCACTGGCATAATATAAATTAGAGAATTTTGTTTGTCAAGTTCCCCATAGCAATGGACTGTTCAATTAAATATTACACTTAGGTAGTAGTCCTTAGGGTGACCCACCTTAGGATGTATATTTAATCATTAAATCTCTAAAATTGTGCTTATGCTTTTAAATCGTAGGCACAGACATTCAAATATGCTTCCATGACATACAATAGAACCCTTAGTTTATGAATTAATTGGGGATGGAGAAGTTCAGAACGTCATAAAATTGAACATCTCAAAATTACAGTGGGTACAGGGCATAAGCTGCAGTCTGGTGCACTGCGTCGCTTTCTTCTTGTCCTTCAAACTGCTGCAAAGCCATTTCCACTGCATTGGAACATGACGGGATGGCGACTCGTTCTTCATCGATGTCACTTTGATTATGTGATTATTTTTTTCTGTTGGGGAAAGTGGTTCATACAAGTGGTTGTTCGTAAGATTGGTATTCATAAAATTGAGGTTCTGCTGTCTATTATTAATCTTCTTTGTGCACATCCAACAGCTTAGTCAGCAAGTGCATATTATTCCCTCCACACACATCATAGATTCATAGATATTAAGGTCAGAAGGGACCATTATGATCATCTAGTCTGACCTCCTGCACAATGCAGGCCACAGAATTTCACCCACCCACTCCTGCAATAAACCTCTCACTTATGTCTGAGCTATTGAAGTCCTCAAATCATGGTTTAACGACTTCAAGGTGCGGAGAATCCTCCAGCAAGTGACCCGTGCCCCATGCTACAGAGGAAGGCGAAAAACCCCCAGGGCCTCTTCCAATCTGCCCTGGAGGAAAATTCCTTCCCGACCCCAAATATGGCGATCAGCTGAACCCTGAGCATGTGGGCAAGATTCACCAGCCAGATACCCAGGAAAGAATTCTCTGTAGTAACTCAGATCCCACCCCATCTAACATCCCATCACAGGCCATTGGGCCTATTTACCATGAATAGTTAAAGATCAATTAATTGTCAAAATCATGTTATCCCATCATACCATCTCCTCCATAAACTTATCGAGTTTAATCTTGAAGCCAGATAGGTCTTTTGCCCCCACTGCTTCCCTTGGGAGGCTGTTCCAGAGCTTCACTCCTCTGATGGTTAGAAACCTTCATCTAATTTCAAGTCTAAACTTCTTGATGGCCAGTTTATATCCATTTGTTCTTGTGTCCACATTGGTACTGAGCTTAAATAATTCCTCTCCCTCTCCGGTATTTATCCCTCTGATATATTTATAGAGAGCAATCATATCTCCCCTCAACCTTCTTTTGGTTAGGCTAAACAAGCCAAGCTCCTTGACTCTCCTTTCATAAGACAGGTTTTCCATTCCTCGGACCATCCTTCTCTGTACCTGTTCAAGTATGAATTCATCCTTCTTAAACATGGGAGACCAGAACTGCACACAGTATTCCAGGTGAGGTCTCACCAGTGCCTTGTGTAACGGTACTAAAACCTCCTCATCTCTACTGCAAATACCTCGCCTGATGCATCCCAAGACCACATTAGCTTTTTTCACGGCCATATCACATTGGCGGCTCATAGTCATCCTGTGGTCAACCAATACTCCAAGGTCCTTCTCCTCCTACATTACTTCTAATTGATGCGTCCCCAGCTTATAACTAAAATTCTTGTTATTAATCCCTAAATGCATGACCTTACACTTCTCACTATTAAATTTCATCCTATTACTATTACTCCAGTTTACAAGGTCATTCAGATCCTCCTGTATGATATCCCGGCCCTTTTCTATATTGGCAATACCTCCCAGCTTTGTATCATCCGCAAACTTTATTAGCACACTCCCACTTTTTGTGCCGAGGTCAGTAATAAAAAGATTAAATAAGATTGGTCCCAAAACTGATCCCTGAGGAACTCCACTGGTAACCTCCCTCCAGTCTGACAATTCACCTTTCAGTATGACCCGCTGTAGTCTCCCTTTTAACCAATTCCTTATCCACCTTTCAATTTTCATATTGATCCCCATCTTTTCCAATTTAACTAATAATTCCCCATGTGGCACCATATCAAACGCCTTACTAAAATCTAGGTAAATTAGAGCCACTGCATTTCCTTTGTCTAAAAAATCTGTTACTTTCTCAAAGAAGGAGATCAGGTTGGTTTGGCACGATCTACCTTTTGTAAAACCATGTTGTATTTTGTCCCATTTACCATTGACCTCAATGTCCTTAACTACTTTCTCCTTCAAAATTTTTTCCAAGACCTTGCATACTACAGATGTCAAACTAACAGGCCTATAGTTACCCAGATCACTTTTTTTTCCTTTCTTAAAAACAGGAACTATGTTAGCAATTCTCCAGTCATACAGTACAACCCCTGAGTTTACAGATTGATTAAAAATTCTTGCTAATGCGCTTGCAATTTCATGTGCCAATTCCTTTAATATTCTTGGATGAGGATTATCTGGGCCCCCCAATTTAGTCCCATTAAGCTGTTCGAGTTTTGCTTCTACCTCAGATATGGTAATATCTACCTCCATATCCTCATTCCCATTTGTCATGCTACCATTATCCCTAAGATCCTCATTAGCCTTATTAAAGACTGAGGCAAAGTATTTGTTTAGATATTGGGCCATGCCTAGATTATCCTTAACCTCCAGTCCATCCTCAGTTGGAGCCATCAGTAAGAAAAGAAATGAAGGTAAAATCATTTTCTTCTACAGAGAGAGAAGACCTCACTATGAGTTGAAATTCAGTTTTCTGGCACTCCTGAAGTGGAGTTTCCCACTTATGCTTCTACCAGCTGTGCAGGCTTTGCTCCACTCTACTCCCACCAGAGCCAGCAGGGGAGGGAAGTGGCCTCCCTACCTGCAGATGTGCCATGGTCAGTGGGGAAATAGCACAGATCTCTGCACATGTGCATAGGGACAGAACATTGTGCAGAGTCCTAGTGCTTAAGTTCCCTCAGACACTGCACCTCAGGGGAGGTTTTCATGCGCAGAGCTGGAGTGTGAATAAGCACTGGGAAATTCCTATGGTTTGTAGGGAAATGTTATGCAGAGTAGCTCTCCTCAAGGCCTGCACCTTCCTTCATATGCCTTCATCATAGAAACAACAGAGCAGCTAAACTTCCGAGAGTTAATACTTTTGGCTTAGTTGAGAAGAAAATACTGCTTTTCCAGTCTTCTTTAAGTTTCTAGTAAAGTAAGTAGCATTAGAAAGGATCAACATTTACCCTCCATAGTAGTTCAATTTCCCATGGTATCTGCTGCGTCTCTCATTCTAAGTATAAGGAGTACCACAAATAGCATGGGAAACTCAGCTATTGCTGGATGATACATCACTTAGGTCAATGATGATTGTCTCTTCAGAATCATTTATAAATGTACAGAGATCGCTATGTGGTTATGGCCTGGCACATGGTGAAATTAAGAAGAACCCTGATTCACCATTTAGTCTCCTGGAATGTATGTGACAGGGTCCCCGTGGTACATCCTGGACTGTGGGGCTGTTGAGCCCTCCAAACCCACCAACCTGGGCTGCCTCTCACGCTGTGATGCTGATGTCAAGCTACAAACCTCTGATAGGCAATGCACTTACACAGACGTCCACAGGCAGGGGCATACCCAACTGTGTTACATGCATGATCTTCCAGCCACTCATGAACCATTAGTAGAGGGGCTCCAGCCAATTGCCCCCAGTTTCCCAGCCTTGCACCCCAGAACTGTACCATCTTGCACTGGTCAGAAGCTTGGCCAGTGTAAGTTCATTGCTTAGTTTGCCACTTCTTCAGAGGAAAGTAGACATGCACCAGCCTTTGTAATTTAAGCTGATTCCCCAAGCACTTCAACCAAAACACACTGTTTTAGATAAAATATAAAACAGATTTATTAACTACAGAAAGATAGACTTTAAGTGATTATAAGTGGTAGGCATAAAGGTCAGAGAGAGTTATCTTAAAAACATAAAAAATAAACACATTCTAAATCTGAAAATTTTAGTCTAAGCAAGAATTGAATCAAACAGCTTTTCTCACTCTGACAGATGTTACAAGCAGGTTACAGATTCTCAATACACAGGCTGCGACTACCTTCCAGCTTGGGACCAAACTTCCCCAGTTCAAAGCCTTTGTCTTCCAGATGTGCTTCCAGGTGTTGAGAAGGGAGGGAGGAGGAGAGAGGCCAAGTGATGATGTCACTGTATCACCTTTTATATCTTCTTTCCAGCTGCTAGAAAGATCCTTACTCTGATGTGGAGGTCAGGCAGCCCCCATTGGTCAAGCAGTCTCCATTGTGTCCGTGCCTTCTCTTGAGATGCCTCTGGGATAGTGGATTGTGTGTTGATGAGCCATTAATGACCATCTGGCTATTGATGGCTACTCCTTTGTTCTAATTGAAAGGCTGGTTGTGGTTGTTCCCAACCTCACAACTAGGGTGACCAGATGTCCCAATTTTATAGGGACAGTCCTGATTTTGGGGTCTTTTTCTTATATAGGCTCCTATTACCCCCCACCCCCATCCCGATTTTTCACATTTGCTGTCTTGTCACCCTACTCACAACATATTTCAGTTACACATATAGCAATATTTCAGCTCAGCTCCCCTACAACTCCCTTTCTTCCTGCCTCTTCATTGACTGGTGAGACCCTGAAACTGAGGATCTGTGGGAGGAGTAGCCAGGGGTGCTGTTGTCTATCTGGGGAGTTAATGTGGTTGCAGACTTTCCTCCCAGGAAGAGAGAAGAAGAATTATCCAGTGAGGAGTCCCCTATCGGCCTCCTCTCTTCTACAGGAAGCTCTTTCCTCCTGCTCAGGACCCAGCTCTAGGCACCAGCAAAGCCAGCAGGCGCTTGGGGAAGCACAATTCCAGGGGCGGCGTTCTGCTTGGGCAGTTGCTTGGGGCAGCAAAATACCTAGAGCCGGCCCTGCCCCTGCTGCATCCCATCTCCCTCCCCGGTGGGGAGAGAACGAAAGGGGCAGAGCTTGCTGCTTCCAGCCCTCCCTCTCTTCCAGGGTCAAAGGGAGATCCTGCCCCCCGCCAGAATTCAGGGGAAACAATGACCTTGTCAGCTCCTCTTGGGGTCACAGGCTCCTTTTAGATACATTTATTCCCTTGTCCCCATTCTCTTCCTGGTACCATGTCCCATCCCAAAAGATGAGGTAATGTCAATGTCACATCACTGCACGATATCAACACACATGGTGGCATACAACCACCAGAACAGGGGAGATGCCCCAACTGTTTTGATTTGCTTTAACCCCTACAGGAAAAGGTGTGTGTGTGTTGGGGGGGCGGAATAGGGAAGGGAAGTGGTTCAGGGGAGACAGAAGAACAGGAATGGGTATGGGATGAGACAGGCATGAACAGGTGCATTCTATGACCCCATTGCACTATAACTAGACTCCTGACTTCGGGAGCATGTTCACCACAACTGATCACAGCTTGTTTTGTGTCTATATCGCAGCTTTTCAGCCATCACAACTGTGTCTATGCATCTTCACTGAGAATAGCGCTCTGCATGTGTTTTCTTGTGTACATTCTGAGAATGTCTCCCCCAGTGCCGCAACAGCAGCAGCTGCCCACACCAAGGAAGGTGAATATGTGACAAAGCACTTGACTTCAACAGTTCACGTTGATTAACTGTTTCAAATCTCTTGTTAACAAGAACACCTAGCTCTTATATGGTGCTTTGCACAGATAGATCTGAAAGCACTTTACAATGAAGGTCACTAGGATTTTATAGATGGGGAAACTGAGGCAAAGAGAGTGGAAGTGACTTGCCCAAGGTCATCCAGCAGCAAAGCTGAGAAGAGAACCCAGATCTCCTGACTCCAAGTCCACCACTCTAGCCACTAGGACCAACTGTCTCTCTACAGTATGTGATTTAGGTACTAAGCTTTATATACCCTTTTCTCTGCTTAATTGCTCATTAGCAGCCAGTGCTGTACACCACTGGCTGCTTAGGGCCTGATGTAAAGCCCACTGAAGTCACTGGGAGCCTGCATGGATGGAATAGCATTTGGACCTGTAAATTAGTTTTAATTTCAGCCATTGTAGAAAAGAAGAAGCCAAAGTAAAGAACTGTAGGGCTACAAAAACCCAGGCCTGGCCAGAGCACAGCCCTATGCAAAGTCCCATGCCCCAAAGTGGAAGTGTTGTGGTGCCCAGAGCAAATTTCCATAGGGATCCTGGGATATCAGCATAAGAGACATCTCTGAGCTGCAGCCACTCGGCAGAGCTGACAGGAAGGATTTTGGCTCTGGAGTGTAGTGAAAGCTGGCATCTAGCAGCAGCGGCCACACCTCCTCCCCAGAACTGAGCTGGCACATCAGGAAGCTCTGCCTTCTCACATTTTGAAAGGCACCTTCCTGTTTTGTAACATTTCCCAGCAACAGAAGAGTACAGACCCTTTGCATCCTCTGAGTAAATGGAAGATACAGTCTTGTGACTGGGCTCTGGAGCAAGGCTATACAATGCATCTGCAGGCATGTTCTCTAGGATGATTCATTTAGGTAATGATTTACAAAGAAAAAGCTCTTTGTACACAGATGGCTAAATACCAGCCAACATAGTCATCAAGCAAAAATCTGACTGCTTTTTCACTAGGCTCCATGCCCTTGTGAGTTCTTAGGAAGTCATTTCATTTGTTTGAAGTGTCCTTTGAGTGATTAACAGCAGTTAGAAGCAGGTGAGTCAGGGAAATAGGTAGAATTTTTTCTGCTTGTGTCAATCTGGGGAAAACTTGTCATAAAGCCAGATATCCACTAATCTCTGCACGGCCAATTTAAAATGTGGTTCTGCTCTGAAAAGTGAACGTCACAGAGGCACCATGTTTATGGTCTCTTAATCATTTCCATAGCAAATGTGTTTGGTTTACAAGCAAACTACGTCTTTTCTAGTTGCCTGTGAATGTTGCTTTGGAGTAATGAGTCAAGCTGGATTCTTTTGTCGTTGTGACCAGTAGTAAAGGGTCTGTAGGCTCCATCAGGCTCTCAGTGACACCTGCAAACTCTTGTTACAGAGTTTTACTTGCGTGCAACTGTTGGAAACTCACTAAACAGTTCTGTTGATGGTAGACAAGAAAGAATAGAAACCAGCTCCCTCTTTCTGAGCTGTAATGTGAACAGGATTTGCTTGGTCAACCTTAATTCAGCCCCTTTGTGTGTATGCATTACAAAACAGTCTTTAATTACATGATCACATACTCTTTCTTTCCCAGAGGACCCCTCCTTCATTTAGCTAGTCAATATTTTTTTTTAATCTTTCTCATGCAGTGTGTGGCCCATGCCTCTATTTATTGCACATAATCCAAATCCTGCTCTGAATACACAATTCTTAATTTCTTTGTGGATGTTTCAATGATGCTCATCATTACAGTACCTGAGTGCTTCACAAACATTAATGAATTTGTCTTCACAACACCCCTGTACGGTTAAGTGGCATCATTATCATTATCCCCATTTTACAGGTGGGGAATGAGGCACAGGGAATATAAAGTCAAAAGCGTGCACTAATTTTGGGGGGCCAATTTGAGACACCTCAGGCCTGATTTTTCCAAGTACTTAGCATTACACAGCACTTTCTATGTTCAAAGCCCAGCTCTCATTGACTTCAGTTGCAGCTGTGAGTGCTCACCACTTCTGCAAATCAGTCCTGAGAGTCTCAAGTCAGGCACCCAAAAAAGGAGGCACACACAATTAGTGACCACCTCTGAAAAGTGTAGTTTAAGTGCCTTGCCCAGGATCACATGGGAACTCTGTGGCAGAGGTGAGGATAGAATCCAGTTCTCCAGGGCAGCATTCAACTACCTTCTCCATGAGACCCTCCTTTCTCTTCCTGCAGTCCCCTGCCTCACACCAAGTGGCAGGATCTGTTGCCATGTCAGGAGGACGAGGAACTCTGGTGGGTCAGTATGTACTCCTCTTTGGTTCCATAGGCAGCTGGGGATATTAGCTGGCAACTTCCTTCATGGAGCTGCAATCGTGGGTGTGTGCCTAGGGAGGCCACCTCTCTGGTATTGAACCTGACAGTCCTCTTTTGGGGTGGTTTGTCCCCTGTCCAGTACTGGGACAAAACCAGCTGTGCTTTTATCAGGTATCGGACAGGAGATGCCATTTTTAAGAGCACACCCCTCTGCCTCCTTGGGCATGACTTTCAAATGTACCTCAAGCATATACGGTCATGCAGCAGGGGCAGGGTCACATAAGAACAGTCATAGTGGGTCAGGGGTTCATCTAGCCAAGTACCCTGTCTTCTGACAGTGGCCAATGCCAGGTACTTCCAAGGGAATGAACTGAATCATAGAATCATAGAACTGGAAGGGACCTCGAGAGATCATCTAGTCCAGTCCCCTGCACTCCAGGCAAGACTAAGTATGATAACTGATTAGGGCATCTCCATCCTTAGAGTTTTTTAAGGCCCGGCTTGACAAAGCCCTGGCTGGGATGATTTAGTTGGTGTTGGTCCTGCTTTGAGCAGCGGGTTGGACTGGATGACCTCCTCAGGTCTCTTCCAACCCTAATCTTCTATGATTCGTCTATGATTCTATGAATTATCAAGTGATCCATCCTCTGTTGTCCTCCCAGCGTCTGACAGTCAGAGGATTAGGGACACCCAGAGCATGGGGTTGCATCCCTGACCATCTTGGCTAATAGCCATTGATGGACCTATCCTCCATGAACTTATCTCATTCTTTTTTGAACCCAGTTATAGTTTTGGCCTTCACAACACCTCCTGGCAATGAGTTCCACAGACTGACTGTGTTGTGGGAAGTACTTCCTTTTGTTTGTTTTAAATCTGCTGCCTATTGATTTCATTGGGTGACCTCTGGTTCTTGTGTTATGTGAAGGGGTAAATAACACTTCCCTATTCACTCTCTCCACACCAGTCATGATTTTATAGACCTCTGTCATATTCCCTCTTAGCGCTTTTCCAAGCTGAACAGTCCCAGTCTTTTTAATCTCTCCTCATAAGGAACCTGTTCCATACCCCTAGGTATTTTTGTTGCCCTTCGCTGTGCCTCTTCCATTTGTAAGGCCTGGTCTATACTGCGGGGGGGGGGGATCAATCTAAGTTACACAACTTCAGCTACAGGAATAACATAGTTAAAGTCGACGTACTTAGATCGACTTACTGCGGTGTCTTCACTGCGGTAATTCGACTGCTGGTGCCCCCCCTGTTACCCCCCATCCACTCCGCCTGCGCCTATAACTCCAGTTGAGTACCAGAGTCGACAGGAGAGTGCTCAGCGGTCGATTTATCGTGTCTTCACTGGACGCGATAAATTGACCCCTGCTGTATCGATTGCTCCGGAGGTAAGTGTAGACATGCCCTAATATATCTCTTTTTTTGAGATGGTGTAATGGGGTTGTTGGTGGGTCAAGGGGCCTAGTAATTAGCATCCACTTGGTTGTGGGGCAGTGGTAGGGGAGCCTAGACCTGCCCACTCCAGCAGGTTCTGACCCAGGGCCCTAGGAAGGTCAGCAATGTTTGGCCTCCGGGTGGGGCCCTCTGAGCTACCTTCCCTGGGTCGCTTCCTACCACTGCTTCTTTCCCTCAGCTTCTGGTCCCAGACAAAGAAAAAAGAAAAAGGAAACCAAACAGCCAGCCCCAGCAAGGCTCTACACACAGTCCTCTTCCTTCAGGGAGGCTTCTCCAGTCCTTTTTGGCAGGAGACTTCAGGGTATATCTGCATTCTTCCCTAGCCTCCTTCTTCTGAGCTAGGTTGCTTCCTTTTCAACCCTGTCACCAGTTGGAGCATGCTCCACTGGGTTGGAGGGGCAAGATTAGCTGGGCTCAGTATTGTCCTTTAACCCCTTCCATCCTTGTGTGGGGTTTGTATACCCCATCAGTGATGGGGAGACCAGAATGGCACACACAGTATTCAAGGTGTGGGCATACCATGGATTTATATAGTGGCATTGTGATATTTACTGTCCTAATATTCATTCCTTTCCTAATGGTTCCTAACATTCTGTTAGCTTTTTTACTGCCACTGCATATAGAGTGGATGTTTTCAGAGAACTATTTACAGTGTCTCCAAGATTTCTTTCTTGAGTGGTATCAGCTAATTTAGACCCCATCATTTTGTATGTATAGTTGGGATTCTGATTTCCAATGTGCATTACTTTGTATTTATCAACACTGAATTTCACCTGCCATTTTGTTGCCCACTCACCCACTTCTGTGAGATCCCTTTGTAACTCTTTGCAGTTTGCTTTGGATTTAACTATGTGGAATAATTTTGTATCATCTACAAACTTTCCCATCTCACTGTTTATCCCTTTTTTCCAGATAATTTATTAATATGCGTAACAGCACCAGGGGACACCACTATTTACCTCTTTCCATTTTGAAAACTGACCATTTATTCCTACTCTTTGTTTCCTGTCTTTTAACCAATTACTGATCCATGAGAGGAACTTCATGACTGCTTAATTTGTTTAAAAGCCTTTGGTGGGGGACCTTGTCAAAGGTTTTCTGAAAGTCCAAGTACATTACATCCACTGGATCACCCTTGTCCACATGTTTGTTTATTCCTTGAAAGAATTCTAGCACATCGGTGAGGCATGATTTTCCTTTACAAAAGCTGTGTTGACTCTTCCCAAGCATATCATGTTCATCTATATGTCTGATAATTCTGTTCTTTTCTTTAATTTCAACCAATTTGTCTGGTATTGAAGTCAGGTTTACCAGCCTGTAATTGCCAAGATCACCCCTGCAGTCTTTTTTAAAAATTGGCATCACATTAGCCATCCTCCAGTCATCTGGTATGGAAGCTGATTTAAGTGATAGGTTAAAACCACAGTTAGGAGTTCTGCAATTTCATGTTTGAGTTCCTTCAGAACGTGGGTGAATCCCATCAGCTCCTGGGTACTTATTACTATTTAAAATACCAATGTGTTCCAAAATTTCCTCAATTGACACTGATACCTGGCCCTTTTGGGGTGAGAGGGTGTCACGAAGTTTAGGGGAGACAGGGTCAGGCACCCCCCACTTCCTGTGATTCACCATGACTCTCAGCCAGCCAGTAAAACAGAAGGTTTATTAGATGACAGGAACACAGTCCAAAATAGAGTGTGTAGGTACAGACAACAGGACCCCTCGGTCAGGTCCATCTTGGGGGGTAAGGAGCTAGTCCCAGTTCTGGCCTCCCTCCATTTCCCCAGCCAGCTCCAAACTGAAACTCTCCAGCCCCTCCTCTTTCCCGGGCCAGGAGGAAAACAAAGATCTCTTTGTTCTCCAACACCTTCAGTTGGCACCTTGCAGAGGAGGAGGGGCCCAGGCCATCAGTTGCCAGGAGACAGGGTTTTGGCCACTCTCTGTGCAGACAGCATCACACTGGCCCTCTAGGGCTCTGCAGCAATCACCCATCCCTATCCCACCACTGAGATACTTAAGAAAGGCATAGGGGGAAACTGAGGCACACACACAGTATTTCGTGAAAACCTTAAGAACATTCCCACTTAGTCACAGAGGGAGACGGTGAGGCACATCTATGTAGGGTGTGTCAGGTTGCAGCCCCTCTTCTGGCTCCTTCAGAATCTCTTACTGAGGTTCTAGCTGCAATTCTCCCTGCATCTTCTGATCTACGCACACCCCATCCGTGGCCCCACAAAGTCAGGGGACCGCCTCATCAACCTCCTCCTGATGCTGGCCAAGATGACCATACATCACCCCTGGAGAAGGAAGCTGGATGGGGGTACTCTGCAACTGTGAGGCCTGTTTCCTGTCCCTTGTATGTTCATGTCTCTGGGCAGAGTTCTTCTGGACAATGTCCACTGATTCCCTAGACACCTTGAGGAGCAATGGACACTATCTGGGGTTTTCTGCTCGGTGTCCCCCTCCAGATCCTTGATTTTTAACCTTTGACTTTGCTCCCATTCCTGTTTTCTTCTTCATTGTCCCAAGTACGCAATTGTGGCTTGACCTTAAAGGTTCCTCCCCCCCTTTACCTTGGGGGAAGACCTTTAGTTTTTGGGTGAGCCTAGACCTGCCTGTCCCAGACCTGCAAATAGTAAACAACTCAGAGAAAAGTGTGACGGGATCCCCGGGTTACAACCTGGAACTGTGGGACTGCTGTGCCCCCTTAACTCTCCAGCCTAGGATGTCTCTCACAATGCTATGCCAGTAACAAGCAGCAAACCCCTCCAGGTGCTTTGATCACTCAGCCATCAGCATGTGGAGACTCAAACCCAGCAAAATTGCGTGAATGCTCCCTGAGCCACTCATGAATCATACAGAGAGAGGCACCAGCCAATCACCCCCAGCCATCAACCTTGCACCCCAGAAATATACCATCTTACACTGCTCAAGATTCCCTTGGATAGTGCTAGCTCCTTAATTAGCTCACCGCTTCTTTAAAGGAAAGTAGACATGCACTAGCCTTTGTAATCTGAGCTGAGATTTTAGATAATATATCAAACAGATGTATTAACTACAGAAACATAGATTTTAAGTGATTATAAGTAGCAGGCATAGAGCTCAGAGTTGGATACATAAGAAATAAAAATAAATTCTCAGTCTAAATTCTATAAGCTAAGAAGGATTTGAATCAAGCAGTTTCTCACTCCACTAGATGTTCCAGGCAGTTTACAGTTCCGAATACACAGGTTGGATTCCCTTCCCAGCCTGGCACCAATCTCCCCAGTTCAAAGTTTTTGTCTTCTAGACGATCTTCCACGTGTTGAGATGGGGGAGGAGAGAGGCGAAGTGATGATGTCAGTGTATACTCTTTTATACTTTCTTAC
The DNA here is from genome assembly GCF_965152275.1 of Natator depressus. Classification (NCBI taxonomy): domain Eukaryota; kingdom Metazoa; phylum Chordata; order Testudines; family Cheloniidae; genus Natator; species Natator depressus. The sequence continues at coordinate 219,183,380 of NC_134234.1, read as the reverse complement.
AGCTTCCAGAAAGAGCCTCGCTGTGACCACTGTTCCCTCTAAGCTGTGCGCGTGTGCGCGCGCACACAGATCTTAAACCCCGTGCACACAGCGAAACACCGCGCGCACTCTGGCTTTGGCGGTGGCTTTTTTTTGTTTTCTTCAGCGGCGGCACAGAAGAAATTTTTTGCGCACACGGTCTGTTAAAAATTAGAGGGAACATTGGCTGTGACATGCTGGTTAGGCAACCCTCACTGTGTACATGCCCTCTCTGAGAAGTCTTTGGGAGAGCTGATTCTTCTTGATGGGCCATCATGGCCTGGTTGGCCAGTGATAGCTGATCCTTTGTTGCTAAGGAAAGGCCAGCTGTGGGCGTTCCCCACTTCACAACATATTTCAGTAACACACATTCATAACTTCACATACAGCGCTAGTACATACAATCCAACAGGATATTAAGGCTGAACAGATTAAGACTTTTAAAATGATACCTCACAAACATGCATTGTACAAAACATATCATAACCACATGACAGTTGTGAATATGGAGCTTCCAGGGTGCTACTTTGAGGTACAGGGTGTCATACAAAGTCAATCCTGTGCACTTCCTTTGTGGGCAGAGTGTCCAGCTGGCCCCATTGCTGTTTCTGCTGCTGGACCTGAAAGAGGGTGTGTGTCTGCTCTGCAGCTGCTGGTGGGATTTGCTGTGGCTGCTGCTGCAGCAGCTGGGTTCCTTCTCTGCCACTGGGATTCCCTTCTGGCCCTAGCAGCAGCATTTTTTGGCATGTTATTGTTTCCCCAGTTCCAGTTTGTAGAAGGCTGTTATCCTCTGTGTCGACATGGCACTACAGGGGGATGAGACACACACACTTCACCAGGGGGGTTCACAGCTATTTGCTGCCAGCACAGGAATGGAGAGACTCTGGATTCCTTGGTTCAATTCCAGGTTCTGGAGGGGAGTGTCTAGTAGTTATAGACCCTTCAGTTGTCTCTTATTCTGTCTGCCTGACCAGGGCTCCCATCCCACCCCGCTTTTCTCCTATCCACTCCCCCATGCCCCTCTCCTTCTCTGCTCCTAGCCATTCTCCCACTCCAACTCCTGCCTATATTACCCCTACGCCTATCCACCCCCATATCCTGGCTCCTCCCTCTCCCCACTCCACCAGCTCATGCCTTCATCTGCTTCCCCACCCTTCCAGCTCCTGTCTCTCCCTTGTCGGATGCTTTCATTTCTGATGCCTGGCATTATAACAGCTAGAAGTAGCAATTGCAGGGAAAGTCCTGCAAGGAATCTTTGGAGAACTTAGGTGCCAAACTTGAACGAGTCTCTGCTGAGAATGTACAAAGAGATTTCTCAAAGGCTTAAAATTTGGCCAAACTTGGGCATTTTTTTCTCAGAAACATCAGGACACCTCCCTGTCACCACAGCACCTCCCACCCTTGCCATATATCAATCCCCTGTGCCAAAGCGTGGAAGTGCTAGAGCTTCTCAATGAAACAGCTGTAAGATTTTTTTTTAACATGGGGAAAGCACCATATTTTTCCCAATCTCATTTTTGGAAATGGCTGAACCATTTTTTCTGAAACTTTCAAAAACAAAGAACAGCCTGAGGCAGACACCCAGCATGGAAAATTTCAGCCCAAACACTTAAAATGTGGCAAAGTTATAAGCAACTGAAAACAGGGTCTTATACTGGAAAATGTTGGGCAACCTTATGAATAGGTGTCCCTATCTATGCGGCCTTTAATATTGTTACATTTCTCCACAAAATTCACATGTCCATTGTAAAACAAGTCACTTACCAGGAAAGATTTTTAGACATATCGTTGTACAATATAAATTCTCCTTTGAGCCAAACAGGCCATTTATCAGAAACCCTGGGGAGACGATGCTCCGTGAAAAGAGTAATAAAAATCTGATAGAAATGGCTGGTTCTTATCAGTCAAAACCTTGTGGATGAATTTATGTGGTGATGAGGAACAGGAAATCACTGAATAGGGTCAGGGCCAGACAGCTCACCATAAGACTACAGGATGGGTGGGACAGCCACACATGAGAGTATGGGAAAGGGAAACCCATGCCTAGGAAGGGCTGGAGAGTGGGATTAATGCCAGCAGCAGGAGCCTTTTTCAATTGTGACATGAAGTGAAGGACAAATCTGAGCTGTCCCTGGGGCAGAGAAGAGCTGAATCTCTGTGGTTGGGTCTGGTGTGTGTAGATGGCAATCTTGATAGGGAGGAAGAGACCTGTATGTGGACACTAGTGTTGAGATCTTGGAGAACAAGGGAAATGGTACGTTATTTTCTGATAGATACATTTCCCCCTCTACCGCCACCCTCTTTCAAGCATCAATTTTGTTCTTTTATCACTGGCCATATCTCCACATACAACTGTAAAGTATTTCAGAATAGACACTGCATCCTTTATGATCCCATTAACTGCGGAAAAGCTACTTAATTGCTTTGGCAAATAGGAGCTAAGGTTGGAATAACCATAACAGATCATAGGAGTTGCAAGGAAGAGAAGAATAGAGACTTGGGGCATGTCTACACTGGCAAAGTTACAGTGCAAGGAGTTACAGCGCTGCTCAGAGAGCACTGAAGGGAAACCACTGTTGTGTGCTCACACTGTCAGCTGCCTGCACGATAGCGTGTTCACATTTGCGGCACTTGCAGTGGTATTCGGAGTGGTACACTCTGGGCAGTTATCCCACAGAGCACCTCTTTCTCTTCTGCCGCTAAGAGTTGTGGGAAGGCGGAGGGGGTCATGGGGCATCCTGGGTCCTGTCCCATTGCCCCATGATGCATTGCTTCTCATCCCAGCAATCCATCTACATTTGGTGCCATCTTTCAACGGTTTGTGTACTGCACGCCCTGCCTCTTCAGGCTGCAGGAATGGATCCCGAAGTGTTGACCAGTATGCCGCTCGCTCTGACCAACACATCACGAGTGGCAGTGGAGTTATTCCTTAAACTACAAAGGCAAGAGGAGTGTGACATTGATCTCACCACGCGTAGTAGCTATGACATGAGATTGCTTGTGGCATTCACGGAGGTGCTGACCACAGTGGCACGCTGCTTTTGGGCTCGGGAAACAAGCACTGGGTGGTGGGATCACATCATGATGCACGTCTGGGATGACTAGCCCAGTGGCTGCAGAACTTTCAGATGAGGAAAGCCACATGCATGGGACTGTGTGATGAGCTCGCCCCAGCCCTGCGGCACAAGGGCACTAGAATGAGAGTTGCACACATGAGCCACAAGACCCCCAAAATGGTGAGTAGCCGGAGGGGCAGGGTAAATTACTCTTCCTGGACCCTGCTGTACACTGGGCATGTGGCTCTTGGGGAGAGCCAGCACTGTAGGGGGGGCCTGATCATCATTCCTCTCCTTACACTTTCCACAGGATGTGATCATTATGGAAGATATCTCGCTGCTGAGGGTGAACAGGGAATCAAGGGAAGGGCTTCTCCAAGACTGTGGCTTCTGCCCTGGCCCCTATGCGGCTCACCGGTATGCAGCAATGGTTCCCCCCACCCCAGCCCGGTGACGGCACAGTGGCACAGGAAAATTACCGTTAATGGGGCAAGAAACAAAGCAGCTCTGCCGAAGAACCTGCAGCAGCGGATTGCCCAGGATCTCCACGAGAGTTTCCTGGAGATTTCTGAGGGAGATTCCCGTGCAGTGAGGGAGTCAATCAACAGCCTGTTCTGCCCCTCAGACTGGGCATGTGGTAGTACACACATCATACAGACACAAGCCTGCTTTCTGCAACCCTCCTGCCCCCAAGAACTCACTTCAGCGATTCCCAAAATCAAATCCACTTACCACGGGCCTCCTCTCCTGTTTGCGCGTCACCAACATCTGACTGCTGTGACTGGCTAGGTGCCTCCGGGATAGAAAAGCGCTCCTGGCTGCATGCATCTCTGACCTCCAAGTCATCCTCTGCCTCTGGGTCCCACTCCACATCCTCATCCAAGATTTCCTCATCCTGCCTAGGTTCACTTTCGACTGGCATACAAGCCACTGAAGTATCCACAGAGGCCTTCGTGGTGGAAGTGGGGCCACCACCAAGTATTGCGTCCAGCTCTTTGTAGGACCGGCAGCTCGTGGGCGCAGCACCGGAGCGGTGGTTTGCCTCCCGCGCCTTGTGGTAGGCGCTCCGCAGCTCCTTCACTTTGGCCCTGCACTGCAGTGTGTCCTGGTCATGGCCCCTTTCTGTCATGCATTGTGAAATCTGTCCGTAGGTATCATAATTCCTATGGCTGGAGCGCAGCTGGGACTGGACAGCCTCCTCTCCCCAAATGCTGATGAGGTCCAGCAGCTCGGCATTGCTCCAAGCCGGGATCACCTGGTGCGAGGAGCAGGCATGGCCACCTGGAGAGATGTGCTGAGACCACTGCACACATCACCAAGCAAACAGGAAGGGGACTTTCAAAATTCCCAAGGAATGTACGGGGTGGGGCTGACGGTTGGTCACTTGAGGGCAGGGCAGTAGAGTTCAAACTGATGACCAGAGAGGCGAGAACAGGCATTGTGGGACACCTCCCGGAGGCCAATCACAGCTCTGTAATCGACCAGTGTGTCTACACTGGCACCGCAGCGCTGTACCCCCGGCGCAGAAAGCTCTACGCCTCTCATCGGGGTGGGTTTTTTAAAGCACCACACTGCGCAGTTTCTGCGCACGAAGTGGCTTGGCAGTGTGTGCACCTTGGGAGTTACACCACAGAAAGCTGCTTTACTGCGCAGAAACTTGCCAGTGTAGACAGGGCCTTGGTTACAGCCAGTAGCCTCTCTCCTTAAAAAGCAGTTGCATAGTAACAGCCATGTCCATGAATTTTCCTGTTCACCAGAGATAAACCAGAAAAGGAGGAAATAAAGTGGCTGGTGGAAAGGGGAGTGCAGTGGGGGATGGGGAGTGGATTTTTTTCACCAAGGCCATGTTTACATTAGGAGCTCTTTGCCGGCATAGCTACCCTGGTATACTATGCTCTCATGTGGATGCAGCTATACTGGGAAAGCTGCACTTTGCTGGCGTAGCTTATTCCACCACATCCCTGAGCAAAACAAGCTGTACTAATAAAAGGATAGTTTTGCCAATATAACTGACTATACACTAGGAGCTTCTGACAGCACAGCTATGGCACTCAGCGATCACACAGCTTCACACCCCTGCCCAACATAGCTAGGCTGGCCAATGTAGGGTAGACCTGGCCGCCATTTAAATTATTTGCTTCTGTCAGCCATACCCATTATCCCATGTTTCAGTTAGTCCATTCCAGTGCTTGGGGCAAAATTCAAGATGAGGGGAAAAGGGAAAGTCATTTTAATCACCTTTGCACTCTCTGTATTCTGAAGAAACTGGTGCTCTGCCCAGTCCCTTGTGTATATTAGAGAAGCCTTAGAACTGCTCCAACTTATGCACTGCTTCCCATGTCCCCCAGGAAGCAGAGAACAACTTTAGTCCAATGCACTTTGGCTACACCCACTTCCTGCCTGCGTTATGCTGGGGGCTAGGAGCAGGGTCAGTTTACAGCTCTTATGGTGGCTCCATGCCAGTCAGGGAGGACTCCTGATTAATTGCTGTGCTGGTTGAAAGGCCCATGCAGGCCTGGTGGGGGCAGAACTGATGTGTGGTTAGGACAACTTGGGGTGGGGGGCAAAGTTGTTGAGTGTGAGGGGGTGCACAGTTAAGTGATAGGTGGGGGGATGGGCAGATGTGGGGCTGAGAGGCAACACACAGCGTTAACTAATTAGAATGGTTTGGTTTGGGAAAAAGCTGGAAGCTCTGGAGGCTGAGGTAACATTTTATAGAAACTGGTGTAATTTGATTTTAATTGGGTCTTCCAGTGACAGCAGGAGCTGGAATCACCTTGGTCTATAAATCTGGAAGCGTTGGCAACCCACGCACTGGGAATGGTGGGGGAGTTCAACAATAGAAATGCAGATCAAAAAACACTCTGTAATTTATTTTTAAGTCTAGTGCTTTTACGGCCAGACTCATGACTTTTGGGGTCTGACTCATGAGTTGTGAACTTTTGGGGTTGGCAATCCAGGAATCATTTCCACCCCTATGAGCTTCCTTTACTCAGTCAGCATGGTGGAAAGGGGCCCAAGTGGAACTGAGGCTCAGGGCTGAAGTCTTTAATTCCCCCCTTTTATATTTAAGCAGAGCCATAACATTGCATTTTCACCTTCAGCTGCTGGCACAACAAATAGTATGCTGGTTTTCACTCTGGGCTGCTGCCTCAGGCCAGGGTCTGCTCACCTCACACGGGTGACTAGCCCCACTAAAGTATGCATGTGACCACAGAGAGTGGGATTTGGCTCAGAGTTATCTTTAGCATCCAAGGCTGGCCGTGCCAGGTTGACTTCTTTTCACCAAACGTTTACTTTTATGCTTCCAAACAAAATTCCCAGCTGCATATGGAAGGAGTAACCAAGAACTACAACTGTTGTACGTGGCTGAGCTAGATACACTGCTGGGGGGAAAAATTCTTCATGCACCACAAAGAAGGTTGAATCTTGTTGCACATGGGTAATTAAAATAATAGCACACTTTAATCCTGCTAGTTAGATGGTAATTGTGACATTCCCCTGGTGTTATCTGGACCGGTGATCTGCTAGGTCACTCCAATCCTTGACTCTGGGAGCCAGACTTACCCTGCTCTGCTGTGAGAACCCCCACTCCCAGGCTGTTCACGCACAGCCTCTGGCATGTAAGCTGCTCCTAGCTATGTGAGTGAGCACTTTTAGCCAGCCGCTGCTTGGATTGTGCAACTGAATGACTCTAGCCAATATCTCCAGTCCCAGACACAGCCCTAGGAGCCTCTGTCTTGCAGTGTCCAGTTATGCCCACTGAACGCTGCAAGCTTATATGAGTTCATCAATTTAACAGAGAAATTGCTATGTACCACGCTTGTTATCCCAAGGGGAGTCTCTGACACGCTTCAAACCAAATGCACTGCTTCAGGTAGAATAAACATACACATTTATTAAATACAAAAGATAGATTTTAAGTGATTATAAGTCAAAGCACAACAAGACAGATTTGGTCAAATGAAATAAAAGCAAAACACATTCTAAGTTAATCTTAACACTTTCAGTGCCCTTACAAGCTTAGATGCTTCTCACCACAGGCTGGCTGGTTGCCCTTCAGCCAGGCTCTGCCCTTTGATCAGCGCTTCAGTCACTTGGTGGTGGTGTCTGTAGAGGAGGTGGAAGAGAGAGCATGGCAAATGTCTCTCCCTTTCATCATGTCCTTTCTTCCCTCTTGGCTTTACCCCTCCCCCGCTTCAGAGTCAGGTGAGCATTACCTCATCATAGTCCCAGACTGACCAAGGGAAGCTGTGGGGTGACTCACTCGAGAGACCAACAGATCCTTTGTTGCTGCCTAGGCCAGTGTCCTTTGTTTCTGTGAGGTTGGGCTGGGTTTTTCCATACATGCCCTGATGAGGTGTGAACTGCCCCTCTGCTCTTTGAGAGTTTGCCTGGGCCTCTGCTCCTGGAGAGTTTTGCCTGGGCTTGCTTTAAGCCATGAAGACACATTTTCAGCCTCATAACTATATACATGAAATTACAACCTATAACATTACTATAAAAACAATGCTCAGTGCATCATGAGCCTTCCAAAGACACCCAACATGACAAACTTTGCATTGGATACCACACAATCGTATTATAAGGATGAACATGGGGATGCAGGGTGTTTCCCCAAGGTACACAGCATCACAGTAATATTGGGGTGTAGCAGAGTGCTGGCCCATAAATCACAACCAGCACATGTTACAGGGTCACAGCCTTTCTGGGGTTGCCAGGAGTTGTAGTCTCCAGACATGACATGTGATGGCAAGAACTCAGCTGACCAAACATCATGTGACTGCTGGCAACCAGTGCTTAATTTGTGCCAGGGCTTTCCAGGACTGAGCCCCGGCACCTCTAGGCTTGGCAGTTCATCGCCCCAGCACTTCTGGGCTTGCTGCATCAGAGATGAATGTAACAAAATAGTTGTAGTCCTGACACCTCTTTCCTTACAAATTAAGCACTTTTGGAATCTAAGGAAAGGAAGGGGGCTGGTAGGACTTTATGAGCTGTCCCTAAAGCAGTGGTGCCCAAACTTTTCGTGTCATGAGCCCTCTTACCAGTAATGGAATCTGTCTGTTCCCTTTCCTCCCCCGCCCCCCGCCCATTACTGCACAGTTCTCTCAACAGAGGAGCTTGGGCTGAAGGCAGAGCTGGAGCTGAACTGGGGATGGCGGGAGGGGAAGTTGGGGTTGGAGCTGGCCGGGGTGTGTGGAGAGGGAACGAGGGCAGAGCTGGGCTGGCGGTGGATCAAGGGGTGGAGGATCTCCAGCTGAGGGTGGAGCTGTTCTCCCACCACCCCCCGTGGGGCCTGGCCCAGCCCATGCCGTGCACCCCCTGAACATTCCTCTGCACTTCCCTAGGGGGACATGCCCCACAGTTTGGGACTACTGCTCTAAAGGACCTGGCAGAAGGTGTAGGAGATAGCTGTGAAGAGCTGTCTAGGGGGGAAGAGTGAGTCAAAACTACTCAAGATGTTACAAGATAGTTAAGTCCAAAGCAGACTGTGAAGAGTTACAAAGGGATCTCACCAAACAGGGTGATTGGGCAACAAAATGGCAGATGAAATTCAATGTTGATAAATGCAAAGTAATGTACATTGGAAAACATAATCCCAACTATATATATACAATGATGGGGTCTAAATTAGCTGTTACCACTCAAGAAAGAGATTTTGGTGCCATTGTGGATAGTTCTCTGAAAACATCCATGCAATGTGAAGTGGCAGCCAAAAAAGCGAACAGAATGTTGGGAAGCATTAAGAAAGGAATAGATAATAAGACAGAAAATATCATATTGCCTCTATATAAATCCATGGTATGCCCACATCTTGAACACTGTGTGCAGATATGGTCACCCCCCATCTCAAAAAAGATATATTAGAATTGGAAAAGGTTCAGAAGAGGGCAACAAAAATGATTAGGGGTATGGAATGGCTTCCGTATGAGGAGAGATTAATAAGATTGGGACTTTTCAGCTTGGAAAAGAGATGACTAAGGGGGGATATGATAGAGGTCTATAAATCATGACTGGTGTGGAGAAAATAAATAAGGAAGTGTTATTTACTCATTCTCATAATACAAGATCTACGGGTCACCAAATGAAATTAATAGGCAGCAGGTTTAAAACAAACAAAAGGAAGTATTTCTTCACACAACGGACAGCCAACCTGTGGAACTCTTTGCCAGAGGATGTTGTGAAGGCCAAGACTATAACAGGGTTAAACAAAAACTAGATAAGTTCATGGAGGATAGGCCCATCAGTGGCTATTAGCCAGGATGGGCAGGAATGGTGTCCCTAGCATCTGTTTGCTTGAAGCTGGGAATGGGCAACAGGGGATGGATCACTTTATTATTATTTGTTTCTGTTCATTGCCTCTGAAGCATCTGGCTTTGGCCGCTGTCGGAAGACAGGATACTGGGCTAGATGGACCTTTGTTCTGACCCAGTATGGCAGTTCTTATGTTGATAAACTAAAGAGATTAGGCTCTTTGATTCTATCACTATAAGGCAGTGATTCTCAAAGCATCTGGGTTTGGCCACTCTCAGAAGACAGGATACTGGGCTAAATGGAACTTTGGTCTGACCCAGTATGGCCGTTCTTATGTTCCCTTCCTAGCAGGTGGAAAATGAGACAGGCCTCTGTTACCTGGTGTATTTTTGTTAATTTAAGCCTTTTTGCATCTCTTGTGTGTTAATAAAACTAACCCTGAGGAAAGGATTGTGGAACTGAGCATGGGAGTATAGAATTTATTTTGACTACCTTGGCCGGTGAATCTGCTCACTTGCTTACACGGGGTTTGATTTAAGAAGGGGAATGAAAAGCATTGTCCATTCAGCTCACTCTGTGAGCAAGATATTTGTACAGTTGCCCACTACTAGTGTGAAAAAGAGAGGGAGGTCTGTAAAAGAAAACTGTTGTTTAGTACCAAAGAGTGCTCAGCCTTGGACAGGACAGGAACATAGCAACTGCTGTGCAAGATCAGACCGAAGTCTGTTTAGTTTAGTATCCTGTCAGGGCCAGCCTTAGGGGCGGGTGATCTGGGCAGTCATCTTGGCTGCAAACTTCCAGGGATGCTAGATCAACATCCAGAGGTACGGGGCACTACACCACTCGGTTGCTCTTGGACATATTTTTTAACTTCAGGATGGGGGAATGGGAGGTGGCAAAAACATTTCCTGCCCTGGGTGATAAAACACTGAGAGCTGGCACTGTATCCTGTTGTAAATGTTGAGCAGTATCAGTTGCTTCACAGGCAGTTATTCCCTAACCAGAGTTACTGGATGCCTTATGCCTTGCTTACAAAGGTATCCTAATGTAACTATGAGTGTTTTAAATATTCATATGCACGTCTAACTTTTTTGTTTTTAATCCTGCTAAGCTATTGGCCTCAGTAAAGTCTTATGGCAGTTAGTTCCACAAAAGAAGATACAGTGGGACAATGTAGTCCCTGCCTGGGAGAGTTTTCATGTAAAACGAACAACTCTCCCTCACCCCCCCAAAAACAAACAAACAAACAAACAAAACAAAACCCCAAAACAAAACCAACCAAATAAAAATAACCCACACCTTTGAGGGGAACTTACTTCAAGCCACTGATGCAAATATTCAAACAGGGATGCTTAATGTTAGGTATGTAAATCAAAGTGACCTGACTTAAGAAATGCTGAGTTCTTGTGGGATTGAGGCCATCTTGGCTGAGACTGTGGGGATTAAACCAGGGACCTCCAGAACTAAAAGCAGGAGCTGCTATCTCTCTAGCTGGAGCTGTGACAGGTGCCTATTGTCTGTGCATTAGCACAGAGGGGACCTGTAACACACACTCTCCAGTTCCCTGTGAAGTTACAGTGAAACTCGAAACTGGATCAATGAAGTTGTGGACTTTCAGCACCACTGAAAAATCTAACCACCGTGGTTTAAAATTCTCTGAATATTTAACAGCTAATTGTAATGGCTCTTTTTCTAGTTACAAATGCACATCCTCACATGGTAGAGGTGTTTATCTAACTGTCTGAGGCTGTTGAGGAAGGTGTGCTCTGCACTACAGCATCCATGAAGACAGAGGAATTTTTAAGGGTGGGGCAATAACTTGGCTTATGTGCCTGACTCAGCTTGAAAGAAGAGTAGACATTTCCCCCCACTGAAGAAGTTTCTGGCTGCTTTAGCGATAAGGTCAGTCAGAATCAAGCTGAGTTATTTAACTCTGTGGATGCAGAAGCTAATGTGATATCATCTATTGAACACAGGCACATGTTGAATGTGAAGAGCTGGAATGTAAATTTACAATCCACCCTGTGTACCCATGAGCAGACCAAGTAATGAGTTGGGGGACTCCAAGATTCATGGTTTGTTCCCTGGTCCCTCCCTTGCTCTGATGCTGGGAAAGAACCCACTGCTGCCTTTGGCCAATGGCAAATTACTTCCTCCTACATCTGCTAGCCAGTGCCACTGAAGGACAGAGTCAAGGTCCCACCCACTCCAACTCCTGCCCACATAGAGGAGGGAGGGCATAGGAGCCTTGCAATGCCTGCTCTTCCCTTCTCGCTGACGCTGGCAATCTGGGTAGCCCACACAGGGGATTAAGGTGCTAATTTATACCCTCTTAGTCTCCTGCACAGGCATGTTGGGTGAGCATCAATCTTGCCCTAAAGTGATATTGCCCCTTTTGTTGAAGTGAACATAAATAAATGTGATGTTTGATCTCAGGTCATTCCTGATCTTCACGGAAGCATGAAGCCTCCGTATCTCAGGATACATATTTGTGGAATGGAAGGAAGGACTGTCCAGTGCTAGAACAGTAGTTTAGGACACAGGTGACCCAGCATCGATTCCCTGGTTGATGCAATTTGGACAAGTATCTCTGTGCCTCAGTTCCTCATCCATACAATGACAATAACAGCACTACCCTCCCTCATAGGGGTGTTAAGGGCAAATACATTGAAGCTTGTGAGGTGCTCAGACACTGTGGTGACGGGGACCATATAAGTACCGTACATTCTGATGTCTTCATCAGAAATACTTCACACCCTCATATGGCCTTGAATTTAAATGCAATTTTTATTTAACAAAACATTCCACTGAGGAGATTAGAGGGGAGATTTGGAATGTGTTGTTGAATACTTGGAAGAAGAGGTGTTCAAAGACAAACTGATGGGCTTTTACCAAACTGCACTCATGAAGTCCAAAGGGGGTGGAAGAAACATTGACATGGCGCTTGATTTTTCAACCAGTCACAAACTTGGATTTTCTTTCTGCATGGAACAATCTTGTAATCTTATAACATCCTCACACATCCCTACAATACACATAAACATCTTAATCAAACAGTTCTGCCGTACTTAATGCTCACAGATTAGCAAGAGCTGTTTCTGCTATACAACAAAACAGCAGGGCTGTGGCAACTGGATTTGCTGGAAATTTGTGATAAAGCCAGTGTTAAGAGAAATGCATAAAAGGTCACTACTTAGCCTCAGTTTGAATATCTATTGAACATCACACAAGAACTTAGTAAAGTGAAACATTCAGATTCTGTGAATGGCTGCCTTGTGGATTCATTTTCTACAAGACTAGAATGTAGAAGTCTGTGTCCCACATTGGAAAATCTTACTCATCTATTTTTCTCTTGGCTAACGAAGCCTGCAAACGCTGTAGATGCTCTAGCGTCATTTAAAAATGACTTTTGCTAGTGCTTGAAGAAGTCCTGAATGCTGCTAGGTTGAACTAGGTCATTTTCCTACAGCTGCTGACAAGCAGAAACCAGAGATGTGGATTAATATATGATCATAGTAATTATACAGCAGTCCTCAGGCACAAGCCACCTTCTAAACATAGAAACCCAGCAAACTTAGCTCTGGACTGTGCTGAGTTAATGTTCACACTTGTCTGTTTCTTAGTTTGAATAGTAGTTTTTCTGATAAACAGTACCACCCTTCTTATTCCCTCCCTGAGGGCCTGGAAACATTTGTAAGTGTTACTGCATAGAATGGAGAAGGCCCGGGCATGGATAACTTCAGGGATTTCTTTACTCTTCTGCAGGCCAGCAGACACTCCTATCAGTGTGTGCACTCCTATAAAGCCAGGGCACATTTCCGCATGGCTGCAGGCTCCCTGCACTTTCCCTGCTGCTCCCTTTCTTAAAGGGACAATGAGCTTTTTGCACTGTCCAATTTGTAAAACTCTCGTGTCACATTTCCAGCCTCTCCCTGGGGAAAGGTAGTTCGCTCTTCCCTTGTTACTTACAATACTTGAGGGTTTCTATGAGTGTATTTAATTGTCATTTGTGCACATGGCATCACCCCTCACAAGGTGCCTTGAAGGGAACTGTCCACAACAGGATTAAGGGGGAGGATGATGTGAAGATGGAGAGGCAGACAGAAAACTCATCCTGGAAGTTCCAAAGGAAAAAGCTATGGAAGCAAGCACCTGGACAGAAGTTCATTGGGCAGCAGGCTAATTTACATTTGAGTGTGGAGGAGAGATCCTCAGTTTGTGCAAGTAAGAGTAGCTCTATGGAAAGTCAGTGGAACCCATTTATGCCCGTGGAGATTTACTTCTTGTTTTAATCAACAGGCCACAGCACCACAAAACCAGATTATTTTAGCATCCTAGTTATATGCCTTTGTACTGGTCTTACAATACTGTGGAGATATACCTATCCCATAGAGCTGGAAGGGACCTTGAAAGGTCATCACGCTCAGTCCCCTACCTTCATAGGAGGACCAAGTACCATCCCTTATTTTTGCCCAAGATCCCTAAATGGCCCTCTTAAGGATTGAACTCACAACCCTGGGTTTAGCAGGCCAATGCTCAAACCACTGAGCCATCCCTCTCCCCAGATATTGTAATTGGTGTTTGTGTTGTTCAAATGCCTACTCCTGAAGTGAAGGCCAGGGAGGGGTAGTTTATATGTTTAGGTCAACAACACTAGAAGAGGAAGAGAAGAATGAACCCAGCTGAAACCAAAGGAAGGTGGTTTAGGTCAGCAGAGCCAGAGCATACTTACAGGTTTTTTTCACTGGTCTAGTCTGTTAGGTCTATTGTGAAAACTGAAATGGATCCTTCATGTACACAAGTGTCCAGGTTCTCTGTTAGGTCTTATCTTAATTATGGCACCTCTTGCAGCACAGGGCTCCCTGCCTCCATGCTGTGGCACTGAGAGAGTACTATGTTTGAAGGAAGGGTGTCACCTCCTGAGTCACCAGTTCCAGCCTCACATTAGGTTTTCCCCTCAGGGAGTTTCCATTCAAAGAGGGAATGGAGCCTAGCCCTGCTTGCTTTGAAGCCCTTTCTGTCTGTGTAATTTGCAGGGTGAAGCTGGAGGATAAAATGTGCTAGAGAAGTGATGTTATTAGCATCATGCTGAACAATGCACATGCATGATTTGCCTTGTTAGTTTTGAAATAAAGTTAGGAACACTTGAAAAAACTGCAGGTTAAGCATGAACAGCATATATGACTTTCCTTAAAGTACATGCCAGGGTACAATTCTCCACATAAAATGGAGGCATGAACACATTCAATCAAGGCAAATTGAGCTAAGCTTTAAGAGGAGCAGGGATGGTGCAGGAAATTCAGACTTTACTGAGAAATATATGCACCCTCTGGAGTCTCTACACATGGCATGGTGAACATTACTTAGTCTAGCAACAATAAGCACCTTAATGTTTGCTTCTCCACACCTGTGCAGAGAACAGAGTAGTAAACACATTCTTTATGTTGCAGTAGCCCCTAAAGTTGAGTTCAGGGCCCCTAGGCACTGCACACACACCTAGTGAGAGTCTTTGGGTATGTCTACACTACGGAATAAGGTCGAATTTATAGAAGTCGGTTTTTTAGAAATCGGTTTTATATATTCGAGTGTGTGTGTCCCCACAGAAGTGCATTAAGTGCATTAACTCGGCGGAGTGCTTCCACAGTACCGAGGCTAGAGTCGACTTCCAGAGCGTTGCACTGTGGGTAGCTATCCCACAGTTCCCGCAGTCTCCGCTGCCCATTGGAATTCTGGGTTGAGATCCCAGTGCCTGATGGGGCTGAAACATTGTCGCGGGTGGTTCTGGGTACATATCGTCAGTCCCCCCTTCCCTCCCTCCCTCCCTCCGTGAAAGCAAGGGCAGACAATCGTTTCGCGCCTTTTTTCCTGAGTTACCTGTGCGGACGCCATACCACCGCAAGCATGGAGCCCGCTCAGGTAACCGTCACCGTATGTCTCCTGGGTGCTGGCAGACGCGGCACGGCATTGCTACACAGTAGCAGCAACCCATTGCCTTGTGGCAGCAGACGGTACAATACGACTGGTAGCCGTCCTCGTCATGTCCGAGGTACTCCTGGTCGCCTGTGTGAGGTCGATCAGGAGCGCCTGGGCAGACATGGGCGCAGGGACTAAATTTTCAGTGACTTGACCAGGTCATTCTCTTAAGTCCAGCAGTCAGTCCTATTGAACCGTCTTATGGTGAGCAGGCAGGCAATATGTCCTTCTGCACCGTCTGCTGCCAGCCAAAGATGTAAAAGATAGATGGAGTGGATCAAAACAAGAAATAGACCAGATTTGTTTTGTACTCATTTGCCTCCTCCCCTGTCTAGGGGACTCATTCCTCTAGGTCACACTGCAGTCACTCACAGAGAAGGTGCAGCGAGGTAAATCTAGCCATGTATCAATCAGAGGCCAGGCTAACCTCCTTGTTCCAATAAGAACAATAACTTAGGTGCACCATTTCTTATTGGAACCCTCCGTGAAGTCAACCCTGTAAGCCGTGTCCTCAGTCGCCCCTCCCTGCGTCAGAGCAACGGCAAACAATCGTGCATCTGAGTTGAGAGTGCTGTCCAGAGCAGTCACAATGGAGCACTCTGATTGGGCTAAAACATTGTTGCGGGTGGTTCTGGGTACATATTGTCCGGCCCCCGTTCCCTCCCTCCCTCCGTGAAGGCAAGGGCAGACAATCGTTTCGCGCCTTTTTTCCTGAGTTACCTGTGCGGACGCCATACCACCGCAAGCATGGAGCCCGCTCAGGTAACCGTCACCGTATGTCTCCTGGGTGCTGGCAGACGTGGTACTGCATTGCTACACAGTAGCAGCAACCCATTGCCTTCTGGCAGCAGACGGTGCAGTATGACTGATAGCCGTCCTCGTCATGTCCGAGGTGCTCCTGGCCACGTCGGCTGGGAGCGCCTGGGCAGACCTGGGCGCAGGGACTAAATTTTTGGTGACTTGACCAGGTCATTCTCTTTAGTCCTGCAGTCAGTCCTATTGAACCGTCTAATGGTGAGCAGGCAGGCAATACGGATTGCTAGCAGTCGTATTGTACCATCTTCTGCCGGGCAGGCAAGAGATGACGATGGCTAGCAATCATATTGTACCATCTTCTGCCGGGCAGGCAAGAGATGAGGATGGCTAGCAATCGTATTGTACTATCTTCTGCCGGGCAGGCAAGAGATGAGGATGGCTAGCAGTCATATTGCACCATCTTCTGCCAGGCAGGCAAGAGATGAGGATGGCTAGCAGTCGTACTGTACCATCTTCTGCCGAGCAGCCATGAGATGTGGATGGCTTGCAGTCCTTCTGCACCGTCTGCTGCCAGCCAAAGATGTAAAAGATAGATGGAGTGGATCAAAACAAGAAATAGACCAGATTTGTTTTGTACTCATTTGCCTCCTCCCCTGTCTAGGGGACTCATTCCTCTAGGTCACACTGCAGTCACTCACAGAGAAGGTGCAGCAAGGTAAATCTAGCCATGTATCAATCAGAGGCCAGGCTAACCTCCTTGTTCCAATAAGAACAATAACTTAGGTGCACTATTTCTTATTGGAACCCTCCGTGAAGTCCTGCCTGAACTACTCCTTGATGTAAAGCCACCCCCTTTGTGGATTTTAGCCCCCTGAAGCCAACCCTGTAAGCCGTGTCGTCAGTCGCCCCTCCCTCCGTCAGAGCAACGGCAGACAATCATTCCGCGCCTTTTTTCTGTGCGGACGCCATACCAAGGCAAGCATGGAGTCCGCTCAGCTCACTCTGGCAATTAGGAGCACATTAAACACCACACGCATTATCCAGCAGTATATGCAGCACCAGAACCTGGCAAAGCGCTACCGGGCGAGGAGGCGACGTCAGCGCGGTCACGTGAGTGATCAGGACATGGACACAGATTTCTCTGAAAGCATGGGCCCTGCCAATGCATGCATCATGGTGCTAATGGGGCAGGTTCATGCTGTGGAACGCCGATTCTGGGCTCGGGAAACAAGCACAGACTGGTGGGACCGCATAGTGTTGCAGGTCTGGGACGATTCCCAGTGGCTGCGAAACTTTCGCATGCATAAGGGCACTTTCATGGAACTTTGTGACTTGCTTTCCCCTGCCCTGAAGCGCATGAATACCAAGATGAGAGCAGCCCTCACAGTTGAGAAGCGAGTGGCGATAGCCCTGTGGAAGCTTGCAACGCCAGACAGCTACCGGTCAGTTGGGAATCAATTTGGAGTGGGCAAATCTACTGTTGGGGCTGCTGTGATGCAAGTAGCCCACGCAATCAAAGATCTGCTGATATCAAGGGTAGTGACCCTGGGAAATGTGCAGGTCATAGTGGATGGCTTTGCTGCAATGGGATTCCCTAACTGTGGTGGGGCCATAGACGGAACCCATAGCCCTATCTTGGCACCGGAGCACCAAGCCGCCGAGTACATAAACCGCAAGGGGTACTTTTCAATAGTGCTGCAAGCTCTGGTGGATCACAAGGGATGTTTCACCAACATCAACGTGGGATGGCCGGGAAAGGTACATGACGCTCGCATCTTCAGGAACTCTGGTCTGTTTCAAAAGCTGCAAGAAGGGACTTTATTCCCAGACCAGAAAATAACTGTTGGTGATGTTGAAATGCCTATATGTATCCTTGGGGACCCAGCCTACCCCTTAATGCCATGGCTCATGAAGCCGTACACAGGCAGCCTGGACAGTAGTCAGGAGCTGTTCAACTACAGGCTGAGCAAGTGCAGAATGGTGGTAGAATGTGCATTTGGACGTTTAAAGGCACGCTGGCGCAGTTTACTGACTTGCTTAGACCTCAGCAAAACCAATATTCCCACTGTTATTACTGCTTGCTGTGTGCTCCACAATATCTGAGAGAGTAAGGGGGAGACGTTTATGGCGGGGTGGGAGGTTGAGGCAAATCGCCTGGCTGCTGGTTACGCGCAGCCAGACACCAGGGCGGTTAGAAGAGCACAGGAGGGCGCGGTACGCATCAGAGAGGCTTTGAAAACCAGTTTCATGACTGGCCAGGCTACGGTGTGAAAGTTCTGTTTGTTTCTCCTTGATGAAACCCCCCGCCCCTTGGTTCACTCTACTTCCCTGTAAGCTAACCACCCTCCCCTCCTCCCTTTGATCACCACTTGCAGAGGCAATAAAGTCATTGTTGCTTCACATTCATGCATTCTTTATTCATTCATCACACAAATAGGGGGATGACTACCAAGGTAGCCCAGGAGGGGTGGTGGAGGAGGGAAGGAAAATGCCACACAGCACTTTAAAAGTTTACAACTTTAAAATTTATTGAATGACAGCCTTCTTTTTTTGGGGGCAATCCTCTGTGGTGGAGTGGCTGGTTGGCCGGAGGCCCCCCCACCGCGTTCTTGGGCGTCTGGGTGTGGAGGCTATGGAACTTGGGGAGGAGGGTGGTTGGTTACACAGGGGCTGTAGTGGCAGTCTGTGCTCCAGCTGCCTTTGCTGCAGCTCAACCATACACCGGAGCATACTGGTTTGGTCCTCCAGCAGCCTCAGCATGGATTCCTGCCTCCTCTCATCACGCTGCCGCCACATTCGAGCTTCAGCCCTCTCTTCAGCCCGCCACCTCTCCTCCTGGTCATTTTGTGCTTTCCTGCAGTCTGACATTATTTGCCTCCATGCATTCGTCTGTGCTCTGTCAGTGTGGGAGGACAGCATGAGCTCGGAGAACATTTCATCTCGAGTGCGTTTTTTTTTCTTTCTAATCTTCACTAGCCTCTGGGAAGGAGAAGATCCTGTGATCATTGAAACACATGCAGCTGGTGGAGAAAAAAAAAGGGACAGCGGTATTTAAAAAGACACATTTTATAAAACACTGGCTACACTCTTTCAGGGTAAACCTTGCTGTTAACATTACATACATAGCACATGTGCTTTCGTTACAAGGTCGCATTTTGCCTCCCCCCACCGCGTGGCTACCCCCTCAACCCTCCCCCCTCCCTGTGGCTAACAGCGGGGAACATTTCTGTTCAGCCGCAGGCAAACAGCCCAGCAGGAATGGGCTCCTCTGAGTGTCCCCTGAAGAAAAGCACCCTATTTCAACCAGGTGACCATGGATTATATCTCACTCTCCTGAGGATAACACAGAGAGATAAAGAACGGATGTTGCTTGAACGCCAGCAAACATACACTGCAATGCTTTGTTGTACAATGATTCCCGAGTACGTGTTACTGGCCTGGAGTGGTAAAGTGTCCTACCATGAAAGACGCAATAAGTCTGCCCTCCCCAGAAACCTTTTGCAAAGGCTTTGGGAGTATATCCAGGAGAGCCGCGAATGCCAGGGCAAAGTAATCCTTTCACATGCTTGCTTTTAAACCATGTATAGTATTTTAAAAGGTACACTCACCGGAGGTCCCTTCTCCGCCTGCTGGGTCCAGGAGGCAGCCTTGGGTGGGTTCAGGGGG
The DNA here is from genome assembly GCF_965152275.1 of Natator depressus. Classification (NCBI taxonomy): domain Eukaryota; kingdom Metazoa; phylum Chordata; order Testudines; family Cheloniidae; genus Natator; species Natator depressus. The sequence continues at coordinate 219,163,656 of NC_134234.1, read as the reverse complement.
TACTGGCTCCAGGTCCAGGGTGAGAAACAGTTCCTGGCTGTTGGGAAAACCGGTTTCTCCGCTTGCTTGCTGTGAGCTATCTACAACCTCGTCATCATCATCATCTTCTTCGTCCCCAAAACCTGCTTCCGTATTGCCTCCATCTCCATTGAAGGAGTCAAACAACATGGCTGGGGTAGTGGTGGCTGAACCCCCTAAAATGGCATGCAGCTCATCATAGAAGCGGCATGTTTGGGGCTCTGACCCGGAGCGGCCGTTCGCCTCTCTGGTTTTCTGGTAGGCTTGCCTCAGCTCCTTCAGTTTCACGCGGCACTGCTTCGGGTCCCTGTTATGGCCTCTGTCCTTCATGCCCTGGGAGATTTTGACAAAGGTTTTGGCATTTCGAAAACTGGAACGGAGTTCTGATAGCACGGATTCCTCTCCCCATACAGCGATCAGATCCCGTACCTCCCGTTCGGTCCATGCTGGAGCTCTTTTGCGATTCTGAGACTCCATCATGGTCACCTCTGCTGATGAGCTCTGCATGGTCACCTGCAGCTTGCCACGCTGGCCAAACAGGAAATGAGATTCAAAAGTTCGCGGTTCTTTTCCTGTCTACCTGGCCAGTGCATCTGAGTTGAGAGTGCTGTCCAGAGCAGTCAAAATGGAGCACTCTGGGATAGCTCCCGGAGGCCAATACCGTCGAATTGTGTCCACAGTACCCCAAATTTGACCCGGCAAGGCCGATTTAAGCGCTAATCCACTTGTCAGGGGTGGAGTACGGAAATCGATTTTAAGAGCCCTTTAAGTTGAAATAAAGGGCTTTATCGTGTGGACGGGTGCAGGTTTACATCGATTTAATGCTGCTAAATTCGACCTAAAGTCCTAGTGTAGACCAGGGCTCAGTTTCAGACCTTTCAGTGTAAGTAAGAGACAAACAGTGGGGAAAGGTAAATTGAGGCACAGGGGTGCTGTGACTTGCTGAAGGTCACACTGCAGGCTCATGCAAAGTAGAAATTAGAGTGCAAGTCTTCTGACAATCTAAGGCTCTAGCTAAAACTTTTTTTTTTTTTTGTACAGAACCTCTGCCAGCCTCCCACTCCCAACCTTAATGCAATGTTCAGAATGTACCTGCAGAAAAGGCTGATAATTCATAAACTAAAGGTTCCATGGCAGTATTAGCTTTTCACCTTGGCACAGCTGCAGTATTTAAAATGTCTGTTTCTGTATGCTTCAGTTACAATGATTGTTGGAAGCAGCCACTATAATTAAGACTGAAAAATGGTTTCTATTATTACTTTGTTTTCAGATGGAAATATGAAATTTGGCACACAATAGACTAAACAACATGTTGTGGTAGGTTTGGGGAAAGAACACATAAAATTAAGTCATTGAGTAATCTGAGCATGCCCAGTGAGCATCTGACTGAGAAGTTTAGTGAAGCATTGTGACATCACTGCAGGTTCTCTCTATAAAGCCAGACATTAAGGCAGCTGCTCTGAGGCTACAGCCTGGACAATTTGAAGTGTCTCACTGACACAGCAGAATCCTTCCCTGCTGTCCTTAGAATGCTAATCATTTTAAAGGAATTTGTGCAACGTTACACTGTTTCCCAAATACAGTAATTAAAAGCTTCACTTTACACACATATGCACAAAAAGTAAAGAGTCAACATTCAACCTGGACTTACTCCCTAATTTAAATGCTTGATTTTCCTCAGTGTACGTTTAAAAAAAACCAAAGCACCGTATAGCTAATGTAGCAGAGTTGACAATAACATGGGAAGCCAAGCTTTTAGTTAAGCATTTTGCTTTTAAGCTCTGACCCTTTCCTATGGTTGGCAACCCTTCTGGATTGTCCTGGAGTCTCCAGGAATTCGAGATTAATCTTTTTAATTAAAGAGTGTTATATGATGAACCCTCCAGGAATATGTCCAACCAAAATTGGCAACCCCATTAAACGCTGCCTTAATTTACCTTTTCGCATTTTACAGTAGAACCTTGCTAAGCTCATCCCTTGTATCATTTTGGTGTGAGCGAGTTACAAGTGAATACAGTAGTTGTTACCACTTGAGTAGCATTCATCTTGTGATAGATGCCAGCTACTTTTGTTTGTGAATTATTGAATTTTTGCTAACAGTGAGTTAACACTTGAGGTAAAGAGAGAAAAGCATCCCATGAAGTGAGCTGTGGCTCACGAAAGCTTATGGTCAAATAAATTTGTTAGTCTCTAAGGTGCCACAAGTCCTCCTTTTCTTCATGGACAGAGCTGTTTGCCAAATGTAACTGTGTGTTTTTAACTCACTGTGTTAAAATGAAGCATTTTCACTTTCAAAGAGCCACTCTTCAGGTCTAAGAGGTGGAAAAGACTGGAAATTCTTTGGGTCAGGGACTGTCTTTTTGTTATGTTTGTACACTACCTAGCACCTAGGAGCCCATCATGGGCTCAGACCCCTAGGCACTGTAATATAAATTGTAATAGGTTCCACCCAAAGGGTGGCCTTGACACACTTACATTAAACTGAAAGAAGGCGCTTAGCTTTATGCTACCCATTTAATGTTAATTATCGCAATGCTGTAATAATGCTAATAGGTCAGATGGCCTCTCACTGCCAGCTATTCTTCCCTTTCTTGATAAGGGTGACATGATGGGGGGTGAGGGGAAAAGGGATGAGGTGCAGGTTTCTCCAAGCAGAAACTCGTGCAGGTTCAGTCTCCAAACCTTCTGTGCGCAGACTGCTGACAACACGGTTTAATGGAGGGCGCGTGCATGTGGGCAAGATTAAGAACCTAATCACTCCGCATTTCAGGTCTTAATCTTTATTAAGTATCAAATTGTCTTCAACATAAATTACATCCTGATTATGATGAGTTTCAAGAAACCAGACAGCCATTTAAGGACAAATTGTTTTATGTACAATATCTTTGACTTTGGTCTAACAAATATAGTACCCTTTACCACTGGATTTTTTTAAATCTTTATAAACATAAAAAGCAATAAGTAAAACATCAGTACCAAATAAAGCATTAAAAAAGGTAACAAATATATAATTTTAGAAATGCTTTAAGAATGCTAAAGTTAACAACACATTTCTAGAGTGCAGAGATCTTCTTCGTTATATCCCTTAAACCATTTCTCTGGTTCTGCGGATAGCACAGCAGAGGATCATACTGAAGATCATGCCAAAGATCTGGAAAAGGAAAGCAGACTCAATTAGAATACATTAGAAGAAGATTAGCTTTCTGGTGATGCAGCGCTCCTAAAAACATAAGTGTGGGTGCTCTTGCTCTCCCTGGCCTATAGGCCGTGTTCTTTTTCACAGCTATTTATTCCCTACCCACCTCTCCCCTATAAGAACCCTCCCACCCCCCCATTATAAAAGCCACCACCATGACCTCTCTTTGATCTTAAGGGCAAGGGAAGGCACAAAAGCACTCTCCCCTGAGAGAGGAGTAGATAACCTGAGGTGCTCTCTGTAAAAAGGTCCCCACCCCACTCTTGGGCAGCAGCGTGTGGAGGGCTATCAGGTTGTGCATTGTTCAGCTACGCTAGGACGTGCAGACTTTCCACCAGTTTCTTTGGAGACAGCATGCAGGATTTTAGTGAGTTATTAAAAACAGTTGTTCTTAATACAACTTAGTCTCATTCTCTGCCTGGCACAAATTTCCAAGTGCCTGAGCACTATATTATCCATGAGAGGAGGCAAGATACTCTAACTTCAAACTAATTTTTTAAAAATTCATTTTCTTAGCCCAGTTTTCATGATGTGACTGGCTGGGTAAACAGCTAGCAAGGAAGAAGGGGAACATACTAGTATCAATCAGACTTTTCTCTGGGGTGGAGTGGGAGAGGAAAAAGATGCAGTTGTATTATAGTCAAAGTATCAGTCTTCAATTAAACCTCTCAAGTAAAACACAATAAAGGGAAAATGTATACAATTTTTGCTCTTGGCTCACAGTTCTAGGGTCCCTAGGGTCTAGAGTATTTACAGTGAAAACCAAAGCACCAAAGCATACCTGTAAATATCATTTGCTCAGATGGCAGACTACGTAGTTTAAATCAATACAAGGCACACTCTGTTGTACTGCAATCATAGAGGCAGGATTGTTCTTGGTGACATTTGTGCGTGAGGAAGGACGAGAGGATTAGATCCTCAGTGTAAGGTATCAGATCAGTGGAAAAAGCACATCTTAAACTTGAGAAGGCCGTCATAATTTCCCATCAGATTCAATTGACCGAAAGGATCGAGAAACTTACCATTACCACAGCGATACCAATGCCAACTGCTCCAATCACATTCAATTTAGAAGTAAAGACCTCCTCAATGGCTGCAGGGCATGACTGAAAAGAAGAAAAAAGGTGTGTGTGTGTGTGTGTGGGGGGGGGGGGAGCTTGTCTTAAATATTGTTTTACGTATGTGCCGTTTTGGCTTACAAAAGCATGTGGTACTATCAGCAGCACTACACCGTGACCTGATCGGACAGCACATGCTGAACCTGATCCAGCTACAAGAGAAGCCAATATTTATCTCCTGAAACTGGCCTGCAAAGAACGGTGGGAAAGGGGAGGCGGGTTGCCTTTAAAAATGGATGCACAATTCTCCCCGCCCCCTTGCTTCTCTTGTACACTACAACTTTCAGGTCTTTTCTACCCTAAAAGAAAAAGGCCTCGTCTAGGGTAGGCTTTTCCCACACTAGAATTTCCAGCCACTATTGCCAATGATTTAGCAACAATGGTGGAAGTACTAGTGTGTACACGTTACCAGCAGCTGCTAGCTTTTTAGCTGCCACATTGCCGAACCCTGCTTGGAGCAGCCCTATACAACATAGTTGTTAATACTGTAGTGGCTGACCTGTGCTAGCACTTGAACTGTTACTACAGTTTTAAAATAAGTGTCTTGTGTACACAACAACTCATGGTAACTGGAGAATTAGTGAAACTGTGACATCACAAGTGACTGAAAGCCAAGCAACTGTGGTCTCATCTGTATTCAGAGTTGCACCTAACTAAATGTGTTGTTTTAAGCTAGTTAAACCAATGCAAAGCCCTATGTGGATCCTATGCAATGAGCTAAAGCACTGTTTTGTTTCAAAATTTAGGATTCAAAGCTCATTTCCCACAGTGGTTAGCCCTGTTTTAGGCCAGAAGTTTTGTTGAACTAAGGAAGCAGGGTTTCTGTAATGACTTAATACAAAAAACACACAGGAATAGGTCATTAGCTTACTCCAAAGGCTCTACCAAGACATCCAGTGGACTGCGATTAGTCTAGCTCAGTGGTTCTCAACCTATTTACCATTGTGGACTGCATACACGTGTTATGTGGGCTGCATCCAATACAACCTATATGGCCCTGAGGATGAGACATGGGACACAGCTATGTGCCGATTGGGCCGCAAGTGGGCCACAGTTTGAGAACCACTGGTTTTGACCTGTTTGGCACAGGTTACCCTGCCAGGAGTTATGCCCTCACCAGCACAGCTCTCAGGTTATAGGGAAGTCTTACCCTCCAAATTAAACTTCAGATATTTAACACCATTGTAAAGTCAGTCTTACAATATGGTGCTGAAATTTGGAGACTTAAGACCTTACTAATCTAAACTCCAAGTTTTCATAAAAAGCTACCTTCGACAAATCCTCAATATCAGATGGCCAGAAAGTAAAATAAATAAATTTAAAAAACAGAAAAAAAAAAAATCACACATTAACAACACTATTAGAGAATGAAACAGAAATGGAGAAGACAGGAAACGACCAAATGAAAATGGAAATGGCTAAGACATACATGGAGGAAACACCTGAGCATCATAAGAGAGGCATTAATCTGAAACCCCGAGGACAAGATGGGGATGAGGTGGGCCATGGATAACATGGAAACACAACAGAAAGCTACCAAAAATGACACTGGAAGAAGCTAAGACTGCAGCAGGAGACCGGCAAAGATGGAAGTCAGTGGTGAAGGCCCTATGTTCTGCATGGAATACAGAGGCATAAGAAAAAAAAGAGAGAAAGAGGCCGGAAATTTTAACTCCCATTAAAAAAAAAAATTGGAGAAGGTTGCACTTAGATGCTTTCTTTCTCCCTATTTGAGGTACATAAAAGTAACTGTATAATCTATACTATTAGTGGTAACAGGCACATCACATCACTAGAACATGTGCTAGCACAGTGAGCCGAATGTTTAAAATAAATAAGATTCAAAATTCTACCATTTATCTAGTTTCTGGTCTGCCCGCTCCCTTCCCCCAGCAACCCTTGAACACTCCCCTGTAGCCCTCGGAATTCCAACTGACTCACGCAAGTATCACAGGCTTTTAAGCGGAACTGTGAGGACACGTGAAGCTGCTAGTCCTTACAGAGCATTCTAAGTTGTGGTTCTAATTCGTATTGCTTCACCTTGTGGGATACCACATGCTTGTAGTAACCCAAACAACGGGTGGAATGCAGTAGCACCTAGAGGATACAAGTGCCACAAAAAGTCAGAAGCACAGTTTTATAGCTGCATCAGCTAAATTGAAGGCGTTGATAGAATTCATGTTAATCAGGAAGGAAATGTGGTTGATGTACAATACTGTATCTGTACATCCGAGAGTCTCACGCTGATTTTACTTGAAAAGTTAATGCATATTAGTGCCCATAAATACATGGATTAAAAGCTGGCAGAAGGAATTTCAGCGGCAGTGTAGAGTGTAGTTTTGGTTTCTTTTAAAGAGAAGAGAATTTGTTGGAATGATGGGAAGGATAAAAGGCTGAGTGGTCCAGAAGGATCCTACAGGGATCTGTATTAACCTCAACTGCTGTGGCACCTTTCACTAGGAGGGTGGTGAAACACTGGAAAGGGTTACCTAGGGAGGTGGTGGAATCTCCTTCCTTAGATATTTTTAAGGTCAGGCTTGACAAAGCCCTGGCTGGGATGATTTAGTTGGGGATTGGTCCTGCTTTGAGCAGGGGGTTGGACTAGATGACCTCCTGAGGTCCCTTCCAACCCTGATATTTATGATGATTTCGTGGGGTAGCCAGAGCCGAAGAGCACTTGCTCCATATGATGGGCTCACCTAGAGGAAGCCCACCAATTTCCTCCAAGGATACTTCTGTTTTTTCCCCTCCCTCATTAAATTAAGACCTGCCGTTTCATTTTCACATGCTCTGTTCATCCCAGCTGCAGAGCTATGGCTGCAAAGCCACAGTGTAGCATTGCTGCAGACCCTTGGAGGAAAAAAGGGTTGAGAAGACCTGAACACGAGCATGCAGACGCTCTAGGTGAAATCATGGCCTACTGAAGTCAGTGGCACAACTCCCATTAATTTCAATGTGTATACGACTCAAGTTGCACAGGCATGCGATCAGGATTTTCTACTAGTCCTTAGGAGGCTGCATGCTTTGCCATTTCCAGACTGGTAGTATAGCCCCCCCAACCCGTCCATCACAACTAGATACAAGTGGCTCTGCATCCCGGATATCAAAAAAACAAAAAACAAACAAACAAAAAAAACCACACACACACACCCTGGGGGGAAGGGAGAAGGAGGGAGTCTTCCCAGGGAAGGGGATTATCTCCCCCATAGTTCATTATTCAGAAGTGTGCTTCTCTAGTCTGTTCCCTGTCAAATGAAAGTGTAATAGCATGGAACCACTATATGCAATGAATTCAGTCTTCAGTTACCTGTACTGTAAGCGTCTCCAATACTTCCTTCTTAGGGCAGGTGTCTGTCAACACCTGATCAACAGGTCCTGTGAGACCACAACAGTTTAACTACAAGAGAAAATAGAAAATCTAAAACAACAAGCAAGACAGGTTACTTTATACTGGTATACACAAATATCAGATAGGAGAGTTTCAAAATATTTAAGTTACATCAGTCAGTTTGACTGTGCCACTAACAGTTTTATTTTAAAATGTCTTTGTTAGCATTACATTAAGAGTGAGAATTTGAGTAAGTCAGGAAGTAAAGAGTTCTTTTAATAGTAAGTGATTGCATTTGTCATGTAGCACGTATGTAACAGTTTTTGTAACAGTTTATGTTATGACACAACATTACTACAGGAACCATAGTTTCCAAACTTCTGTTTACTTTCTCAAATTTAAAAAAAAAAAAGAAAAGAAAAGAAAAGAAAAAGATCTCTTTACATCTACTCCACACCCAGAAGAATCTGTGACTAAATCCTGTGTACATTTTGCTATGGATATTATCTAATGAAGTCAGAGGAGCTTGTTCAATAATCTAGTTGGCTTGTGCAGTTCCACATTTGTGCAAAGATGGCACCACACTGTTTACACATGCTGTTTCATAGCACCATGGGTATGCGATTGATGTATCAGAATTAGTACATTGTACCCAAAACTAATACGCATCTTAAAAGTCAGCAAAAATTGAAGACGTGTGTTGAAAGCTAATCTTGTCAACGAAAACTTGGTCTATTTTTTTGCCCAGTCTTAGCAGAGAAACTTCCATTGAGGATCAGTGACAAATGAAGTTTTAGACTAAAGATGTCTGAACAGTTTGTTTACAAAAATAAATCTCTTAAATGGGGATGGCTCAAACTCAAAAAACACCCATGAATTTGGGCCAAGACCAAGTATGTGAGACGTCCTAAATTCCAGACCCAAAGGAAAAGTTTTCAGATGTTCAGGAGCTCACAAGAAGTAGGGACTGTTAAAGCAAAGACCTTTTTAAACTTTAACTGTATAATCTTTGTCACCATGAACACCATTATTAGAGACTAAAAAAAAAAAAAAAAAAAGGCAAAAAACCAAACACATTGCGTGGGTACTTAATAGCTTCCCCCCCTCAAACTGCCATCTGTCTGTAGACTGAAATTGCCAAAACTGAAGGCTAGACATCATAATTAAGAGATGATGTTTCACTTCATTCTTAAATGTATTATGCCCGGCTTCTTAAAAACAGACATCTTGTACATTGAAAAGAAATAAGTGTGACCATATACTTACCGCATGTTGAAATGCTTTCAGGGTTTCTTTAGCAGCTGGCTGATTCCTCTTATCATAGGTTTCCTTGTAAAATTTCTGTACTTCATCAATAATCTACAAAAATAGCGCAAAGCTATAACCCTGTTTTACCTTGACTTATGTTACTTATAGTAAATTTCTTCAGGACAAAAAGTAATTAAACCAGCTATTTTACAGTTTAAATGCTCCATCCTAGGAAGAGGTAACCACCTTCCGTTTCCAAAGAAGTTAGCATCATAGGTCTCTAAAAATATGCACGAGCCTTAGAACAACAAGGAGATAGCAAAAAGGAGGAGTTGAGAAGAGAGGTATAGCAGGATAAGAGTTACAACAGTGAAAGATGGTTATGGATACATCATACTAGTACTTCCAATTTGTGGTTTTGGTTCTGCTTGGATACTTGACAATGAGTAAGAAGATACCAGCTTTATACTGTCCCTCTAAATCTTGATGGAATCTGATGGGGATGAAAACTAAGACTTCATCCAGCGGATACATGAGAGCAAATGTTGACTTATCTAGCCTTGTTTCAGCAATGGACAAGTTTCCCTGTTGTACAAGAGGAGGAAAAACAAGGGAGGCTACCAATTCAGACATCTCCATAGACGCTTAAATTTTTTGGGCCCTGATCCTGCCACGTGTGTTTGCTTAGCTTTGTGCATTTGAGTCATCCCATTGAAGTTAATTGGACTACTCCCATGCCTAAAGGGTATGTCTACACAACCTGAGGCAGCAAGCCTTTGAGCCTGGGTCAACAGACTTGGGTTAGCAGGGCTCACGCTAGTGTGCTAAAAGTAGCTGTGTAGATGTTGTGGCTTGGGCTGGAACTTGGGCTCTGAAGCCTAGGGAGGGGGATGGACTTCACAGCCTGAGCCACAACTTAAATGCACTGACTACATAGCTACTTTTAGAGTGCCAGCGCGACTTTCGCTAGCCAACGTCTGTTGACCTGGGCTGGGAGACTTGTTCCTGTACATGTACCCTAAGTGTTTGCAGGATTGGGGCTGAAGTCAATTACTATACAGTGTCTTAACTGTAGTAACACACAACCTTGCTAATTTGGTCCAATCCCTGGGAATCTCTTCCAGAGTTTTTCAAAGTTTAAAGAGCATGGATGATACATTAAGATATACTCTGTATATTAGAGTAATTTCAGTTTTTAGATTATAGTATATTGTAGTACATAATAATAGGGACTTTCAGTACAGAAGCTGTGATTTGGGGCTTGTCTACACAGGGAGATTTACCAGCCAAATACAACAGATTATACTTTTACATTTATACTAGTATAGCTGCCTGTGTGGAAACACTCTTATTCTGGAATAAGAAAAGCGTCCGCACAGGGAATTATAAAGGTATCATGCTACTGATAAATTTCCCCATGTAGACATGCCCGTAGTCTTTGCTGAGAACTGGAGAGAGACTGCGTAGTTGTGGGGAAGTGTAAAGGTTAAGAAAATTCTTCTGTATCTCGGGACATTTAAAAAATTTGACCCATTATACCGCTTGCATCTTTGGGAAAGATATTTTGTGTTTACATGCCAGTGAAACTATTATTTGTCTTTTGTGTTGTCCTACTAATTGTGTGATCTTAAAATAGCTGAACATGTTTTCAGTTCTTGAGGAAATATTCAGTGCCAAGAGCTTGCAATAGTCAAAAACCTACCGTCTCTTTATTTGCAAATCCCCAGATGGCAACAGCTACTTCAATGGCAAAAATTACGAGAAGGAAGGTAAAGAACTAGAAGAGAAGAGAGATTTATGTCATTAAATCAAGATGTTTATTGTGAGTACTTTGTAAGGAGTAGTTTTTTCAAATTAGTTGACTTAAAATCCTAAATATCATCTCTAAAGTACAATTACTATAATGATATCAAATCATGTGACATTTCAATGGGTAAATCGTGAAGCATTTCCTGGATTGAAGAAATAAATTAAACAACATATGTATGGGGAAGTGGAGAGAAAGAGGAAATACAACTAGACTTTGTTCCTAGCGGTTTTTATTTTGGGATGTGGTACTACTTTAAAGCCAGTTCCAGGATCTTTACTTCTGAAATTAAGTGGTGATGGAGTGGTGGATTTAAGTGGTCATGGAGACAGGTTTTACACCTTTAAGCTGGCTCTGCAATATGAATGGAAGAGTAGTAAGGATTATGGCAGAGGGAGACTTTAGAAGCAACACGTGTGTACTGAATGAAAGAAGCCAGTCACACGTTTTGGTCACTCCTGAACTATGAAAACTGAATTAATGGTGTATTGTCATTGCTTTAGTTCTATTATTTGGTGGAGCAGCTACAAGATGCCGAGGTCAGCCAGAAGTGTGAAAAGTCCACACCCTTGAGAGACGAAGTTAAGCCAATATAGCCCTAGTTGTAGACAGCGGTACGTCGATAGAATTCTTCCACTGATTTAGCTACTGCCTGTCAGGGAGGTGGACTAACTACAGCAATGTGAGAACCCCTCCCCCCGGAGCTGTAGAATCTACACTGAAGTGCTACAGAGGTGTAGCTGCAGTGCTGCATGTGTACTGCTGTAGTGTAGACATAGCCTAAAAGCTGGTCTACACTTTAAACTTATATTAGCATAGCTATATACACCATCGGTGTGAAAAAACCACACCCGACCCACACAGCTATGCTGACAAAACCCTCAAGCAAATGCAGCTCTGTTGACAGAAGAGTGCTTCTGTCAGCATAAACAATGTTGTCTGGGGAGTGTGTGTCCATACACACAGGCAGCAAAATTCCTTCTATCAGTGTACATTGCGTCTATGGGGGCTATGCCAGCACAGGCTCTGTAATGTAGCTATCGCCTGTGTCTTCCTTCTCTCACAAGTGTTCTTTCCCAATTTCTGTCACCACTGCTGCTCTAAGACCCATCAACTCAGATCATTTTAGGCAATAGAAGTTGCACTATGGGATGTTTAGTGACCTTAAGCAGTCAGGAGCTTTGCACGGCGTCTCGCACAAAGGAAGTCTGCGTGTTTAACTTCCAGGGAGGATCAAATTGCTGCTAGCATTTAAAAGCATTAAAGAAAGGGGTGGAGGGAGGAGTTAAAAATATCAGAAAACCAACACGTATCACTTGAAAGAGTCTTCTGGAAATGGATTTCTTCCTTGAACACAGCAAACGATGAGTTGTTCTTTCTCCCAGCTGTAATGGCAGCCTGTGCTGATCTGCAGTTAATCTTGTGAAGATTTACAGAAGACTTTACGCACAGCTATTTAATTGTGAGACATGGAGAGGCTGATAGGATGTACTGGTTTTGTATATAGGTGAGTAATGCTGTCCTCCCATAAGTCACTCAGAAAGAGTGGTGCCTATGACTACTGGTAACTATAGCAGTTCTTCTGTTGGCTCACATGGTCGAGGCCTTTTGAAGATGAAAACTAAGGTTCTAGTGCCATGTGTGCAATTTATATAATTGTCTATTATCTGCATCACATGTATTGGTTATATGGTATTCAGAATAAAATTCCTAATAGTGCCATTATTGGCATGGTCCATCAGTTCTGCATTCAGGCATCCCTCATCTCGTCTTTTAACTCTTGAAGGTTGCAGCACATATCAATATTTTAGCTTGCTTTGTCTGAACAGAATATGCTTGATGGGGAATAGAGCAAGACTGGACTTCAAATGCTGGTCATTTCAATTTAGTATTAGGTTAATAAATCTATATTAGAAGAGAAGTAAAGCTTCAAAACAAGTGATAACTGGAGTGGAAGAGAGCTAGAATCTACTGCCTGACATTCCCACTCTCACCTTATTAAAATGCTTGAAGGTTCCATTTGCAGAACACATCCCAGCCCAAGATCAAATGTTACAGTAAAGAAAAACACTTACCAAGCCAAGCATGCACTGCGACTCTTGCACTGCACCACAACATCCCAAGAAACCAACTAACATCATGAGTGCGCCAGCTCCAATTAGAATGTAAACCCCTGGGGGTAAAGAGAAAACAAAGCTGGTGAAGTACTCACCAATAAGGGATTGTAAGATTGCAGTTAGTTTTTAATAGATTCCTCAGGGCAATAGCATTTGTAAGTAGTTGCCTTTGCCATGGTTTAAGTTACTACCGTTGACATTTTCAAAGCAACACAGGGGATTAATTCTTTAGAGTGAATGCATCTGAACATGCCCCAAAAAGATAATGAAGAAACAAATGTTTCTGTTCAAAGAAGCAATAAGATGCTTAAATAACCCCTCTGCCACCTTTTCCACAAGTCATTAAGCCCAGTTTGTTTAGGACACATTATTAATAGGTAGGCTTGGCAAGATCCAATGTAAAAATAGATGGGTGTCAGTAAATATTGATTTTAGCTGACACACCAAAAATCAGTGAAAAAATATCCATTGGTCACAGCTGGCATGCGTACAGCCTGCCCCCCCGCCCCATGCGTACACACACACACACCCACCCACCCCTCGTTGCTGCAGAGATTGGGCATCACTGGCCACACAGCAGTGCAGAGAGACCCCTCTGCAGCTCTGCTATCACGGTAGAGCGCGAGGGGGGCCGTGGCAGTGGAGCTGCAGAGGGCTTCCTGCATGGCTACAGGGCCCATGGCACTGGTCCCTGCAGGTACAAGATATGGGGACAGCTGCCGCCCTGGTGGGGCAGAGTGGAGACCTCCAGCCAGGGCAGTGAGGGGAAGCCACCCCGCTGCTGAATGGCTCCATCCCTGGGTAGGGGCCTCCTTTACAGCCAGGGGCTTGTTGTCCTCCTTCTCACGGCCTGGGGTCTTGGCTCCGCCAGACCAGGATCTACCTTGCACCTGTATGTCTTGGGCTCCTTGGCCACACATGATGCCCCCATGCAGCCCTGCCCTGACCACCCCCACAACTGTAAAAGTAAAGATAATTAAAAATAAAAAGTATTTTATTGCTAAAACTTTTTTAAAAAAACCACCACCCAATCTAATTCTGCCAAGCCTATTACTAGGCAAGGGGCAGAGAACATCTCATCCCAGGACCATGTTTCCAAACCCGTATCGGGAAAGCCTGGAATTATGCCAGAACCAAATCCTGCAAATTATTCTTTGTAGAATCATGGGCTGTGCTGCAATTGTTCTGATTGGAGGCAAATGAGGTTAGCAATTTACCTCTAACCTAGGGTTTACTGGCTCCACAAGCATGTGGGTGGAAGGAAAAAGGAGTCAGCCATCTGGTATAGAGCTTAAGAGCGGTTTTTCCTTTTTAAATGAAAAAGTGCCTTTTGGAATCCTCTAGGCACATGAGCATAACAAAAACTACAATTTAGCTAGCTAAACTGGCATTCTCTACAACCACAGCAAATTCAGCCTCCTCTGCCTTTTAAAAAGAGGAAGGGGAAAAAAAGTTTCAGCCACCCCCACACAACAAGAATCAAGTGACTGAGTAAATTGACTATGGTGCTCTCTCTGACCTAGGTAGTAGCTACTCAAAAGGGGTGGAGATCAGCCTGTCCTAGAGTAGGAGGCCCTTCAGTAAAGGCTCTGTACTCCCAGATCCTGATACGCAGTACAAAACCTGGAAATTGTCAGCATGAGTACCATGGCTGATCAACTACTGCAACTTAATAATCAATGCTCAGTTTAAAATCTGCATATATATATATATATATATATATATATATATATATCACACACACACACACACACACAGAAAACTTTGGAGCTGTCCTACAAGTTTCCTGGATGTGAACTGACAGACCAAATATAAATAGATAAAGTTGGTTGAAACTTGAATTTCCATTCTGCAGGAGATGGACATTTCAAAAAGTTTCCTTTCATCCTAAATTGGGATGGGGAAGGAAAAAAAAGTCAATTTTCTGCAAAACAAAAAGTTTCTGAAAATTTTGAAGTTTGACAAAGGTGAAATGCTGTTTTGACTTTTATAATAAAAATTATGAAAAAGTCAAAACGAACCACTTTGACCTCATTGAAGCAAAACTTTAATATTTTTTTTATTGCAATTAAATTGATATGTTCCTGTGAAATATTTTGATTTTGTCGAATCAGAATTTTCCAGTGGAGTGTTTTTCCATCAGAAAGTCTTCAACTGGCTCTACAGACATTGAAGTAGCAGATTTTCCTCATGGACACAATGAAACAAGTAGCAGACAGCTGTTTAGGGATGGTGCTCATGAAGAAAGCAGAACTAATTCTAAGAAGTTGACGCACACAAGCCCAAGTGGACTTTAGTATTTTATCTGAAGCAGCTTAAGCCCTCAGAGAGCCTGTTTACATGACTTGCGCAGCAGGGCCTTGCCGAGACAGATTTCTAGAGCGGGGAAAATATTGGAAGAAGGATTAAAGGTGGAAATCTAACACCATCTTTGAGAGGAATTCAGGAAGCAACCATAGCACTAGCATATCCTTGAACAGAGAATGCAATACCAGTCACGAGGGCAACTGGAGTCACTTCCACCAGTAGATTCATAGGCCAGAAGGGACCACTGATCATCTAGTCTGACCTCCTGTGTAACACAGACCATAGAACTTCCTCAAAATAATTCTGAGACTTTTTTTTTTTTAAAAAGGAAAAACAAAGAACCTACACCACCACCTAATCTTGATTTCAAAATGGGCAGTGATGGAGAATTCATTATGACCGTTGTTAAATTATTCTAAGGGTTGATTTTCCTCAGTGTCAAAAATGTACACCTTATTTCTAGTCTGAATTTGTCTAGGTTGTACTTCCAGCCTTGGATCGTGTTATATCTGTCTTTGCTACACTGAAGAGCTCATTATTAAATATTTGTCCCTTATGTAGATACATATAGACTGTAATCAAGTCATCCCCTAACCTTCTCTTTGAGCAACAAAAATGATTAGGGATATGGAACAGCTTCCCTGTGAGGAGAGATTACTAAGACTGGGACATTTCAGCTTGGAAAAGAGACGACTAAGGGGGGGATAAAGAACTAGGGGTCACTAAATGAAATTAATAGGCAGCAGGTTTAAAACAAACAAAAGGAAGTATTTCTTCACACAACGGACAGTCAGCCTGTGGAACTCTTTGCCAGAGGATGTTGTGAAGTTCAAGACTATACCAGGGTTCAAAAAGAACTAGATAAATTCATGGAGGATAGGTCCATTGATTGCTATTAGCCAGGATGGGCAGGGATGGAGTCCCTGGAATCTGTATGCCTGAAGCTGGGAATGGGCAACAGGGGATAGATTGCTTGATGATTACCTGTTTTTGTTCATTTCCTTTGAAGCATCTGGCTTTGGCCACTGTCGGAAGACAGGATACTGGGCTAGATGGACTTCGGTCCGACAGAGCATGGCCGTTCTTATGTTAATAAACTAAAGAGATTGAGTTCTTTGATTCTATCACTATAAGGCAGTGGTTCTCAAACTTGGGTTGGGACCCAAAAGGAATCACCAGAGTTGGCTTAGACTTGCTGGGGCCTAGGGCTGAAGCCTGAACTCCACTGCCCATGGCTGAAGCCAAAGTCTGAGGGCTTCAGCCCTGGGCGGTGGGGTTCAGGTTGCAGGCCGCCTGCCTGGGGCTGAAGCCCTTGAGCTTTGGCCTCCCTGTCCAGAGTGGTGAGGTTTGGGCTTTGCCCCCTCCTTCCACCCCCGGGGCCATAGGGCTCAGACAGGCTCAGGTTTCGGTCCGCGCTCCTGGGGTCGTGAAGTAATTTTTGTTGTCAGAAGGGAGTTGTAGTGCAATGAAGTTTGAGAACCCCCGCTATAAGGATAAGATTAGGTCATGGAGGTCACAGATTCCATGACTTCCAGAGACCTCTGTGACATTTTGCACCTCACCCCTACAGGGCGGCCCTGGAGCTCCGAGACCCCACGGGACGGTGGGTGGTGGCCTGCTCCTCCACCCTTGGGCTTCAGTTATCCCCCGTCAGCTCCCTCCCCCCGATTATTTTTAGTTAAAGTCACAGGCAGGTCGCAGGCTTCCTTGAATTTTTGTTTATTGCCCGCGTCCTGTCTGTGACTTTAACTAAAAATAACCTTGACAAAATCTTAACTATAAGCCAAATTTTCCAATCCTTTAATCATTCTTTTGACTCTTCTCTGAACCCTCTCTAAATTTATCAACATCCTTCTTGAATTGTGGGCACCAGAACTGGCCACAGTATTCCAGCAGAAGCCAGACCAGTGCCAAATCCAGTGGTAAAAGAATCTCACTACTCCTTCTCAAGATTCGTCTGTTTATGCATCCCAGAATTGCAGTAACTCTCTTGGCCACAGCGTTTCATTGGAAACTCATGTTCAGCTGATTATCCACCATGACTCCCAAATCTTTTTCAGAATCACTGCTTCCCAGGGTGGAGTCTCCATTCATGTAATTTTGGCCTGCATCCTTTGTTCCTAGAAGTACATATTTACATTTAGTGGTATTAAAACCTATATTGTTTGTCCCCAGTTTACCAAGCGATCCAAAAAGATTAACCTTATACCTGAGGGATAAAATGTCACAAAGAGTGGTTCAGAAGGAGCTTTCAGCAGATTGAATACTCTAACTAGCTCTAGTTCTAGCCCCCATCCCCTTTGTGAATCCACAGGGAATACAATTTTGAATAGAGGAATTTGGGACTCTTCCTACTGGTAGATGCAAGATGGTACTTCAGCTCCCTTCACACCAGCATGTAAAGGATAGGATGCAAACTCTTGGATGCAATGAATCTGTGAGCTTATGAACAAGTCCCGCAGGTTCTATGGAGGCTGCCTCATTTGAATATGTGCCAAGGCTACCAAACATATTACTGCATCAATGAGGCCCAATGTGCACAACCATGATCCTTGCTGAGACTTTCTGGTTCTGGATCATCTTCTGTGCCAAATCACGATGTTCTGGGGTTTGAAAGCTTTGACGTGAGCCTGGTCTACCAAGATTCATACATACTCTTGTTGCCTCTAAGTTCAGACTTTGGGAGCTTAGTAATAACTTTTATTGCACTGTAATTTTTTTGAGTCACTGCACAAATAGCAACTCAGTTTAGAATGAAGCTCTAGTGACTCACACCCTGCTGGAGATATAGGCCAGTTCTTGGATCCCTTCCAAGGGACTGTCCTTCATCAGCCAGTCCTCCACACAGGGAAACACATGCTCTATCTCATCAGTTCTAGAGAGGTCTCTAGGACTGGTAAGCATAGTGTAAGCACAGACACACACATCTCTAATGCCAGCCAAAGAGGCAAAACTGGTCTATTAGTGCTCTTCTTCTATGGGATATCTTAGCTCTCCATTGCATGCTAAACCAGTGTGTGCGTGTAGGCATCCACATGGTACCAAGTACCCTGAAAGAGAGGTGTGCTTATTCCAGACTCACCATATTTACCTGAACATCTTAAAATCTCAGACAACAATTGAGTATTGCACTTTGGCAAGTTGTTGTGAAGGTTAAAGAAGACCGAGCCCATTATCAGAAAGTTCTTTGTACAAAGGGAATTTATGGTACTCAAATACTTTACTTCACCGCTTACCAGTATAGAAGTTTGAGTTGTTGGATTCCATATCAAAGATACTTTTTGTCTGCGTATCAAACCGAAGCCATAGTCCAATTGCAAGGACTGCAGTTCCTAAAAGCTGTATGAGTAAAGAGAAATGTTATTAAAGAAATAAGTATTATGCTGTTACAAATGTAGATGAGGATGATAATTTTACATAATTTTTAGACTAATATTATTATTATGAAGGAGAAGGACATTGCCTTGTCATTTAATTTCCAGAACTAAAATGTTATTTTCATTTTGGCATATTTACGTTCCAACTTGGTCCTGTATTAGTCTCCAGCTTTGTACATATCCAGCAGAGTATTTCACAAGTTTAATTGCACCATAATTTACAGATCAAGCTGAATGTCATTCTTGTTCCATACTGAAGACATGTTATATTTTGGACTGTGTCAACTTGTTGGGTTATATATTTCCACTTATCCCTGAACCCCACACTGCTTTACAGAGGACCTATTGTAATCAGGTTGAATACTGAAGCATACTGATGTTTTCACACTCAAGAAAACGTTGTAATATGCTGAAGACAATGCTTTGTAGGCAGTTTTATTTCTTCCTACATGAATACCCACTAGTAATTTCAGTGAATTACGGGACTAGCCAGATTTAGGTCATGGGATGTTCTATGTTTCTAGCACAGTGGTAAAAATAAAAAAAACTCTTCATATGGACTGATGAGGTCATCAGTCCAAGTCTGCCCAGAATAAAGTAGCAGCTAAGCAAAGGAGATACATGGGCACATTGTAAGAGGGGTAGAAAATACAGAAGGCAGTGACAGAAACCATGCTGTATCCTAATCTGAAGTTCTGCATTCAAAATTGGACCCAAAAAGGTGATCTGCAAACCAAGAACCAAGTCTGTGTACCTAAGGATCCTGCCAGCCTGGCTGTGCACGTGCATACATGTGGCAAAGGACATTTAATATTCACAGACTAACCTCTGGAACAGTTGCCCTGCTTCCAAAACAAGGGGTTAGAGATTAGAGTTACAGTTTGCGGCAAGCTGAGGTGTAAACCTAACCCACACTTGCCTGCCACACAAATGTCTGTGTGTGGATCCTGTTGCCATGCACTGAAAAGTCCCCTAGTGTGTTTTCACCTATGCTGCTTTGAAATGGGAATAGATCAATGCACACTAGGAAACTTTTAGCAGCAGCAGGGTGCACAAGGACACCAACTACACAGGAGATTAGTGTGGAGTAGATTTACACCCCAGCTCTCCACAAACTAAATGTTTGTGTAGCCAAGCCCTTAGATTTTGCCTTAACATTTTCTGTGGCAAAGAGAAGTGTGTAACAGATGACTAGAACTAGTAACGGTTAAGCCTAAGGCTTAGGAAATCCCAGGGAACAGTTAAGCTAGCTAAGAGAGAACAGACTGGCATTCACAGGCTTCTGCACCCAAAAAAGACTGGAAATTGTTACAAAGGCTCAAATTATTGTCCCCTCTGCAGATAGTGCAGACAACCTGCCGCCACTGATCTCCATGGGTGCGCATGTTTCCCTCTCTCTCTCATCATATCCTTTTCCCCTGGACCCCAGTGAAACCCTGCACTGGACACATGCACAAAGAGAGGGAGCAAAAGACCCCTCTTCTTCCTGTATGTTATAGTACAGACATTTCTTGGGGGGTGGGTGGGGGTGGTGAAAGAGGTGAACTGTTGTTGCCCATATACATATTTCCTCTCCTGCAATCTCTCCCCCCAAAATGGTGGAAGTGTGTGGAGTTCCTTGAAGGAACCCTACATGGGGTGAGAGGGGGAAAAAAAAAAAGTCACTAGCAGGGGAGAATTTGGGCTTTTATTTTTAATAGCTTAGAGAGGAGTTGCAATTTAAATAGCCTCATCTCACCTCAGTGGAGATTGTCCTTAAAGAGGCTTTAAAAATACCTTAGGAGTTGGGCGGGGTGGCCAGAGAGAATGACCCAGCCTCTGAACAGCCAAAGACTGGATTTACCTGATCAGAGAAAACCACACATACCTGAAAGACCAGCACTACCTTTAAAAGCAAGCATCTGATGACCAACCTATCAAAGAGGAGCCTAAAGGTTTAGCTGGAGTGCACCATTACACATTAGTTTGTTCTCTAGGAACCAGTCACATTCAGAGACTTCCAACCCAATCAAAGATACATTAAAAGTCTTGACGCTTCAAAACCAAAGTGTAACCAGACAGACAATATTCTTCAGGTTGTACCTCAACTGAATAAGAGTATGGCCTGGTCTACACCTAAAGAGTTTTACTGGTGTCACTGTGTTAATGCGGGGTGTGATTTTTTCATATATATAATTAAGCCAGTAAAAACCCTAGTGTGTTATAAAGTTGAACAGTATAAGGTGCTTTATAACACACTAGGGTATTCTGCTTTGCTGATGATTGGCAATAAACTATACTGGTATAACTGCATCCACATGGGATGGGGAGGGGAGAGAGTTTGCCGCTTTATCTAGAATAGGTATAATAAAAGCAGTGGAAATTTTTGAAGTGTAAATAAGATTGGACTAGGCTGAAGTTCAGAAAGTTCACAGAGTTATAAAGAAAAGAGTGTCCAGGAGATAATGCTATTCTGAGATACCCCAGCACGCACAGGCAGCAAGAGTCATAATGAAGGGACTTTGAGCAAGAGCCTTCATCTCTTAGAGGGTCAGGAAATTCTCTTCTCACCCTTTTCCCCCACCATATCCGGAATGGCCAAAGAAGCAGTGTGGAGACCAAACACCCTTGCTCTGCCCCCAGACTTCACCCCTGCCCACTCCATCCCCCCCTCCCTTGC
The DNA here is from genome assembly GCF_965152275.1 of Natator depressus. NCBI lineage: Eukaryota > Metazoa > Chordata > Testudines > Cheloniidae > Natator > Natator depressus. Next base: position 219,142,481 of record NC_134234.1, on the reverse strand, counting down.
TCTCCCCCACCCTCACTCATTTTCACTGGGCTGGGGCAGGGGATGAGGGGTTGGGAGTGTGCTCCGGGGTGGAGAAGGGGGTTGGGTTGTGGAAGGGGGATGAGGGCTCCAGCTGGGGGTTTGGGCTCTGGGGTGGGGCTGAGGAGTTCAGGATGCAGGAGGGGGCTCCAGGGTGGGGCAGGGCTCCCAGCAGCACTTACCTCAGGCGGCTCCCGGGAATTGGTGACACGCCGCTCTGGCTCCTATGCACAGGATAGCCAGGGGGCTCTGCGTGCTGCTCCTGTCTGCAGGCACTGCTCCCACAGTCCCCATTGGTTGCGCAGCTCCCATGGGAGCTGCGGAGCTGAAGCCACCCTGGTCGCACCTCCACCTAGGAGCCGGAGAGACTTGCATGCTACTTCCAGGGAGGTGCATGGAGCCGACCACTGAGGCCAACCAGACTTTTAGCAGCCTGGTCAGCTGTGCTGATTGGAGCCGCCAGGGTCCCTTTTCGACCCGATGCCTGGCAACCTTACCAGGACCCTCCAATCTACCCACCACCACCCCAAATTTGGGGATTTTTCTAATTCCAATCCAAGATGAAAAATTTGGGCCTCATCTTTCAAACTGGAGACAGACTTTTCTGCTCGGCTCTATTTTTAGCTTTCTGCCTGGGAAAGGGAAGCTGTACACTGTTGGTTTTAGGCTATAAAGAGCGGACCTATACCAAATCCAAGGCCAGTTTTTAAAAACAGAAGGGAGTTTGGTTTTTTGAACCACATTCTTCCCAAATCAAAAAGATGCTTTTATGACTTGTCTGGCTACCACAACACTGTAAAACTCCAACTGGAAGGAAAACCAGTGATAATGCAAGCTATTTTATGAAATGGCATGTTTTCTACTTTGGAGCACAGTTCTACTCAAAGCAACCATAAAAATGGCATTACAGAGCTCTAAGCTTATTACCTCTCAATGACTACATATTAAAAGAGGCTCAATTTATAAGTAAAATGGATCACCAGTAAGAAAAATTATACAGTTAGAACATACTTGATGATTCTGTTGATCTCCCCCTCCACCGGTGTTGTAGAACAAAAAATAAAAAGCAGATTCAGGGAGGTATTTTGTTGGGGTCAAAAAGATGTATCTTAAGAAATGAAGGAGACAGATCTTTTGTTTGTAGCATTTTCCGACCACAATTTCCTATTCTGAATTTGTAACACAAGGTTACTAAGCCTAAACAATAAGCATATAATTTAAGCTTGTTACTTGGTGCACATAAAACACATTGTCAATCAGTTCCACTGTTTCCTCTGTATAAAGTCAGTCACTTCCCCTTTGTTTGGGTTTTTGTGTATAGCAACAGGAGAGAGAAAAGAAGACTTTTCTTTTTTTAAAGGCAAGAACAATGCAACTGTTAACCCTCCCAAAATTGACAGGTTAAATCTAGAGACGGTATAGAAACCCAAAGTTAACTTTTTAAACATAATATATTTAATTCTTCTATTAACTTAAGTTGAAATCCACTGTACCTGCAAAACTTGGACAGATCCTGTTATGGGAACAGGCCTGTCATAGACACTGTGTCAAGCCTAAACAAAAACAGGAGTTAAACTGATATCCAACTTGATGGCTGAAAAAGAATTCTAATCCCTAAAGAGGGCACTAGTAATGGCAGGAACTTGACTTTTTAAGAGTTCTCTTCTTTGTCATTTGTATTAAGGCTGCTAAGCATCCAATTGCTTCCTCCAAAATCCATCCCTAGTCATCTTTCACTTCTTACAACAGCAGCTTTGTCCTCCAGAACTTGCATTACTCCTCAATCCATTTTACTACAGCTAAATTGTTTTCCTTGCATGTTACTCTTACTACATCACCCCTCTTCTTAATCCCTGCACTGGCTTCCAGTCATTTTCTGTATCAAATGTAAACCCCCCTTTGTTGCTTTCCAGGCTGTGCTCCTGTATATGTATTCTTGTCTCCTACTGTGGCCCACAACATGCCCTTTCTTCTCCCAGTTGCACGCACCTTGACACTCTCCTAGCCTCCACTTCCTTCCTGCATCAGCGTCCCCGCGTAACCGCAGTCTTGGAAATTCCTCCTCTGAGCTCACCTCAGTTCTGTTAGCTTTCCAATGCTGAGTACCGCTTTATTATTCCTGTAAGGCCCCGCTCCCACAAACTCTTTGTTTTGTTTAAAATTTTACACACACACGCTATAGTCCACACAAAGGTTATCGTGGTATTTACTGTTTTTACTCTAATCCATTTTGACACTGCTTTTTTGCTCCTTTACCGTGCATAGCCATTCTGGATTTTCAACTTATTTGGACCAGAGTCCCAGACCTGCGTTATTTTTTCTGTAGAAAACCCATGTACACCTATAATGTTCCAGAGTGGAGTTACTAGATAACTGGGTTTTGACAGAACAGATTATTCTGGATAACCAATCTTGAGGAAGATAAGGGGAAGGCGGGGGGGGGGGGGGGAAGAATAGCTCTATGACTGAGCTGAATGTTAGATGAAAGTTATAAAGCTGAGATGGTATACAAACTGTTTTCACCTCTCCTTGAAAACACTTTGTATTTGAAACTTTCCTTAAAAACGTAAAAGGCCTCATTAGCAAAGTGTTATGTTAATTGAACAAGGAGATATCAGGGTATAAAAAAAAAATTACTTATTCCAAGTTTTATTCATTTATCTTGTGCAAGAACAAGTATACTATGTTAGGAGGTCAGGCAATTAGTTTTGGAGTTAATCACTGAAGTAGTTTGAGCCTCTTGGATCTCCAATGAAGGATTTAAGTTCAGAAGGGATCTCCTGGTCTTGAGAAGGGCATGACCTTCGCAGGCACAGGTTGTGAGGGTCAGCTGGTACAAGAAACACAGACACATACAGTGGAGCCTGTGAGCTTTTGGACAGAGGCAACTCCGGTTCCAGAAGCTCAAAGATATCCTAAAAGTAAGGTCTCAAGGTTGGCAGATGATGTTTAGATGGGTTAGTTAAGTGCAGTTTCTTCCTTAGAGCTTGCAAGGTATACAGAATTTACTTGTGGGCCTTCTGTATTTGCTGCTACAGAACCAAGCTCCACGATGACCATTACTGACCTCTCCACTACCTCAATCACATGCAGACTATGGAGCTTGTCACTCCATAGGCACCGCCTGCATAAGATCTATTAGAGCTATGGTTCAAAGAACTTACCAACTCTGAAGAAACCTGTGTAATTAATTTAAAAGTTTTATAAGTCGTAACTCCTGTTTAAAAGCTTGACATATGCTGACAAAGTGGCTAGGTTAGATTTTATGAAAGGGATAAGGGATTGCTCCACTCAACATTGCATCTGAGTACCTTATCGAAGAAAAAGAAAGAAATCTAAGAGTAAATCTCTACCTTTTGTTCCACCCCATCATCAGCAAGAGTGTGTTATAAGTTATTGTACCCTGTGAAGGCAAGGGCCCAGAAGTGGATTTTACTTTTCAATTTGCAGGTGACAAAATAAGTTAGTTCTTCCAATCTCTTCAAAACAACAGAGTTCCACAGTTGTGGAACAGCTTCTGAAAAATCTGTCTGAGACTATGTTTACACTACAGAGCCTACCCCAGCATAACTATGTCAGCACAGTTATCGTCCCTACAGAGCCTACACAAACAGATGGGGGTTGTCTGTCAAGGTAGGAACACCACCTCCCTGAATGATGTTAGCTGTGTTGACAGAAGCCCTCTTCCACCAACACAGCTGTCTTTAAACTGGGGGATTTGTCGGCATAGCTAGGTCAGTCACAGGTGCAGTTATTGCACATCCTTCACTGACGCAGCATACCAGTATTACTTTAAGTGTAGACCAAGCCTCGTGTGCGCAAATCTCCATCTAGGGGTTGAAAGCTCCATTGTTCCAGAGCAAGGGTAGTCAACAGGCGGCCCAAGGGCCAAATCCAAACTGCCAGATGCTTTTGAACAGACCGCAAAATGTTTTTATTTATGTATCATTATTGTTATTATTTTTGTATTATTTTCTCTGGAGTCTGGACCTTGACCAAGAAATTTGGACCGTGACAAAAAATTATTGATTACCCCTGTTCCAGAGGGACATAGCTGTCGCATGGGTCATGGACTTGAAATGAAGGACCATCTCACTTTAACCTTTCTGTGCCTCAGTTTCCTCTCCCACCCTTTGTCTGTGGCATCTATTTAGACTGCAAGCTCTTCAGAGCAGGGACTGTCCCTTACTATGTGTATGTAGAGGTATTAACATAACATGGCCCCACCCTCTGATGGAGCTCCCGTAATACAAATAATAAACTTGCTGGGATTAATCATGTGCAGGGCTTTTGAAGATAAAGGACTAAAACCTTAAATTAGGCAAATCAACAAGGGAAGGAGAGAGCAGACTAGGCTGATGTGTGCCAGAACCCTTGTGATTTACAATGAATGGCAGAGTATAGTGCCCAACAGAAGGTCCATGAGAACTCCTGGGTACTTTCCAATGCCTATGAAAGGTGTGTATGTCTCTGGATAAGTGGGTTTGGGAGGAATGGATCAGGGGAGAGAGGGACCCTTCCACTGTCATTCAGATGGCATTAGAAAGTGGTCATTCTCTATGCGCCTAGGCTCCCTTTTCAAAGCTTATTAAAAGCTCACTGCACTTTGGAGTGCAAAGCCCTAGAGCTGCCAAAATTTGAAATGAATGCCATTTAGTGATATATATTTGATTAAAATCAAATTTGGGAAATTAATCTGGAGGCAAAGGAAGTGAGACTGTGGCAGTGCATTGCAGTCAGTAAAAACCAGAGTATTTCCACAGCTGTGAGCATCATAGTGCTGCACGTAGCAGAATTAGGAGGAGAAAGATGGAGGGGAGGGGAAGAGTATCAATAATCATTTTTGGCTACTACTTGTCTGTTTTTTCCAGGCATCACTAAATGACCATTCCTCATTTAAGGCTATCCAAAAGCATGCCCTCCCCTCCCCACCTTAAGAATGTGAGTGTAGAGTAAGTCAGTATGGTCCCTCCTCCCCACCTTCAAAACAAGAAAACTACCAAAACATTTACCTCAAACTTTCCACTGGTACAGAAACCAAAACAACCTCTACTCCCACATATGCATGCCTATATACTGCCTTGAGCCAAGACCAGACATGATACTGCAAAGCATGTAGAAAGAAGTTTTGAGATTATTGTGAGCAATTTAGGAACATTCCTGGTTTTGAACATACTAAAACTGCTGGCTCACTGTAGACAAGAAAAGAAAATCACGGATAAGGAAAATCAAATAAGGGTTTTGAATGGACTGAGACTGAGCCTGAGCCTTAATAATGGCATCACTATCCACAGCAGTATGACTTTCCAAGCTTCTGAGATGCATAATGCATATCTGGCAATTATAAAAGAGTGAGCAACTGTTTATTACGAACATGTTTAACCCTACTTTGCTTTGAAAATTTATGGGTTGGAAAAAAAGATGTTTTCTTTCTCATTAAGCAAGGTCTAGTTTCAAGAGTGTTATTTGCAAAGTTAATGCAATGCCTACTGTACTGCAACAGCATTTACTGCAATAAAATGGTGTGACATTACCAGGAATTCTTGAACCAAAGCCAAGACTAGTGGCCATTTTACACAAGTTACTATTCAGAAGTCAGTCTACTGATTTTACATTTATTTAAAATTGCAAATTAGAATTAAAACTGCTAGAAATCTAAATATAGATAATTTCACATCAGATTTCTCCGGGCAATATACTGCAATTGTGTTCCTGATTTTCCACAACATTTTATATGGAATTCAAGTACGTACACTGGAAGTTAACGTATCCGTTCAATTGAACACAAGTAGTATTTTGATTCAGGCTCTACAGCCCATGACTAAGTCAACAGCCTTGACCATTACACAAGGCAGAGAGAAAATATTTTACAAAAATGCTTGGGCTGGTTTGTTTTTTGCTAAATGCCTCTGCTCTGTGAGAAATAAATTTTCCCCCACTTATTTGAGTGGCTTAAGGCAGGGGTTCTCAGCCTTTTCCTTTCTGAGGCCCCACCAACGTGCTATAAAAACCTCCATGGCCCGCCGGTGACACAACAGGTGTTTTTCTGCATATCCAGTAGATTAAAAGCCAGGGCTGGCGTTAGGGCAGGGGCAGGCAAACTTTTTGGCCAGAGGGCCACATCAGGTTTCCAAAATTGTATGGAGGGCTGGTTAGGGGAGGCTGTGTCTCCCCAAACAGCCAGACGTGGCCCGGCCCCCACCTCGTATCCGACCACCCCACTTCTCACCCCCTGACGCCCCATCTACCACCCTCTGCTCCCTGACTACCCCTGGGCTCGCCACCCCTGACTGCCCCCTGCCGCCCCATTCAAACCCCACCCCCATTCCTGACTTGCTCCCCGGGACCCCTGCCCCATCCAAGCCTCCTGTACCCCACCCTCTGACTGCCCCAACCCCTATCCATACACACCCCAACCACTCCCTCCCCCCCCACTCCCCTGCCCTCTATCCAACCCCCCCCCCCCCATGGACTTTGGCGTTAGCCCCACGCAGCTTGGATTCGGCTTTCTGCCCTGAGCCCCAGGGAGTCTAACGCTGGCCCTGCTCTCTAGTCTATTTTAGTAACCTCCCTAAAACCTGCTCCCAGCTTCCTAGGGGCTCCTGGACCCCTGGTTGAGAACCATTGGCTCAAGGAAGTCTGTTCTAAATTTGTCAATACACTTTGAAGAGGCTGGCTGTTTTTCATACAATCATAGAAATGCAGGACTGGTAGGGACCTTGAAAAGTCATCAAGTCCAACCCACCGCACTATGGTACAACAAACAGATGAACTAAGTGCTCTGTCACAAAGTGAATCAGACATACCCTGAAGAAAGGAAGAAGCCTCCAAAGTCCAATCTTACCATTAACCACAGGAGAGCGACGTAACTTACATTGACTTAAACGATAGTGTAGACAAGGCCTAAGTGAACTTAGCATCAGCATCAGGAACTAACATTAAAAACTCTTGGTGGCATAAAATTTTTGCTTCTTCCAAACAACATTACTTCAGTGTTAACAATGAAGTTATTTGGACATTCAGTACATTAAACTTATGGTGAACATTTTTTATATACAGGACAAAAATTTTAAGAGCCCCTAAGGGCTTCTGAAAAATCTCAACTTAAGTTGTTTAGGAACACAAGTCCAACTGACTTCAAACCCCGATGGAGGAGTTTAGCCTAGTCAAAACATGTCAGCTTTTCTGATTTCTGGAAGTGCCATACATCAGAAGGTGGTGATTGTTGCAAATATAGTACTCCCTCTCCCAAGTTATTTTTAGCATCGGTTCCCTCTTTTTAACTCTCCCCCATACTATGCGTTCTCTCTCTCCCCCTCACTCCCTTCACTTCTTTTCCTCCAACTTCTTTCCTCTCTCACCAATTCCAGCTGCTGTGCTCCCTGGCTCCCCCATCACACTTAAGAGAATTGGTGGCTCCAACTGGTCTGCTCCCAGGTCCTTCCAACACCAGTGCCTGGGCCACAGGCTGCTCCCTAGCTCCATTCCAAGTAGCCTGTCACTATGCACCCGTGGAATTACCCAAGCCCAGTTATAGAATTTCAAGACAAACATTTGGCTATGTAAGCTAAGTATTTTTAAGGAGCCACTCATAAGTGTGGTTAAGGCCACACACCCCACTACACTGCTGAAGAACAGGAATCTATAAGGCCTTATTATCTACATTCAGAGTTGCACCAGTTTAACTAAAGGTACAGTTTAAAACCAATTTACAAGCCTAATGTAAACACCAAAATAATGGCAGTAAGAGCTGTGAGCCTCTCAGGAAATTCCCTCACCTGGAGGGAAAAAAAGGAGAGCATGGTTGAATCACCATCCTCTTCATATCTTTCAGATTGGGTGGGGAAACCCTTGAAAGTTCAATATTCAAAGAGGGAAAGTGCCAGAATGAAACCACACCCTATAATTAGGTGAATAAGCTTAATTAAGTGGCACAGTCATCCTTGACGTTGTGGGGGGAGGCGGGGGAAAGAAATTAAGAGGCATCTGCTTAACTACCATTTTCAGTAGCTAGCCAAACTGATTCTAGTACAGTCTTTATGAGCTTGATCTCTCATGTGCAGATTTCCTAGGGATTCATAGTCCTCAGCCTGGGTCACAATGCGCCTGTACACCTGTGTTTAAAAACAGTCTTTAAAACAGCTTTAAGGCAAGGGTACCTCAGTCCAATTCTAAGGTAGATGATATGAAATTGACTGACATTTAACTCAAGACTCCTCATTAGATAAAGTTATTTACAGTGGCTGAGAATGATCACTCACTTTCCCCAGCATGCACCCACGCATCCCCCCCTGCGCAAGTTGTGCCCTGTATGAGTGGACCCTCTTTTAAGAGCTAAGGATTATTAGTTAAGGCTTGTGGAGTTGCTTCAGATTAACTGTTCCTCATTAACTACACGGAGGGACACTCTTTGAACTTGTCTACAGGGGAGGGGAAGTGGAAGTAGCCTACTGTTTACCGCTACCAGTTAACACATCTAAAAACTACAGACGGCCTAGTCTTCTCTGGGAAGTTACCTCATGTTAGCTAACATGAGGTAACAGGAATACGGATTTTTCCCCTAGTGAAGACAAGGCTAAAGAGCTTACAGTCTACATACTTTTCTTTCCTTTCCCCATTCCCAATTCACTGACACCACCCTAACTCTTTATCTTCTACAAAGCCTGGTAAAATGTAGATCTAGAAGCTAATCCTAAGGGTCAGTAAAGTGGTGCTATGCTGTAGCATAGAATGGGGAAGAGCTCCCTAGCTAAGGGCATTTCACTGTAAATACCCTGCCAGTCCTCATGGTTAAACTAAGGAGCTGTTAAATTGAGCACCTTCGCTGATCTCACCTGCTGTGGCAGCACATCCAGAGAGAAGTGCTTTCTACCATTTATAGATTTAAACACATGCCTTAAATTGCATGCAAATCACAGAGCATAGCAGCCCGCTGCACTATGAGCTAGTGGAAGCGTAGGAGTAGTTTTACAGAGTAACTTCATGTAGAATCATGCATTCTGGTAATCCAGACTTCAGGTAGACACCATTATGTAAAATACTAGAATTTGAATTCATAATTTGTTTACCAGATTAAATTTTGTTCCCATCTTCCCATCCTCCAAACCCAGGTTAATGTTTAGTGAATATCAGATGTGGAATCACATTTTACAGTTGAGATATGCAGAGACTCTGAATCCAATTACTTTCAAACTCTCTCTCTCTCTCTGCAGGAGATTATAAATCTAGATGTTCCCAACGATCAAGTGTTTTGATTTGGCTAGTTATAGGGCTAGAATTTGTAGTTTGTGCCTGACAAAATCAGAGATTGTATTCAAGGCCATCTACATAAACAGATTACTAGTGAGGTGTATTTTACTGAACACATGCAGTTGTCTTTTCCCTTCTAGTACTGCATTTACTCACAGAGTTCTCTTTTCCAGGTTTCACTATTACTACTAGTCTGCATGTCTTTAAGAATCAAAAAGACACTTCATGAATTTTTGAGCGTAGCTTTTTGAGGGGAGGAAGGAAAGAGGTGTGGGGTGTTGGCTGAAACTTGATTATTTTTTAAATAATGGATCTTTTCTTTTCCTTTTTGAAAAGAGACATATAGGAAGTTGTACCCAGATCTGATTCCCTTTGAGTCACATCTGACCTTATTCCCCAGACATTTACAATGAACCTACAGCAGGGTCTATTACCTTCCCTTTGTTGCACTCATGTTTGTTCTAGAGGCCAAGACAGAAGATTTGTATTTAGCAGTGTAAACAGCCAAAATACAGATGTTCTCTGACTGTTTAAATAGAAGCCACAGGGAACGGATATAAAAATTTTGAGAGGCCACAGCTTCTAAATGATAGTTTCCGGAGATATTGCTTTGCAGTCTACCCTAGCGCTTTGCAGTGCTCCCTGGCTTTCATTTCTGTTGTCTTGCTCTCATAAAATAACTTTGGACTTCCTGGGCACATGGCACTCTGAGAATGCACTGTTAAGTATGTCCCAGAGAGAAGCTGCCAGCTTCAAGTGAAGATTCCACCAGCAAGCAGCATGAGTTTAAACCAGGGGTGGGCAAACTTTTGTATGGAGGGCCGGTTAGGGGAGGCTGTGCCTCCTCAAACAGCCAGGCATGGCCTGGCCCACACCCCCTATCCGACTCCCCCCTGCTTCTCACCCCGACGGCCCCCCAGGGACTCCTGCCCCATCCAACACCCCGTCCCACTGCACAGCACAGAGCACCAGGTCAGGCCGCGGCTCTGCAGCTGCGCTGCCGCCCAGAGCATAGGCGTCAACTTTTCCCGGTGCCGGTGGGTGCTCGACCACCCCCGCCCCTGGCCACACCCTGACTCCACCCCACCCCACCCCCATTCCAACCCCTTCCCCAGAGTCCCCGCCCCAACTCCATCACCTCTCTGCCCCTATTGGACTCCTTCCCCAAATCCCCGCCCCAGCCCCGCCTCTTACCCGAGTGCACTGCCTTCCCGCTCCTCCCCCTCCCTCCCAGCGCTTGCCACTGGGCAACAGCTGTTTCGCAGCAGCAAGCGCTGGGAGCTAGGGGGAAAAGCGGGAATGCGGCACGCTCAGGGGAGGAGGCAAAGCAGAGGCGAGCTGGGGGGGGGGGGATTTTTCCCTGGGGGTGCTCCAGCCCCAGAGCACCCACGGAGTTAGCACCTATGGGTGGCACAGTGAGCGAAGGCTGTCGGGGAGGGGGAACAGCAGGGGAGGGGTCAGGGGCTCGCCTCCCGGGCCAGGAGCTCAAGGGCCAGGCAGGAGGGCCCTGCGATCCAGATGTGGTCCACGGGCCGTAGTTTGCTCACCTCTGGTTTAAACTCAAAGGAAACAAATGTGTCTTAATTGTGTGTGTCTGTTACCATGGGAACTTATATACGCCACTGGTTCCCCTCCCCGATGTTAAAAAGCAGGCTACCTGGTATGCTTCTATTACATTTCTGTAGAAGCATGGGTAGAAATTGAAGTGAAATTCAATTTTAAAAAATGAACTGAGGCTATACAATGGGATGAGAAGTCTGGAAACCAATAATATTCATATGCAACAAGGCTGATAAAACATACTAGGTGAGAGGCAAGTTTTCAATGTATAATTGTAGCCAAAAAAAAAAAAAAGAAGACAGCTTTGATCTGCATACAGAACTCTCTCATGGCAGAGATACACATGCAGTGTATTTTACACAGCATACATTTTCAAACTAAAGCAATACTTAGATTAGGATTTTCTTCAGCAGATACTGAAGATGTCTCTTTAAAAGTATACAATTAAGAAAGGTTAAAGCCTTGGTTCAACATTACAAATCACTTTCTGCTTGTAATCAAATCTACTAGCCTATGGAAAACAAGTCTCCCAAGGTAAATGGATCATCAATAGTCTGCACTATAGCAAGGAATTTTAAAATCCACTGCATGGGATAAGTTTCAGAGTAGCAGCCATGTTAGTCTGTATTCGCAAAAAGAAAAGGAGTACTTGTCGCACCTTAGAGACGAACAAATTTATTTGAGCATAAGCTTTCGTGAGCTACAGCTCACTTCATCGGATGCATTCAGTGGAAAATACAGTGGGGAGATTTTATATACACAGAGAACATGAAACAATGGGTGTTACCATACACACTGTAACCAGAGTGATCAGGTAAGGTGAGCTATTACCAGGCGGGGGGGGGGGAAACCTTTTGTAGTGATAATCAAGGTGGGCCATTTCCAGCCATATCCCCACCCACCTCCTTCTCGATTAGGGTTCTACCAGTTTGCTGGCACTCATTTAAAATTCAAGTTCTAGAAGGTCAATTACTTTCTGGGAGTTTGGTTCCCTCCCCCACTCATGCAATTATGTAAAGTTAGCAAATGTCTATCTAAATCACTACCTGGCTTTTTCTCAAATCCAGGCTTGGGAAAAAGTGGCTAAATGGAGCTGACTGGCAGGTACGGTATGTTAAAACTGGACGGTCTGACGTCCCGCAGGCCTTGGGTGAGCCTGCCGCCTGAGTGTTGTGTGTTTATACACTAAAGTGGGCAGGCCGCCAGCGGCTGGCTGCTGCCCCACTCGCTGCTTCCCGGGAGCGCTGCCACCCTGCAGCCCCACCCTGGATTATTGGCGCCGCGGCGACCAAGGGAAGGGTGGGGTCGGGGAGGAGAAAAGCAGGAGCCCGAGACACCCCTTGAAGACCCAATACATTCTCCCACTGGAGCACATCTAATGCCCCCCCCCCGCCCCGCCAGTTTCTGCAGTTCGGCTCCGTTTACAAATGAAAACAAACTGGGGGCTGACCGTGCTCGCACCCTGTGAGACTGGGGGGGGGGGGGGCCGCAGGAGAAAGAGGGTCTCTCCAACGGGAAGGGAGAGGAATTGAGAGCGCGAACTGAAGCTGCTCTGGAAGGCGACTCCTCTCCACCGCCACCCGAAGGAGGAGGCGCCCACGCCCGGGGGCACGGCCAAGGCGCGACGCTCCCAACCAAGGCGGCCTGTCCCGGGGGGGCGGGGGAAGAGAGAAGCAGGTTTGCCCGAGCGTCCGGGCGGGAGGGAGTCTTCCCACGTGCCCCTCCCTCCCGTCAGCAGCAGGGAGCGGAGGCTTCCCCGGGCGAGGCTGGGCGCAGCCTGCACAGAGCTGCCACCCGAACGCTCGCCGCGGGGCCGAGCCCGGACGCCGCCCGCTGGGGCGCCCTGCCCAGAGAGCAGCGGCCCCTCGACCCGGGAAGCGCCGGCACCGCTTGGCTAGCCGGCCCCGGCAGGGAAAAGCCGGAATCCCCCGCGGGCGGGGAAGAGACCGACTCTCCTCTTCCTCTAGGGGGACCCACCGCTGGGGGCACTGACTGCCCGCTCTGGGGGGAGCATGGGTTCACGGCACCATCCTTCCCTCCCGAGCCGCACCCGGCCGGGTTCCTGCCCCAGGGGTGGGGGCGCGCTGGGCTCTTACCCAGAAAATGAAGTTGAAGCCGAAGAGCAGGTACTTGATGCACTTGGTGCCCCCTTTCACTGGCATCTTGCTGGAGGGTCTGGGGCACTGGACAGCTGCTGCGGGGCTTGGCGGACGGAACGGGACGCAGCAAAGAGACTTTCAAAAGTGCCACTCCTTAAATCCGGGTTTCTGTAGAGCAGTTCCGTGCACCTCCCCCAGGCTGCCCAGCCCAGCCCCCTTTTCCATTCCTCTGACTGCCCTGCCCCTCTCCCTACCCTCTAGCCCTGCCCCTCTTGTACCTACCCTGCCCTCTGGCCAGTCCCCTCCCACTATCCCTGCCTTGCCTCTCTCTCTGCCTCTCCTCTACCCTTCCCTCCCCTGCACCTGCCTCTCTGCCTAGCCATCTCTGCACAACGCTATGCCACCTTTGTGCGCCCTCCTTGTGCTCTTATCCCTGCTCCTCTGCCTTTCCCTGCCTGCAAAAGGGATTTCCCTACCCCCCCTGAATTTCCCCAACCCTAGTTTTGTGAACTAGTTACATGCAGTGTTGCCAATTTAGTGATTGTTTGGAAATATGAATTGAAATTGAAACATTAATACACACTTTAAAAGCATATACAGTGTATGATAAAATACATGTATCTGAAAAAGTAGAATAGATTTGAAAAGTATGAACATAGACTAGCTTCCTTAAACAGCTGTTGTTTTTAATGACCATGTCAGTGCATTCATTTTGGTGATGTTGGCCAACCTAATAATTTCAAATTATGATTTGTAAGCAAAGGCTAAATGAGCTGTCCCTGACAGCTAGTGATGGGCTTGGGAGAAAGGCTTCAGGACCAGATTGTATGTACATTCACACCTAATCTACCTAGGTATCCAGCAAACAGGCTGTGTTACCCAAGTGATAGATTTTGGCTGGGATTGGGTTACAGGTGTTTTGCTTGATGGTCTGCCTGAGTCACAAGTACTATTAGACCTGCCCCTCTCCACTGTTTAAAGACAGAGCTGGTTAGGCTCCATAGATAGTCTTTGTTTTGTTAAGTGATCACTACAGCTGAAATCACTGATAATCAGGTCTAAGTGCTTAGACCTGCTGTGGGACAGTGTTTCTGTGGAAGAGACGGCCCAGTTTGCACTAGCACCGAGGTTCCCCCACTGAGAGCTCAGCTGAAATCACTGAGAGCTGGGTGGAACCTCAAGAGGCCAACTCGCAGAGGTCACAGTGGCAGGTGGTAGCAGAAGGTGAGGGCGCAGGGCCGTTGGCAACAGAGCGATGGAGTGAATGGTGGCCCAACGAACAACAGTGGCCAGAGTGAACAGTGAGCAGCTGGAGGAACGAGCAAGGTGCCTTCTTGCCCCCAACGTGGGAGATGAACTCAAGTGAAAGCACCTCTGAACTCTGAGTCTCCACTGACCAAGGACAACACCGGTGTGTGTTAAATGAGGCTGTTAAGAATGTTGGAGACACAACACAGTTCATGTGAACAAACATGGCTGTGGCATCATACTTTCTATTTAAGCAAGAGATACCACACACTACAAACTGGAGGCCAATGTTAAATGCATTGTCACTTGTTCATCCTGAAGTTGAACACTGGTTCCAAACAAGATCAGCAGATGCTCACTATCTTTCTGGAAGAAACTCAGCTGACTGGCTAGACGCATGTGTTGCAACAGTAAAAGACTCAACAGTTGAAAAAGTGAAGAACTCTCTCCCCACATCCAAAAAATTTGCATACATGGCTGATGAATGCACCAGTGCAAATGGTCATCAAGTATTAAGTCATTGTGTACATTATCTTGATGTCAGCGGTAGGCCAGTAGATGCATTTCTAGATGTTCAAGTTATAGAAGACAGATTGGCTGCATCTGTGACAACCCACATCTTAGAAGAGTTAAATGCTTGTCAATGGGATCCCAAACAGATGGCTGCTTGTGCATTTGTTGGAGCTGCAAACTTCTCTGGAAGACATGGTGGAGCACAAGCTTTACTCAGAGAAAAGTGTAACCCTAGTCTCTCCTATACACACTGCAGAGGCCATCTACTCCAACTAGTGCTAGTACGAGCTGCAGACTCTCCAAAATACATTAAAAAAGCTATAAATGTAATGTCTTCATTATATTCTTTTTTCAGCAAGAGTCCCAAAAGACTGAATATCTTGGGACTGAAGTTCAGATTAGTCCAACCTGGGAAAACCCTCTGGCTTTCTCATGAGCGATCCTTGGCTGTTGTCTTAAAATTACTCCAGCCATTATTACTGGCTTTGGAAAGCATCTACCAAGATGGGGTGGATCTAAGTAGTGAGGCTGGTGGGTTACTTTTGCTACTACATTTAGAGAAGACTATTGGCATTCTCTCTCTTGTAAGTCTACTGTTGAAACCACTTGGGTCATTAAAGAATGCCATCCAGGCATCTGCTACAACAGTAGTAGATCGATCTTTGTCCAGCAATAGAAGCTACATTTGGATCAGTCAGAGAGCTATCCATTGAAAAAGAACTGGAAGTTGACTTCACTCCCGAAGCTGACCAATGAAGGCATTTAAATTGAATCCTTAAGTGAAGAGGACAAGAAGTGTTAAGACAACTGAAAAAGTACACAGACTTGATTCTTAAAAATCTACAACAGTGACTTCTAGATTCTACTTAACCTCTACGTAGCTTTTACAGCAACTGATCCAGAAACTGAGGGCCAGCATCTAAGAGGGGTGCTGTCCCTGAAACACTGGATCCCTTCTAGGATAGAAGTGTAAAGCCTGAGATTGTCTTTTCTTATTTTCTGCATAATTTGTATGTTTGCTTTTCCTTCCTATTTAATCTTTGACACTATGATTTTTCTATTAAATAAACCTTGTGTTTGTTTTTACCCCAAGCAGGTCTGCACTGGGTACACTATAGAGTGTGTGTGCCCAAGTGAACTGATAGTTGGGGCAGGTTTCACTCCTTCATGGGTGATGACCCAGAGGAGAAAAGTCTAAGTATCTGGTAGTTAAAAAATTGGGGAGATGGATTAGGGGGTCTCTGGAAGGGGTTGTTACTGCAAAGAGTGACTACAGTAGGTTGCTGGAAGCTAGGGTTGAGACCTTTATGCTTGTGGGCTCGTTACTGGTGTCATAGTGCTGTGGTTCAGAACTCCAGCATTAAAATAGCAACAGCAGCAACAGCCTCTCAGCAATTGAACAACTAGACCCATATCTTACTACTCATCCAAGAGGAGAATGATGCACAGAGTGAAAGCAAAGATGAGGTGGCTATGTGCCACTATTTGCTCCAGGGGCACGTCTAGGGCATGTTCTCTTCTTCTGATCTCTCCCTCCCCAGAGAAAGCAGACTCTTACAGCTTGTTTACACTTTTAAGTTATTTCAGATGAAGTTTTTGGGCTTTAATTAATCAAGGGATAGCTATTCTGAAAATGGTGTTTACACTGCTCTGTATTTAGCTACTTCACTTTTGAATTATTGCATCCACACAGCGTTGTGCTTTTTTTGAAACAAGTGCATGACATTCTTGGCAGAAGTCCCATGGTGCAATGTTCTGCCACTATGCTTTGTGCATTCTGGGATTTTTCTCACACATTGTGGGATCAGTACTGGAAGGCACTGGAATTCTGGGATGGGGGGGGTCAAACTAAAAAATTACCATAATTCCTTTCCTGTCATCCCATTATTCATCTGGCTTTTGTGAACTAGTTTCAAGTATAGACAAACTCTCAGATTAGTAAAACTAGAAGGATTCTTTCTTCTTACCAACACAGGAAAAAGACCTCTCAGACTTTGACACCATGTCAACCAGAGCAGTATACACTGCCTTTACTGCAAAGTTCTGAAAGATTTAAAAAAAAAAAAAATCCACTCCTATGTAGCATTGCTCCCAGGTCCATCAAGCTTCCTCCAAAAATGATTAGTGCTCATTAGTCAACACAAAATCCCAAGAAAGTGTTATAGCGCTCACTGGGAAGTATAAATAAAAAATCACAATGAACTAGATTTTCATAGATCCTGGCATAGGAGGATTACTTTAGCAGACTACTTTAGCATGATGAAATATGCAAAACATCGACAGATCCTTCCCCAATGCAGACTTAGACCTTGTCTATACTAGATGAATTCATGTTTAACTAAATTGATTTAGTTAAACCAATGCAAACTCCTAATGTAGGTGCAGTTACACCAATTTAATCCTTGCTTACATCTTAAATCAATCATTTACTAATACAAGCTAAATTGATGTAACTAAAAACTCAACCAGATTAAGTGCATCTGTATTAGGGGTTTGCACTAGTTTAACGGGGTTGATTTTAAATAAACTTAGTTGAACTGGTGTATTCTTCTATAATGGATAAGACTAGTTACTACAAACTGTAAATAAAAACAGAGGGGCAGATCCTCATCTGGTGTGAATTTGCCCTTGCCAAATTGCCATTGGAGCTAAGACAATTTACACCAGCTGAGGATCTGGGTCTGGGAGTCACAAAACACAGTGGAAACCCAAAGAGTAGTGATTGAAATGCAAATAAGAACTCTTTAGAATAAGTGACCCCAAAATTTAAAAGATGGTAAAATTGAATATTTTTCAGAACTGTCCAGGATAAGATTTAACAATGTGAAACTAATGTGACAGAGGAGAGACTGCAATGGAAAGAGATTTCCTATATCAGTTTCCAAATATGAAGAAAGATAAAAATAAGAGGTTCTGCCATTAGAAAGCAAGGAAGAAAAATGCATAACACTGGGAGAAATGAAAGTGTAGGCAAAAATGATCACCATAATATATAGCCAGAAATGGACGATAGTAAATGGACACATGGGATAGAATTCCATTACTGCAGCAGCCGTGATCTTGGGAGTGGAGCATAGGGCTGCAAATCAGAAGACCTGCCTTTTGTTCTTGACTCTGTGGCTGATTCTTTGTGTGTCTTTGGGCAAGCCACTTAACCTCCCTGTGCCTCAATTTCCCCATATAGTCAATGTGGATAATATTGACTTTTTACCTTTCTAAAGTGCTTTGAGAACCATTGATGAAAAATACTAAATACCACAGACAAAAAACACTGTATAAGAGCTAAATATTCTTACAGTAAAACATCAATGTATTTTATGTTAATTTGAACAAATTTGTATGTTTTGAAATGCCAATAAATATTTAGACTATGGATCCAACTTGCAGAGACTGATAATGGCTCATTTTTCCCCAGCCACATTTCCCTTCGTACCTCTCCTCCTGTTTAAGAGACAGGCTTCTTTGGGGGTTATAGAAAAAATCGTAATTTAGCAAATACATTCATGGCCAAAATTAAATTTCTCAGGGACTTGAAATAATAATGGCAAATGGACAGATTTCTCAGTCAACACCTTCTTTCACATTGAAGGTGAGGAGAAGGCCTTCAAGTTTCAGCATGGTCTGTGTTATGGTATATTAATACAATTTTGTTTCTTGTTGATCTTTCTAAACTGAATCTGAACTGGTCTGAATGAATGTTTCAAGGTGAGACAATTCATAAGGTCTTACGTGATGATTATGTGCATTTAAGAGTGATATTGGTGGTAACATTTCCTGCTGTCTGCATTTTTTGTTTGTTTGTTTTCCTCCCCAGAATCACTGTTATGATCCTATCATAGAGGCTTCAAGGAGGGTTGCTAGGGAGAAAAAATGACTTACCATCAGGAACTTCCATGGAGAACCTTGATATTCAGAAATTTACCCAAACCAACTCCATAACCATCTACACTTGAAGACTTGCTAATTTTCATGGGCTGATAGCCTGATTATTTTGTCCTATGTCATGCTCCCTCAAGGCATCCCTAATCTTTGCAGCCCTGCGCTGGGCCCCTCTAATAGCCCTGCTCTTTGGCTGTTCAAATTCAGCCTCCAGCTGTTGAACCTCCGAGTTCCATGCCTGAGTGAATCATTCACCCTTCCCTTCACAAGTGTTTTGGAGTGTACAGCACGCGGATATAACTGCCGGGATGCTGTTATCGGCCAGGTCCAGTTTCCCATACAGAGAGCGCCAGTGGCCCTTTAAAGCACACTCCACAGTCATTCTGCACTGGCTCAGCCTGTTGAACCACTCCTTGCTGCTGTCAAGGCTCCATGTGTAGGGTTTCATGAGCCACAGCATTAAAGGGTAAGTGGGGTCTCCCAGGATCACAATGGGCATTTCGACTTCCCCTATGGTGATCTTCTGGTCTGGGAAAAAAGTCCCGGCTTGCAGCTTCCTGAACAGGCCAGACTCTCATCTGACTCTTGTTCTCTTTCTTTCTTCATCCTTCCTGACCTCTGTGCTGCTTTTGACACTATTAACCAGAACATCGTTCCCAATCATCTGGGACCAATTGCTGGAGTCTCAGAGAACTGGCCTTCTTGGTTTTGCCCCCATCCATAAGAGGCCTCTTTTTTGCAGCATGCAGCAGAGAGAAAGTCCAGTGAATAGGGAGCTAGCCCTGAGAGACCTGAGTCTACTTCCCCCTCCGCCCCCTATGGACTTCATGTATGACCTCAGGTCAGTGCCTTAGGGACAGAGTTTCAAAGGTTTTTAGGCATCCAAAGATGCAGCTCGGCTTCTAGTGCGGTTTACAAAGCACCTAACCTTGTAGGCACTTTTGAAAATCCCACTAGGTGCCTAAATACCTTTGAAAATCTTTCTGTTAGTCTCTCTGTGCCTCAGTGCCCCATCCGTACAATGGGGATAACAGCACCATTCTACCTCACCGAGGGGCTGTGATGTGAGCCGCTCAGGTACTACGGCGATGGGGCTACATAAGTACCAGAGGTAGAGTGGGAACTTCTCGATACCACTGCTATCCCTTCCCTGGGTTTGTCCCCTTCTGTTCACTTATGCCCCTCATATCTTCCTTTTTTCTGAATGTAACGTTGGCTCAGAAGAAGGCTTTGCTGTATTTCTTCTGAGTCCCCTGCATTCTCTCTTCAGATCCCCCTGAAGAGGGATTCGTGTTTTACAGGTTCATCTAATGACTTCCAGATCCTTAATTTAATTACCTGCCTTTTATTATCTCAATCACCCTGCCTCTGTTTGTAAACAAAACACTCACTGCCTGCCCCAGGAACACAAGCTGGGAGAAGCACCTCTCTGCAGAACTCACATTCCACACTAATGCTGAGCAGTTCAGAGCTTGGCCTGGGAGCACACCTCTTGTATGAAAGTCGGGGAGGGCCTCCCTCCCTACCTAATTGGCACCCTTGGTTAATGGAAGAGGAAGAATTAGCAGTAGAATGAGCACAATAGAGTTTTTCCATTGACTTCAGTCAACTTAGGGTCAGGCCCAATAAGCAATAGTCTCAGTTCACCACCTGCCTAGCTATGGATCTAAGGGCCTGATGGCACTGTGGCTACACTGTATCCACAGAGCACAAGAGGATCCCAGCTAGACAGCACTGAAAGAGCTGGTGCCTCTACACATATAGCTCTATGGCTGTATGAATGTCCACAGGAGTGGAGTGGAGTAGTACACATGTATAAGCAGGGTCTGAATGAGGGTATGTCTTCACTAGCAATGTTAAAGCATTGCCACGGCCAAATGCACACTCCACAGTCATTCTGCACTTGCTCAGCCTGTTGTTGAACCGCTCCTTGCTGCTGTCAAGTTGCCCGTGTATGGCTTCATGAGCCACAGCATTAAGAGTTAGGTGGGGTCTTCCAGGAGCACAATGGGTATTTCAACTTCCCCTACAGTGATCTTCTGGTCTGGGAAGAAAGACCCTGCTTGCAGCTTCTTGAACAGGCCAGTGTTCTGAAAGATGCATTTGTCATGCACCTTTCCAGACCAGCCTGTGTTAATGTCTGTGAAATGCCCACGGTGATCCACAAGCACCTGGAGAACCATTGAGAAATACCACTTGTGATTAATGTACTCGGTAGCTAGGTTGTCTGGTGCCAGCATTGGAATATGCGTGCCATCTATCACCCCTCCACAGATAGGGAAGCCCATTTGTGCAAAGCCATCCACAATGTCATGCACGTTGCCCAGGGTCCCAGTCTTTCAGAATAGGATGTGATTAATGGCCCAGCACACTTCCATCAACATGACTGCAACAGTTGACTTTCCCACTCCGAACTCGTTAGAGACCGATGGGTAGCAGTCTGGACTAGCCAGCTTCCACAGTGCAATCGCCATGCGCTTCTCCAGTGACAGGGCAGCTCTCATTCTGATGTCCTTGCGCCGCAGGGTGGGGGCGAGCTCATCACAGTCCCTTGAATGTGGCTTTCTTCATCCAAAAGTTCGGCAGCCACTGCTTGTCATCCCAGATGTGCATGACGATGTGCTCCCACCACCCAGTGCTTGTTTCCTGAGCCCAAAAGTGGTGTTCCACTGTGGTCAGCACCTCGGTGAATGCCACAAGCAATCTCATGTCGTAGATACTACGCGTGGAGAGATCAATGTTGCACTCCTCTTGCCTGTGTAGTTGAAGGAATAACTCCACTGCCACTCATGATGTGCTGGTCAGAGCAAGCAGCATACTTAGGGTGACCAGACAGCAAATGTGAAAAATCGGGATGGGGGCGGGGAGTAATAGGAGCCTATATAAGAAAAAGACCCCACAATCGGGACTGTCCCTATAAAATCAGGACATCTAGTCACCCTAAGCTTACTTGTCAATGGTTTGGGATCCATTCCTGCAGCCCGAAAGAGGCAGGGCGTGCAGTACACAAATCGTTGAAAGATGGCACCAAATGCGGACAGAAGCACGGGGACTGCTGGGATGCAAAGCAATGCATTGAGCATTGGGACTGGACCCAGGATGCCCCGTGACCCCCTCCTCCTTCCCACAAGTCTTAGCGGCAGAAGAGGAAGAGGTGCTCTGTGGGATTGCTGCCCAGAGTGCACCACTCCGAATAGTGCTGCAAGTGCCGCAAGTGTGAACACACTATTGTGCAGGCAGCTGTCAGTGTGAGCACACAACAGCGATTTTCCTTCAGCGCTCTCTGAGCAGTGCTGTAACTGCCAGCGCTGTAACTTTGCCAGTGTAGACGTACCCTAAGAGCTGAGTGGACTCTCAAGAACTGACCTGTAGAGGTCACCACAGAGAGGCAGGTGGCAGAAGGTGACTGCCGAGTGGAACAGTGGCTGGTGAGGTGGCCAGCGGAGAGGAACAGTGGCTGGCAGGGCACCAGCGGAGAGGAGCAGCAGCTGGCAGAGTGGCCAGGCGATGAGGAGCAGTGGCTGGCAGGGCAGCCAGCCAGAGCAAGTGCTCAGATGGTGGAGCAAGCAAGGTGCCTTTTTCCCCGGGTGGGAGGTGAACTCACACAGATGCACCTCTGAACCTTGGATCCTCACTGGCCAAGGGCAACCACTTTGAGTGGGGTATGGTGTGGTGAGGGAACAGAGAGGGGTACAGTAAAGGAACTTTTAGTTGTAGAACTCAAGAACATGAGGCAGAAGACACTGCCCCTCACACTCTGGGGTGGGTGTCCTGCTCACAGTTTTATTGTTTTGAATCCTGCTTGCGTCATTTCCCCTAATTAATGTCGGATGACTTCCCTCCATTCATAAAAAGTTTATTTTCTACACTCAGACTCTGTGCTTGCCAGTGGGGACGTATTGCCTCTCAGAGGTGCCCAGAGGTGGTGTGCAATTTCCTAGGTTACTTGAGTGGCAGCTTGAGCCTGGTCTACGTGGTATTGTTGAAAAGGAACCCCTAGATATTTAATCTGGCCCTGGTTGCTGCCGGTTCTACCTGGCAGAAGAGTTACACATGTCTTTCATGGCTGCACTAAATATTCTGGGAAGAGAATAAAGCCAATGATAAGCTTAATGGGACGCCATTAGATTTGAGCAGGATGGTATTTGAGGATGACTACTGCTCTGTCACTGGCCCTCCAAGGTAAGTGGACAGCATGAGTGTCATTGGCTGCATGTACTTGCACAGCTGGATGAAAGGCACTGGGAATGGGGAAAGGTTGGATAACCAGTGTGGAAGTATAACATTGTATAAGTATAACATTGTATAAGGGGACATGCTGGATACATTGTATATGAGAGGGCATGCCAAAACATGTTACAAAGTATCTGAGGGAGCACACGTAGGGACAGTTAGCTTTTGAATGGAGAAGCAATTAAGATAGAGCCAGCACGTCTAAGAAGCAGGCATCAGAATGGAAGGTGTGAAGGGCAATTAGTTAAGTTAACTGGAAGCTGTTAAAGGAGATTGTTAAGGATGGCAGGTAATTGAAGATACGTGACTGGTCTCAGGGATCTCGAAGGGTGGTGACTAAAATCTTTTTCTTCTTTTGTCTGTAACTTCTCTGTAACTTGTTCTCCAAAAAACTGTATAAATTAAGAGACACAAGCCCCACTCGGGGGGCTCACTTCTAAATGTATTAGCAGGGCAGCTTTGCTAATAAAACAGAGTGGTCTGATAAATTGTGAGTCTGAGTCAAACTTTGACACCAGCCACAGAGCAGTTTAGTGGATCTATTAAACCAAGAGTAAAATAAATTAGTTTTTGCTGCCACCAGACTATCTCTTACTCTGTGTTTAAATTTAACAAGATTATCGGTCATCTCTTAAACTCCCTTGCTGTCCATGATGGAGAGCTCTGGTTCCACTCCTAACTAGGCTGAAGATCCATTGTAAGAATCTGTGGACCAGGAGAATGACTGATATTTGTGCAATACTGAATCCTGTTGCTACTAACTTGCTTCTTTTCAGAAACGGTAACAAGAAGGGAAGTGGGAGCTATGACAGATACTGCAACTACGTGAAGTATCTTTGGGGAAATATATTGCATTAAGTGTGTGTATCACTGTGGGTCAGGGACTATATGTATGATTGTGTTCTACTTCACTGGAGGAGAGTTACCACAGCTATTCAGGAATGAAAACAGTGGGGGATGATTAAGGAAAAATCACTCACATTGTGAACACCTCCAAAGAGGTACCACCCTCTGGGAAAGTTCATATATACTGATTCAGACTGTGTTTCCAGAGATTAGGAAAATAAAGAAAGGGCTTTTGGATTAAAAGGGCTACATTTAAACTGACTCTGCGCATTCTTTCTGATCCAGTAAATGGCAGGACCTTCTGTCCAAAGGCCTCTACCCTTGTGGAAGGGTTGTAAAGATTTTAGCTTACCAGGGCCCCATAAGACTGATGGGTGGCTACAGCATGTTTATAGGAACTTTTACTGGTTTTATTTTTTTTCTGTAATGCTTTTGCCTTAAGAATAATGGTGTTTGCTTAGAAACTTGTGGTAACTTTTAACTGCTGGCAATACACTGTTCATAGCCCTTGGAGAGAGAAAGCAAAACACTTGACCTGGCCTTTAGGCAGACAGTATCAGGCAGTGAGCCTGGCAGTTTTAAAACTCCCAGTCAGGAGGGTGAGAGATGTGAGTCTCCACCCAAGAGAGGTGATGGTTGAGAGTTGGAAACCTTAAGTGGGTGCCCATGAGGGACCACAGAGGGGGAATACAGGTGCAGTTACTATCACAGCTTCAGGGTAAGGGAATGACGGATTATTGTGGACCGCCAATAAAATTATCCAGACACAGCCTGAAATCAAACTGTGCATACAGAGTTCAAATACTATGAAGGCAAGAATAGCTAACTATTATCATGTAGAGCATTGTATTGTTTCAGGTCTGTGCCACTAATTATTTCATTACAGGAAACAACCCAACACATTTCAAAGACCACTCCATTAGTTATAGTGCAAGGGGTAAACTGGGTGTACATACCAAGTCCAGTAAGTCCACATTCGAAGGGTACATCTACACAGCAGGCAGGAGGTGTAGTTCCCAGCTTGGGTAGATGAACGTACATTAGCTCTGGTCAAGCTAGCACACAAAATGGCAGTGTGGCTGTGGTGGCACAGGTGGCAGGTAGGGTTAGCTACCTGAGTGCAAACCCACCCAACATAGAAAACATACCTGACTTTGTGACATACCCAAGTGGAAGCAGGGCCTGAATGAGCTCCCCCCTGAGATCTAGTGATGCACTGGGAGAAAAGACTTTAGGAACAGACTGTGTTTGCATAGACAGGCCTACTTTGCCTAGGTGTGCAGCATGGTGGAGCTGCTTTGCCAAAATGATCAGTTTTTTGGGTTACAAATCACTCTAGTATTCAAATGCAGGGGTAATGAAATGTTATCCTTATTGTACAAGTAAAGGGAAGCAGAACTGTACTTAGCCTGTCCTGATTTAGTGTCACCCTAAACTGAGCCTCACTTGTGAAGCAGAGGGTAGGGATGCCAAATCCCAATAAGGGTGGGTTGGTGGGTTTTCCTACCTTGTGGTGTGGATTTTGCTGAAAGAGTGCTAGGTGCTATTTGTCCTTTTCCTCTCCAGTGTTTCGAGACAGATCTGTTTAGACTCAATTGAGAGTCATTGTTTCTATTTAGTTGTTACTAGAGCTGGATCCCTGATAAACAGGGGCTATGCCTTAGACCTGGTGTAGGGGCAGCGGTGAAATGAAAGATAGTGCAGAGGCTGTAGTAGAAGTAAGGTTTCCTGCTACCCAGGGAAATCACTCAGAGCTGAAATCACTGGAGAGCGGGGTGGAACCTCAGACCATGTCAATGCAGAAGTATGTGTCCAACAGTGGCAGCCGGGAGAAGCAGCAGCAACCAGTGACTAGTGGCAGCAGAGAAGGAAAGAGCAGTAGCAGAGGCAGAGGCTAACAGCCAGTTTTAGAGGTACATGGCAACCACAGAGGCATTGCTTGATCTGCTCCCCTGTCTTTTGTGGGGCGGGGGGTCACTTTCTGTGAACACACTCCTCTTTGCTAATCAAGGGCAGCCAACTGTGAGCAGGGCACAGTGGAGGGAGAGGAGAGTGGTGCTCGCGAGTGGGGAAGTATCGCCTCTTAGAGACACCAAGGGGTGGTGTTAAGTTGTCCCAGATTACTGGGTGGGAGCTCTGTATTGTTAAGAGGAACCCCAGGATATTGAACCCAGCCCTTGTTGCTGCTGACTCCACCTGGCAGATGTTCACCACACAGGCTGGGGGTGGGGGGTGAGTCAGGTGACAAAATGAGAGGGTGGTGAAAATGGCAGAGCACAATACAGTTATTCATCACCCTGAATGAGCTTCTACAATCAGTGTAAAGGAAGGGAAGCATGAGGGGTCAGAAAAACCAGTTGCAACTTCAGCTGTAATCTGCCTTGTACAGAATGTGAATTGCAAACCAGATATGGATTCCTCCCTTCCCCATTGCAATATCGCTGCAATTTGTGGGCATAAGATTTGAGTGTAAAGTTATTTGACAATTTAAAATAAAATACTTCCCCCTCTGCTTTTAACTTCTGCTTCTTTGTCCATTAAGGTCCCAATTCTGAAGTTCCTGTTAACTTCAATGAAAGTCTCTAAGCATCAAAGAACTAAACAAGCTGTACTAATATGTCCTGTTAGTACAGCCTGAATGTCAGCCCCCCTGCCTCTTGACATGACAGGGAGACAATTAAACCAGAGTTAAACCTTCATTGCATAGAGTCATGTATTCTACTGAAGGTTGCTAATTAATGAGTTATTAATGAGGTACATTCGTCAATCCTATCTCAATGTTTAAAAAACAGAACAAATGATTACACTGTATTTCACACCCAAAAGTAATTACTGTACTGTTGTCAAGGTTCCTTCCCCACTCTGAACTCTAGGGTACATATGTGGGGACCTGCATGAAAACCTCCTAAGCTTACTTTTACCAGCTTAGGTTAAAACTTCCCCAAGGTACAAACTATTTTAACTTTTGCCCTTGGACTTTCGCTGCCACCACCAAACATCTAACCAGGTTTTTTATTATTAAAGAGCCGTTTGGAAACCTCTTTCCCCCCAAAATCCTCCCAAATCTTACCCCTTTTTTCCTGGGGAAGGTTTGATAAAAATCCTCACCAATTTGCATAGGTGACCACAGACCCAAACCCTTGGATCTTAAGAACAATAAAAAAAAATCAGTTTCTTAAAAGAAGAATTTTAATAGAAGAAAAAGTAAAAAAGAATCACCTCTGTAAAATCAGGATGGTAAATACCTTACAGGGTAATTAGATTCAAAACATAGAGAATCCCTCTACGCAAAACCTTAAATTACAAAAAACACAAAAACAGGAATATCCATTCCATTCAGCACAGCTTATTTTCTCATCCATTTCAAGAAATCATAATCTAATGCATATCTAGCTAGATTACTTACTAAGTTCTAAGACTCCATTCCTGTTCTGTCCCCAGCAAAAGCATCACACAGACAGACCCAGACCCTTTGTTCCCCCCCGCAGCTTTGAAAGTATCTTGTCTCCTCATTAGTCATTGTGGTCAGGTGCCAGCGAGGTTATCCTAGCTTCTTAACCCTTTACAGGTGAAAGGGTTTTTCCTCTGGCCAGGAGGGATTTTAAAGGTGTTTACCCTTCCCTTTATATTTATGACAACTGTAAATAGAGAACTACAGAACAAACAGACCCAACCAGATGCTAGGGGAGGACAGCTGCACCTTTCTTTACAGCACATGGTTTTAGGAGAGCTGTGGATCCAAAAGCTATGAAAGTCTGTATGCAGTTCAGCACACCAACAAAGTATGATTCTTAAAGCTCTTTTATGTCTACCTACTGTTCTTCATCTACAGAAAGTGGCCATGGGACGGCATCACCGTTACCCTGCAATTTGTATGGTCATTTACATTAGTGCAGAGTGAGTGTATCATATCACCGATGGCTGCATTTTACACCTACGTGGCATTGGTGTAAATAGCTACACAATTGTTAATCCAGCAGCAGTAAACCCACAGCAGTGCTACATAAACAAGAAGTTCACCCTACTATCTGCTGGACACTATCATGATAGCAGCATTGCAACAGCCAGGCCCTGTCTTGCCATACCACTTGCCAGAGAAGGAAGCTTTTCAGGAAGGTCTCTATTGATAAAGTCAAGAAAGCTAGAGGGTAGCTAATACTGCTGGGCTACAGGTTCTAGTCTTGCTTAAGATAGGTTTTAATTTTTTTTCTTTTTCTTTATTTTAATTTCAGGTTATTTTATTCAGGGAAAGGGTCTTCTTAACTCCCTTACTCTCCAGCTGTGTCACGATACAGGGAGCTGGAGACAAGGTCGGGGCATGGTGAGGTGAGCCAAAGGGGGTTAAGAATAGGAGGCAAGCAGCCGGTATGGTTGGGTCCTAACAAGATGCAACCTGACCTAAATAACTGTTTGAGCTGAGGAGTTAGCAAAGCATATTTGTGCAAGTGACCTGTTAATCTAGACTTGCTCACTCTACCCATGCTGAGGTAACTATTTCGTGGTACACTTGTTATAAGAGTGGCGGAGGGCCATCAGTATGAACTCAGGAAGGGATGAGGAAATTTGGAGCAGGCATTACTTGTGGGAAAGAACAGTAAGACACAGACTTAGGATATGTCTACACTTGGAGCTGGGAGTGTGACTCCCAGCTCGAATAGACATACACTAGCTCTGACCAAGCTAGTGTGCTAAAAATAGTAGTGAAACCACAGTACCATGGACAGCAGCAAGTGGTGGCATCGTCTAGATCCCACAAGTACAAACCTGCCCAGACCCAGTGGTACATATTTGGAGCAGCTTGTCTGTGCCGCTGCTGTGGCCCTAGTAACATTTTGAGCATGCTAGCTTGATCAGAGCTTGAGTGAGTTGGTCTGCTCTAGCTGGAAATCATACCCCCAACTCCAGATGTAGACATAGCCTTGGTCAGTTTAGCTGGGGAATGTGAGGTGTAGCAGGACGGACACCACAACTGCTCTCAGGTTCACTCTCTCCCATGACTTGGCACCAGTTGCGTTACATTTAATGAGAGACCTGTTTTTGGAGTTCGACATCTTCATTTGAAATCAGATGCAAAAAAGTTATACACTGCCGCAACCTTCCCTCAGGTCATTGTACATCAAGTAACTGTGTGGAGAGACTCAGCCTAACACAGAGCCTGCTGGATCATTCCAGCCAGGTCTGTTATAATGGGATAAACTAAAGTGTGAATTGAAACCATTATAGTTACGCATGTATAACTCCTCATGTGGACACTCTTAGTCCTGCATAAGTGTCTTTTTTTTTAAGCTTATGTTGCTTTGAAAGGGGTTTAAGCTAACCTGAAATGTGCCACTCTTATTCTAGACTAAGAGTATCCACATGGGCAGTTATAGCAGTATAACTATAGCTGTTTAACTACACTGGTATAATTATACCTAAGTTATACACACAAAGTCAGGGGCTCATCCATTATCAGATCATAGTTGGGTATACTTTATTAGCAACTGACCTTGCACTGAACAAGGGTAGGTTGTCTGTCAACCAATGCCCTTTGCTTCTGTGATGACATTCCAGATGAAACTAGTGGGGCTGAATACATGGGTTATACCTACAGCTTACATTTGAAAAAAAAGTCTCTTCCTGCCTCATTTAGAACTGAGTGAATAATTGACTTTTTGGTTTGGTGGCCATAATGTTTTTAGTTTTTCTTGCCATAATGAAAAACAACAAACAAACAAACACACACACAAACACAAACAAATAAAAAATAATTTGGAGTTTAATGAAACATTTCATTCAAAACAAAATGAAACATTCAGTTTATTTTTCAGGTGTTTTACTCCCCTCCCTTAAAAAAAAAACTAAACATCAAA
The DNA here is from genome assembly GCF_965152275.1 of Natator depressus. Classification (NCBI taxonomy): domain Eukaryota; kingdom Metazoa; phylum Chordata; order Testudines; family Cheloniidae; genus Natator; species Natator depressus. The sequence goes on along the minus strand of NC_134234.1, from coordinate 219,112,984 downwards.
ATGAAATGTTGAAATGTTTCATTCAGAAAATGTTGAAGCAAAACATTTTGACTTTCAATTTTCCCCCTCATTTTTTTCATCTTCGATTTTTTGGCAAATATAGTATTTGAAGACTGTCACCCAGCTCAAGCCCTTTCTTCCTATGCTCAGCCAAGCAGGGAGTGCAGAATCCAAGCCCCCCAAAAAACAGGCTCCCTCATGTATCTTTCATATGCCAAGCCTACAGAAGTGCCAGGCATTCTTCAGTGGCTGTCTAAGGGGCATTTCCTGTAATATATGAAGACCGTATATAGTCTGTGCAATTCCTTGTACACTCAGACTGGAGGCTTATATTAGAAAACATGACTTGGTGAGTTAAAGAAGTGGGAAGTATAAGAGCACAAAGATTGGAGTCTTTTTTCTTCTACTAATGGCCAAAGTCCTTTGGATTTCACCTTGGGATGTCCTTTTCTGAGCTAATACTCATTTCATGAGTATAAATACTTTGGAGGCCAAATTGGTACCATCCATAACTGTAATACTACATTCATTTGCCCACAAATTATATCAATAGGTTTTGCTCATGGTTTATTATTTAGAAATAATAATATAATTAATACTCATTCCTTTCCATTGTGAAAACTAATTTTCATGGGTCAAGATTCACAGCAGCTCTGTGACTTTCTAATGTAAAACCCTTGGCCCAGATTTTCAGAGGTGACTAGTGATTTAGCATGTCCATCCTGAGACATCTTAAAAGGTCCTGATTTTCAAAAAGCTGGTATTCAGCACCTTCTGAGAATCAAATCCTTTTCAGGTGTCTCAAGCTGGATACCCACAGTTGAACCATCTTTGAAAATCTTGGCCCTTCTCCGCTACCTGTAAAGGATACCTAATCCCAGAAGAGTGTCATGGCTTTATTAGGAGGCAATTTATTTATTTTCTGTACGGAAATGTTCAGATGTCGACAAGGAAAATATTTGATTAACCCCACCTGTGTGAAAAACTAGTGGGGATCCTCTCTCCATCATAAATGTTTCATGAGACACCTCATAACAAGCCCACACTGCTCCTGACTGATGTTTCTAGTCTCCAAAATGTCTTTGGTAGCTTAGTGAAGCCTCAAAAGCCCAGGACTTCTAAGGCTATAAGATTTTTCTGTGGAGGCCTTGCCCTGTGTCCCAAACATTTGTTTTGGCTGAAGCCTGCCTGGTGACTGATGGGGAGTGTAGTAACCTCTTTCCCAGACAGCCAGAACCTGGTTAGCATATATCTGAATGGACACAAGATAGGAACAAAGAGCTGGTGATCTGGCAGAACGATATCCCAAGTAGAGGGAAGGAGCACAGTGCTATTTAATTTTAACAATCAGGTATCTAAAAGCACACAAACTAGGAGGACCTCCCTACAGAAAAGAATTTATCTTATGTATCCAGGCCTGTGATGCCTTGTACAGATTTTGGTTGGGTAAAATTTGGTTATGTGGTTGTATTTGATTTGTATTAAGTCTGCTATTCATAAGCCAAAATTACTGAAATGCCATAAAATTTGCTGCATATATTTGTGTTCAGGCCCAGATACAGGCACAGCCATATTTGACTGGTATGCTCTTTAAAATCATGAGAAAACACAGCTGTAATTGTTAGCTAATGAAAGGAGTAGGCTTGAATCTTGAGTCTTACATGTATCTGCATGCTTTTTAAAAGTTTTATTCCACCATTTGCACACAGGATTGTTGGCTTGGGATTGACCAGTGTCCGGGGTGACTCTGGGGTGACTCATTGCATAAGGTTGGTTAAGATGCTAGCTCAGGCTTGTATAAAGGGAGGTTGTTTTTGTTCCATCTTACACTCCACAATTGAGTTGGGGCCTGATTCTTAGATGTTCTGAGAACCTTGGGCTCCTAGGGCCTGATTACCTTGTGGCCCCTTTAACAAACCTCTGGCAGTGCAAGGGGATCTTGAAGTGTAAATTCATGTCCATGCTAAGGTCCCTTCTGACAGAGCAATATAAAGTGGTCTTAGTGTAAATGAGAATAAGCTCCCTATTGAAGTCAATAGGAGTTGTGTGCACTCAGTATTCTTGTTTAAAAAACAGCCTTCGTATTTTGCAGCTTAAATATGGATTTAAGTGATTAACTTTAGTCATTAAATTTTAATTTTTTGAGCAGGATCTTTATTCCATAATTAAATTAGTGGCCATAGAAACTCATCAAAATGGACCATGCTTCTATATTTTCTTATCAATTTGGTGTATGAATTTAGTATTCATGAAAGGTATTAGATATCCTCTAATTTATCCATAAAACAAATACAGTATGAGTAGTAGAAGCTTCTCCAACACCATACTTCAACCGAGACTGGGAGGGACCACCTACTTAGCCTTGTTTACATTACAGGATTGTGCTGTTGTGACTGAACTGATGCAAGCTGCCACTGTGCCTACATTAGACATTGTGTTTTGGGTACATACAGTGCACTGCTTCCACGCAGTGCCCTGCCTGCAGGTGTAGCAGGGCCTGTGGAGTGTTACAGAGTTTAAGGCCAGAAGGGGCCACCAGATCATGTAGTCTGATAGGGTTGCCAACTGTCTAATCATACAAACCCAAACACCCTTGCCCCACTCCATGCCCCAAGGCCACGCCCCTGCCCTGTCCCTTTTCTGAGGCTCCGCCCCCACTCACTCCAGCCTCCTTCCCTCGGTCACTCGCTCTCCCCCACCTTCACTCACTTTCACCAGGCTGGGGTAGGGGGTTGGAGTTCAGGAGGGGGTGCGGGCTTTGGGTTGGGGCCAAGGGGTTCGAAGTGTAGAGGGGGCTCTGGGCTGAGCCTGGGGTTGGGGTGCAGGAGGGGATATGGGGTGTGGGCTCTGGGAGGGCGTTTGGGTGTGGGAGGAGGCTCAGAGCTGGGGCAGGTGGTTGGGGTTCAGGACAGGATTCAGGGTGCAGGCTCTGGTGAGGAGGTGCTTACCTTGTCAGCTCCCAGAAGTGGCGTCATGTTCTGCAGTGGCTCCTAGGCTCAGGGGTGGCCAGGTGGCTCTGCGCGCTCCCTCCCGCCCGCATGCACCACCCCCACAGCTCCCATTGGCTGCAGTTCCCCATTCCCAGCTAATGGGAGCTGTGGAGTAGGCGCTCGGGGCGGAGGCAGCGTAGAGAGACCTCCCTCAGCCCCGCTGCACCTAGGGGCTGCAGGGACATGCCGGCCACTTCCGGGAGCAGCGCAGAACCAGGGCAGGTAGGGATCCTGCCTTATCCCTGCTGCACTGCCGTACTTTTAGTGGCCTAAAATCTCCCAGATTGGCTTCAGTAGCCTCCGGAAGATCGAGCCCTCTTCCGGGAGATTCCTGGCCAAACCATGAAGGTTGGCAACCTTACCTGAACTCCACCATGAGCAAAACCCCTCACCAAGCCCAACAACCAGAATTAGACCAAAGTATTACAGCCCTCAGGAGCAGAGGCAACGCATGGAGGGGACATGCAGGGTTATGTGCAGGGCCGTCCTTACCCATACGCAAAGTACGCAGCTGCGTAGGGCACCAGGAAATTTGGGGCACCACATTTCCTGGTGCCCTGTGCAGCTGCGTGCTGCTCCAGCCCCTGCCCTGCCTCTTCCCCATGCCCCCCCACCTCCGCCCCAGCTCCGCCTCTTCCCACCCCTGCTCTGCCCCAACCCCGCCCCCACTCTACCCCTTCCCCAAAGCTCCTGCCCTGCTCCGCCCCAGCCCCGCCCCCACTCCCCTAAGAAGTGCAGCAGGGTCGGGCCTGCACTCACCACTGCACTCGGGCCTGCCCCAGCTGCGCCGCCGGTGAGTGCTGGGGGGTGGTTCCCCCCTGCCCCTAAAGCCAGCCCTGCCCCACCCTGTGAAGGCCTGGGGCCAGCCCCACTCCCCACCCCTCGCAGAGGACTGGCTCCCCCGCCCCGGGGGCTGCGTAGGGCCCCAGAATAGCTAGGGACGGCCCTGGTCATGTCCCGCCCCAAGATTTGCTGCTTGGCTTGAACTGAGCATGCTTACATAGATTGACCGTACTCATTAACACTGCTGAAGCTGGCCACCCTCACTCTGTCCCCCGCCTTCCTCCACTTTCAGTAGGCATGGGTCGTCTACGCTCAGGAGACTAAGGCTATGTTTATACTATGTACCTTTTAGCGACACAGCTGTGCTGCTACAGCCGTGCCGCTAAAAGGTGTGCAGTGTAGCTGCTCTTTGTCGGTAGAAGAGAGCTCTCCCACCGACAAAAAACTTCTACCCACAATGAACGGCGGTAGCTTTGTCGGCGGGAGAGCTCTCTCACTGACAAAGCGTGGTTCACACTGGTGCTTTTCATCGGTAAAATTTTTGCCATTCGGGGCATGTGTGTTTTTTTCACACCACTGAATGACAAAAGTTTTACCAACAAAAGTCCAGTGTAGACAAAGCCTAAGCACTTATCCCACAATTCCTGGTTAGCTCTCTGTAGAAGGTGCATAATTTCTCTGATAAATAATGTCTACTTACACTTGTTTACATTTTAATTAGTTCCCCAAATGCTGTGGATGGTTCTGTCCTGCCCAAGGAGCACACATATGCCTTGAGCGGTAGGGCTATGCTTTTCTGCACTCTCCCCCTCATGCTGCAGTTTTGTGATAGCAAACTGTCAGCTTTTTTCTTAAGCCATGGCTGGACTGACTGTGAATCTGGAGGTGTGGCATCGCTTATGTCATTTGTTACCACTTTGAAGTAGTTGTACTTGAGGAGGTAAGGGACTGGTGTTTTATTACTGTTCCTTTTACTATTTAATATTTTTCTGCTTACTTGTTTTCTTTTGTGTCCTCCAAACCAATGTCCACATTCATAAATGCTGCCACCCCACCCCCTCACTTGCCTCCCACCTAAGCATCATCATCCCCACTAAACTCTTTCATTGACCTCCCTCTCTCTTCCAGTAAAACAATTAGCACTGTGGTCCAGCAAGAGAGCTGCTAGCTGGTTTTCTGGAGACAAGAAGACCTGGCTGCTTAGTTGACTCCCAGCGCCCTGGCTCCATCTCCTTCACTACTCCCTGGCTATAACTCCTTCAGAGCTGACTACTTTCTTCTCCAGGAAAAGGATTAACATCTCAGGCTTCTGTGCTCCCTACCTTGACCGCTCCTACTGAGCCTGAGTGGCTAGTTCTTTTCCTGGAGGGGCAGAAGCGGCAGAGATTGACAAGCCTATGTGGCAGCAACCAGGACGATCCTTGCACAGGACATATGTTCAAAACCCAGCACTATCATGGGACATATTGGAGCAGTCGGCTGGTACACAACATCAAGGTGCACCAGATACTACAGCTCAGGAGAAGTGGAATGCATTCTACAAGTCTGAAAGAGTTGAGAATGCAACTGTCTTCTCTGGTATGGATTTTCATGGACTCTAATTGGAAGGCAAGTTACCAAAGGATAATATAAGAAGTGAGGTCAGAGTTTAAAGGGTTCAGCTCCCACATTTGGGGCCTGATTTTCATAAAAGCTCACCTCCCTTGTGGGCACCTAAATTTGGGCTCAATTTTTCAAAAGCGCTCAGCACCCAGCAACTCCTACTGTCATACGTATGGACAGATATTCAGAAGAATCCAGCACCCATGATTTGTGGGTACCCAGACTAAGACACCTTACAGGGCCTGAACACCTACAGTTCCAAGTCAATGAGATCTGAGGGTACTCAGTAGGGTCCCAACCCTGCAAAGATTTACACAAGTGCTTAACTTTATTGTGACTGAGTATCCCACTGTTGTCAATGGAAATCCCAGTCCCACTGTGGAAATCCCCAAAAAGTCCTTTGTGGAAACAACTTGATATTCCTGATATTTCTTAGGTTAAAAAGACCAAAAATGAACAAACAAACAAGACTATTTTTTATTTCCAGATCATCCAAGCCTTTAACAAAGCAAGAGGATTAGGTAAGTGTGATGAAAGGGTGGGAAAGAGCTATTGTATACTTATTTCCCTAGATACTATATCTGGGTGAGGAAAATAGTGTCACTGTTCTGAAATAAACAGAGCGACCTTTTCATGTTAAAGAAAATATTTGCATTTGTCAGGCAATAAAGCTGTTTCTTTTCTACTACATCCTGTAGCGTGAAGGTTTTTCAGACTTAACTAACTATTGGAAGTTACCGCCTTTCTGTGCCTGACGCTTTCAGTTGCCAGCCTGTGCTTCTCTGAGGGTTTCCAGTATTATTTTTCAAAGGCCTCCCCTGTGGAGATGTCATATCACTTGCTCATTATTGCTGATGCAGGTTTGGCTCTGCTGATTTGGGTCCTCATACATGTCTAAGGCATTGTCTACACCAAAAATTGTACTATTTTAGCTATACTGGTACAGTTAAAGCAACACAGCCACTATAATAAGGTAATCTGCCCTTTGTAAGGGCTAGGGGGATCTGGAGCTAGTCAGCTCTACTCTGAGGCAGAGAGCCTTTAGTAACAGGTGTTTGGGTGTGATAGAGGGAAAGATCAGAACAAGCTGGGAAGGGGTCAGAGGATTGCCTGATGAACACCTGATTCCTATAAGGGCTTAATGGGCTCAGTTTGAGGAGAGCTGTAAGGAACTCCCCAATGGGAAGGGAGTATTTTCAGCCAGCTGGTCTGCAGGATTAGTGAAGAGCTGCTGGGAAGAGGAAAACTCTGGTAAGAAAGCCCCAGTGTCAGGGGAAAGATAGCTGCTGGATTTATGTGGAGCTATTTTATTTGGGATTTGATAGTGATTGTTGGTGCAACTAGTAAATGATGCCTTGAGGAAAAGGCCCAAACAGATTCTGTGTGTGGGGTTTAGTCCTACCTGAGCTGGGGAGGCAGGCTAGCAGGCTACCACCCCCTTCTCTCCCCCGCCCCCCCCACACTGCACTCCAGTGCCTTGTTGATGCAGTTATATCTGTGTAAAGATGCTTGTACCAGTATAGCTTATTCTGTAAATGTAGGGGCAGAAGATATACAGGTATAAGACACCTTTTATATAGGTACAACTATGCCAGCACTAGGGGTTATATCCAATTTTAACTCCCTTTTAGTTTTTAAAACATCCAACTGAAACAGTTTCTCAATGCAAACTGAGGCCTACTGTACACACTACTCGTTGTAGGACTTAATCTGGGCCCTTGCTGTACAGGCCTCTATAGACTTGTAGCTGTCACAGAAGCTGTCTCCCTTCTTTCTGCAGATCTATCAAGTTGTTATCAAAGCAAGAAGTGTTATGATGCCTGTCTTGGAGTTCATGTAAATGGTAGTGAAAGCTACCCATGGGTAAGATGTAACTTACAGGTTGAGTGGGTGGCTGGGCCGGGTTATAGTAAGAAAAGTAATATTTAAGAAAGCCTAAGATTTGGGGCATTTAATAACACAGAGTTAAAGTTGCCTGGTGGTGCCTAGTGACCTTCTGGAATGTGAAGAAGAGCTAAATGTAAATCTCTGAAAACAAAATTAAAGTATCTTCCACTCCCACAGCACAGCCTTAACTCTATCTTGTCTGAGTGATGCCCTACGGTGACAAAAACACAAATGCTAGTACTCTATGCTATAGAGCACATGAGCACTGTAGATTTGTAGAACACATTGACATTCTTTGGTGCAGCAAAACTTGGATTTAGGTTAGCTGTCGTAAACCAGAGATGTCTTCACCCCAACACTCAACCTATTGTACGCAAGCCACCAAAAACTTGCAAAATGTTAATCCTGCTTGCCCTGAGGATTCGTAAGGAGATACTGCCTTCATTTACCCTTCATGAAGTCTTGGCGATCACTGTCATGTATACCCAGGGCAAGAAGACCACTTTGTTCACCTTTATAGTTTGGGTCAGTAGAACTCAGTGCTGAAATAAGGCATACTTGATCCTTGAAGATACATATATACCTCTCCTCATATTGCAGGGCATGTCTACACTGAAGTTAAATGCTCATGGCTGACCCATGTAGGCTGACTTAGGTTGTGGGGCTGTAAAGTTGTGTTTGAGCTCGGGCTGGAGCCTGAACTCCGGGTCTCTCCCCGGTTGCACAGTGTCAGAGCCCAAGCTCCACCCTGAGCCTGAATTTCTACACCACAGTTTTACAGCCCTGAGTCAGTTGACACAGGCCAGCCACGGGTGTTTAATTGCAGTGTAGACATACCCACTGGGACAGCTCTGCCAACCTGCTTCAGCTAATCCCGCCACCATTCAATACAGCTACACTGAACACAGTGAAGGCAGCTGGAATCTATGCAGATAAATGATGGAATTCAAACACAAATAATAGAACATTCTCATAGAGCTTCTTCATATCTGCTTTATTATATAGTCATATATTTTAACGTCCAAAGGGACCATTATATCATTTGGTCTGAACTCCTGTGTAACACAAGCCATCAACAGACTTTAACCCTATTAATCCTTTATTGGGCCTACTAATTTTGTTTTTCTAAAGTATATCTTCCAGAAAGGCATCTAGTCTAGATCTCAGGACTTCAAGAGACAGTGAATCCACCACTTGCCTTGGAAACTGAGCAACTGGGAATGGTTCAAAGGTTACTGCCAGCTCCAGGGGTGCAGCATTAAGATTGCATTGTGAGGGTGGCATGTACCTTAATTTAGTATTCCTGGACTTCAGAGACTCAAAGTTAGCCACTCTGCATTTTGGAAGAGCCCAGGGTATCCCTGGGTAACATTAACTCTGAGTTAATTAAGTTTTGGTGCATTTAATCTTCTTCTTTCTTAAATTATTTCTTGGCATCTCCATTTTCCACAACCCAGCTCTCCCCTTCACTGCCTCTGGCTCTTTGGCAGTGGTTACCCTACTCATAGAAGGTTATGGCTGCATGTTCATCCATTCTCTGCTCATTCATCATCTCAACTTCCATTTCTTTGCTTGTCCAGCACTGCTTAGTTCTCCCTCTTCCCCATGGAAAGGTGGGCTTTGCCGTGGGGGATATAGGTATGAGGCACTTTTAAGGGACAATGCTGAAGCTCCCCAACATCCCCTACTGCAGTGCCCTATCAGAGATAAATGCCGAGGATGTTATCAGCTTGGGGAGGATCACAGCGATTGTTTGAGCCCGAGGTGTATGCATGCCGGGGGAAAAAAATAGAAAATTTTGTGAACAGCTGACTTTCTTGGGAACCTCCTGATCAAATGATTCCCAAATTTGCCTCACAACACTACCCTGCACACCTATGAGACACAGTAAATTTCAAGGTAGTCTGTGCCAACATGTTGACTTTTGAGCATTTTGAGTCTTTCAGATTCTTAGTCTCTTAAAATCACAAGCAAGCCTCACCATTAACTATAGCAGAGCTGGTGCCCTACTCTAATAAAGCAGCCTCCAGTTACTTTTCCTTGTTAAATCCTCTTTTTCCTTCTTTCCCCCTCAGTTGTAAGACTTTATCTAGATTAGGATTGAAAGGTGTGTGGTTGAAAAGCCTAGTGTAGACAAAGCAGCGTATGTTTTAACACACGCTAAAGCAGTCTGAACTTGGCCAATTCAGCATATGCTAGAGTGCAATTGCTTTGTACTTTCTAAAGTTTTAGAAGGTGTTGCTCATATTGTGCTAGTGCTGCAGAGCCACAATAATAACCAGGACTCCACTGTGCTAGGTACTGTACAAATGGAACAAAACGATCGTCCCTGCCTCAAAGAGCTTTCAATCTAAATATAAGGCAAGACCCAACAGGTGGATACAGAGAGATAGGATAAGCACAAGGAGATAATATTGGTAAGCCTGCTAGGCAGAAGTCTTAGCACATGAGCAACTTAGGGAATCTTTCCCTGCAGAATTGTACTTCTTTGCTGTCCCTTAGTCTGAGCCATGGTACCAGCTTTTCTAGGCTCATGGGAAGTTGGAACTAGGAAATAGTAATTGGAGGACTGTGTGGAACCAGGGTCTAAATAGCCAATGGGGTAGCATCAGAAGGAATCATTGTGGATGGCCTTTCATTATTTTGATGAAACCTTCTGAAGTACTGAGAAAAATGAAATCGGGTATATTTATGGGGACATGCCCGCTGGAGTAAGAATGCTTCCACTCCTGCTGCAGTCCTGCATGAGAATCTAGCCTCTCGGATGTTCATAGATGACAGAGAGGAACCCTTCCTTGATCATTTCCTTTTGGATAGGACCTCTTCTGCCATATTCTCTGCCTCCAAAGGGAGTACTTTCTGTTCTGGCACAAATTCTAGATTCTTATGGCATATTAACCATTCGGGCCTGGTTAGCTCCCAGCCTGGCTAGGTAGGCAGTAACAATACAGTTGTCTAACAGGCACCGTAAGTGCGGGCCCTGGGTTATCAGTAGAATTGGTCAGAAATGTTCTGACAATGTTTTTCCATCAAAAAATGCCAGCGTATCAAAATGGAAATGTTCCATGGCTCCTGGTGGGCTGCCACAGAGCCTGGACTTCCAGGCTGCCAGGGAGGTGGGGACTGGAATTTTTCCAAATATTCCACATCCATTTTTCCAAAATGGAATTATTTGAAAATTTCCATCCTGGAGAAATCATGCATTTCCAACTCTGACCTTCAGGAGAGAAATTCCAGTTCCTTCCCACCTCTAGTTATCAGTAACTTGCTGAGAGCTTTTCAGACTGAAAGCAAACTCTAGTTTTTTCATATGTAAGGGAGATTCCAAAAGTGACTCATTTAAACAGTGTTGCTCTCCTGAGACCTTGTCTACGCTGTGGGCTCTACAGTGGCACACATGCTGCTGTGTGGTGTAGATGCTTCCTACCATGAAAGAAAGCATTTTCCCATCACTATAATTAATTTTTCCTCTGCGAATGGTGCTAGCTAGCTCTGTGTAAGAACTATTCCACCAACCTTGCTGCTTCTACAGTAGGTGTTAGGTTGGCATAGCTATGGTGTTCAGGGGTGTGAATTTGCAGCTATATTGATCTAACGTTTAAGTTTGTAGACCTGGCCTAAGCTGCAGTGTATTGGACAATTATTATAAAAGACTATATAGTACTTTTTGTAAGGGAAATGATTACCCTATATTAAGATGATCATGTGACATTGTTGCGTAATGGATAGAGAAATCGTCCTCTTTGCAAGTACCTCACACAGTAATAACTCTTAGTAATTCATAGTAACTTATATAGTTAAAAAGAAGCAATTCACTTACTCACTATTCTTAAAATATTTAGTTGGTTTAATGAAAGTATTTAGCATCTTATGGCTATTCACTTCATTGGCGAAGTGAGGTCTTACACTCAATTTGACAACTTTGTTGGTCTACAACGCAATAACTTTTGAATGCCATATCTGATCAGGGACCCCTTGAATCTGGTTAGCCGGCGGTTTCAAGCACCTCAATAATTTGTCTGTAGATTGACTAACTGACTGCAACCATTAATACATTCTAGCATAACAATACCTCCCATCTCAGCTCTGCTGATCCTCCCAATACAGTTTTAAAATGTTGACACTAGAGAGAGACAACATTTTTCAGTGAATAGTAAATTAACTGAAAAATGCATTTTGGGGGGCATCAAAACCATTTGTGAATTTGCAAATAGTTTTTAGTTGGGGAAAAAAAGGGATTTCTCCCCCCCCCCCAAAAAAAAAAAGTCAAAAGGGTTCATCCTAAACATCTTGAAATGAAATGTTAGGAGTGTTCACTTCTCAATGACATTTCATGTTGATATTTATTTAGCTATGTTTTTACAAAAAAGCAAAAAAAAACCAACAAAAAACTAAAATGAAATGAAAATCCCAATTTTTCTTTCCATTGTTTTATTTAGGATCTTTCTTGATTTGAGTCAACTTGTTTGTTCTGCTGAACCTGCTCCATCCCTCACAAAAAAAATCAGTTTGGGTTTGAAATGAACTAAATTTTGGTGACTTTTCGGGTAGGCCCCCCAAACTGAAAAATCTGTGATTTGCTCAGCTCTACTTGATGCCCTGAATAATTTATCTCCCGCACAGAATGGAAAAAAGAATGGGGTGGCCGGGGGGAGGAGGAAGGGAGCAGGGCAGGGTGAGCACACAGAGTGCCCTGACATGGAAGGAAGAATGGGAGACAACACTGTGGGAAGAGGGGGGATATGAAGGAAACAGTTCCTGGTATGCAGCAGAGAAGGAATGGGGGACGGGAGCGTATTGAACCCTTGTCATGGTGGGAAATGGGGGCACACAGAGCCCCCTAATGTGGGAGGAAGAAAGGAGGGCTCTCCCCCGAAAGATGGGATGGGGGAAGTTACAGGCATTCCCTGAAATATAAGGGGGTGGGAGGATGGCACATGGGGAGCTTGTGGTGGCGGAAGGAATAGAGAGATGCAAAGAGCCCCTCATGTGCTCCTTGTTTAAACAGTAATGTATTTGCTGAGTTGTTACTAAGGCCAGGTCTACACAGTAGGCCTATATTGATATAACTACATCACTCAGGGGTGTGAAAAATCTACACCCCCGAGCAACATAGTTATACCGACCCCGCTCCTCCCAGTGCTATGTCAAATGGACAGCTTCTCCCATCACCATAGCTACTGCGTCTTGGGGAGGTGGACTAACTACACCGATGGGGGAAACTCTCCCGTCAGCATAGTAGCATTTTCACTAAAGAGCTACCATGGCGCAGCTGTAGCGCTGTATATGAAGACAAGCCCTATGTAATCTTGATATGGAGTTAAATGTTTTAAGGTTCTTAGGGCCCATGTAAATTGTTCCTTCCAGCCCAGAATTTATATAGTAATTGTCTCAATAATTTTCAAAATATAGTCCCACCCATATTCCTACTCCAACTGCCTAGACATGCCAGAATCTGCTGCCGTGGTACATCTCCTCTCTCAAGTCTGATCTACATGCAGTTTTTGTACCCACTGAACTATTTGAGTTAGGACTGTGACTTTTTAAAAAAACAAAATAGTTAGTCACTACAGTCCCTAGTGTGGATGTGGTTAGTAGTTTACTGAATTTAGGGGAATAAACTATACCGACATAGGCACCTTTCTACCAGTATTGCTGCATCTGTGTTAGGGGGCTGGACTGTCGAAATTATATTGTCTTAAATAAAACCAGTATAGACCAATCTGGGCTCGGTGCTACAAAAATACTATTAACCCTTTTGAGCCAAGTTCCTAGTCAAAGTTTGGGGCCATGTGGGGGTTACTGTTAGGAGTAGAAATTGGCGGTAGTCAGGAGTTCCTTTGCAAAGAATTGTTATGAAGAATATGCAAAGTCCCATGTCTCTGAATGCATAAGGAATCAAGTAGCAGGAAACAGCTTCTTTTGCTCACAGCCCCAAGAGCACACATTTCAGCCTGCACTGCTGACCCAAAAAACTCTCCCAGGTTTCTTTGAGGGTCAGTTACTGTGCTCTCAGCTGCTCCTTTCAGGATGTCTGTCTGTCTTGTCAGTTTCTTTGTGTTTTGCCTTCCTCCTCCTCTTCTTTCCCCTCCCACCCCAATCTACCCAAAACAACATTCAGCAAAAGCTTCTGGGTGGATTCACACACTCCATTTGTCTTAAGTGGGGTTTATGCTTACAGTTAGGTTAATTGAAGGGTGAGTTCATTCCAATCGGTTTCAATCCCATAACAAGATTTCACCTAGCTCATAATTCAAATTAATAGTAATAAAAACTACATGTAGACAAGTCCCTAGATGTGCTGAGCATCTTGTTGCATTAGGACATTCCTTGGCAGAGCCATTGGTACATTTCAGTGAGTCATTGGGACTCCTCTGTACTGAGGAGTGCCTCTGTGCTGTCAGAGTTCATGGTGCTGGATAATGCATCAAGATGTGCCTTGGTGTGTCAAGTAAGCTTTCACTTCCTCAAAGCACTAGTACCTTCCTAAGGCCTGGTCTACACTAGAAAATTAGGTCCATTTAATAACTACTTTGGCCAGGGGTGTGGGGGGAAAAAAACACACCCCTGAACAGCTTTAAGACAACCTAAGTCCCTGTGTTGACAATGCTAGGTTGATGGAAGAATTCTCTTGTGGAGGTGGATTATCTATGCCGGGAGTGGCCAAACTGTGGCTCATGAGCCATATATGGCTCTTTTACCATTAAAGTGTGGCTTGCAGAGCCCCCCACAATCCCCCCCCATTCTCCACCTACCAGACTGCTGGGGGGAGCTCAGGACCTCTGCCTTGCATCAAGGTGATGGCATAGGAGCTTCTGCCTAGTGGGGAGAGTGGTCTCAGGGCTTCTGCCCCCAAGCCCTGGCAGGCCCTTCCACGAGGCTGAGCCCCAGCAGGTGAGCCCGGCTCTTGAACTTCTGAAGATTGTCATATGCTGCTTAGTTAGTTTGACCACCCTGACCTATGTTGATGGAGAACCCCTGCTGTTGGTGTAGGTAGTATCTACGCTGAAGTGCTACAGTGGTGCTGCTGTGCCACTAAGTTGTGAAATATTTACTTATCAGGCTTGATTGTGATATTGCTAGATCATACATTCAGTTATGAGGGTTAGGCTGACAGTCAAACACAAACACCTTTCTTTTCCTTTTGGTTGTTTTTTTAAAAAAAGATTCTCATTAGATTAATCTGAAAGGTCAAAAAGTTAAACACACAAATTGGGAAATTTATAGTAAAGTGTTCCATAGCAGTGTTAACATGGTCATATTTCAGCTATGTATCAGGACACTCATTTGACAGCAAAGTTGCACTATATCAAAGCTCAGAAGAATGTCTAATTTTAGCTTTTAAACTTCAGCACTTTTCTTGTAGTTCATTCAAAAAATCTAGAGCCAGATTTTTTTCCCTTTTCCCCAAAGAATATTGTTTCACCTTTGCATAAATCAAAATTTGCTTAAGGAATCTTATTTGAATATATATACATTTTAAAATCACCTTTTGAGCAAAAACCAAGTATAGAAAATTTCAGACTAAACAGTATTTTGCGTAGGTATAAGCATGAGAAGACCGGAATTACAATTGAATCTGTTTTGTATTCAACTATGGCGGACATAACCTTTGGACACTATAACACTGCTTATGTGTACTGTGGTTAACATTTGATGTGAGATACTTAACTTCTAGGTGACATCTACACAGCAAAAACCCCAAATCCAGCAGCAGTGAGTCTTAGTGCCTGTCTCAACTGACCTGGGTGTGCGTGCTACAGGGCTCAGAATAGCGGTGTATATGTTCCTGGCTTGCTGGGTTTCAGAGTCTAGGCTTCGGCCCAAGTGGGAAGGTCTACACTACTTTCTTTAGCCCCATAGTGTGAGCCTGAGTCAGTTGACCTGGAATCTGAGACTCGCTGCTCCAGGTGGGTGGGTTGGTTTTGCTTTTGCTGTGTAGATGTGCCCTAAATATCCTGATTTTTGAGGTATTTAAAGTCCATATTTGGTGTTACATTATTTTAGAGTGAGACCATGATTTTCAAAAATGACTAATGAGTTGGTTGCGTCTACTTTTGGGTGCCCAATTTGAGACTCCTTAAAGGGGCCTGATTTCGGAGGGCAGATGGTCAACACTTTCTGGAAATTGGGCTCCTTTAAAGTCTCAAGTTGGGAATCCAAAATTGTTAGTCACCTTTGAAAATCTTGGCTACTTTTTTGCATTGAATGATAAGTGATGGATTAGTTTGTATGTGTTTATATTCTATAGCTATCTTATATTATCCTTGAAACTTTCTGGAGTCATAATGATGGCTTAAAGGAATACAAGAGTATTAGCCTAGTAGCTGTTTGTATGAACCTGATGTATTTTCACAAGATGTTACCACTAGCAGTGAGGTTACTGAGCCTGTGCTGAAAAAGCAAAGCAGAAGGAAAAATGAAAAAGGAAGAGTGTGTGTGAGAGAGAGAGAGAGAGAGAGAGTGCGTGTGTGTGTGCGTGTGCGTGTGCGTGTGCGACTGACTGACTGACTGACTGACTGCATGACTGACTCCATGACTGACTGACTCCATGACTGGATAGATCATCATGTGCTTGTTTGAAATACATGACATTTAGAAGCACAAATAGATGTATGACACAAAGCATGTTACCAGCACTTTGAAGATTTCAGAGTTATTTCTAAGCTATGTGAATGGGAACATCATTATTGTGTCAGGCCATTATCAAATAAGCAAGGTATGGTAAACTGTATTTCATTTAATACTAAAAATATACTTATTTGGAAATGTGGCCTGAATCAAAAATCCAGATCCAAATAGCTGTACTTTGGGGTTATTTAAAAGCCAAACCTGGATCCAAATGTGAAATTTGCAAAGTGCCCCATCCAGATCCAGCCCCCAAAGATTGGGAGTGTGTTTTCTGGTGGTTTTTGTTTTTGTTAAAATACTGTATCCAAATATTACTTGGTTTTTAAATGCTGTATCCAGTCTGAACTTGAGAGGAGTTTGAAATCCGAAGCCGACCTTGGAGTCAAATTTCACAAATTTGGGCCCAATGGTCTGAAAAAACCCACCCTTGCATCTGAACATCAGCATTGCCAACTCCTGCTTTTAACATGAGACTTAGAGAATATTTGGTGTTTTTTCTTTAAGTCCCGGTTTCTGGAATCAGGTGATTATCTGAGATTCTCAGATATCATTTTTCTTAAAAGTAAGTTTCTGCCCGTCATGGATGTGAAGGAAAGCTTGAGAAAGCGAATCCTAAAGGTTGAAAAAACATAAGGCAAAGAAAAAGAACCCTAACCTTATCTGTAGAATCTCATACCTTTAAATTCAATGTCATGATTTCAAGCGTAGTTTTGCAATCTGAACCTGTTGCTGTACTTGTTTAAGATATTGCAGAAAAAAGAACAAAAAATGCTTGTGAAGAAAGATTTGATGACAGCATAATGGTGTCAATTGTTCTCTGTGACCAGCAAATGTTTCTGGGACTTAATTGTCTTCCACAATGAGTAACATGCTCTGTCTTGTACTAGGATAAATCGGCATTTCAGAACAAGAAACACGTGATTTCTGCTGGGGAGTCTGTTTATTTATAAAAAGAAAAGGAGTACTTGTGGCACCTTAGAGACTAACCAATTTATTTGAGCATAAGCTTTCGTGAGCTACAGCTCACTTCATTGGATGCATTCAGTGGAAAATACAGTGGGGAGATTTATATACACACATGAAAAAATAGGTGTTATCATGCACACTGTAAGGAGAGTGATCACTTAAGATGAGCTATTACCAGCAGGAGAGCGGAGCGGGTGTGTGGGGGGGGAAACCTTTTGTAGTGATGATCAAGGTGGGCCGTTTCCAGCAGTTAACAAGAACGTCTGAGGAACAGTGGGGGGTGGGGGGCGAATAAACATGGGGAAATAGTTTTACTTTGTGTAATGACCCATCCACTCTCAGTTTCTATTCAAGCCTAAGTTAAATTGTATCCAGTTTGCAAATTAATTCCAATTCAGCAGTCTCTCGTTGGAGTCTGTTTTTGAAGTCTTTTTGTTTTAATATTGCGACTTTTAGGTCTGTAATCGAGTGACCAGAGAGATTGAAGTGTTCTCTGATTGGTTAATGAATGTTATAATTCTTGACATCTCATTTGTGTCCATTTATTCTTTTACGTAGAGACTGTCCAGTTTGAACAATGTACATGGCAGAGGGGCATTGCTGGCACATGATGGCATATATCACATTGGTAGATGTGCAGGTGAATGAGCCTCTGATAGTGTGGCTGATGTGATTAGGCCCTATGATGGTGTCCCCTGAATAGATATGTGGACACAGTTGGCAACGGGCTTTGTTGCAAGGATAGGTTCCTGGGTTAGTGGTTCTGTTGTGTGGTGTGTGGTTGCTGGTGAGTATTTGCTTCAGGTTGGGGGGCTATCTGTAGGCAAGGACTGGCCTGTCTCCCAAGATTTGTGAGTGATGGGTCGTCCTTCAGGATAGGTTGTAGATCCTTGATGATGCGTTGGAGAGGTTTTAGTTGGGTGCTGAAGGTGATGGCTAGTGGCGTTCTGTTATTTTCTTTGTTGGGCCTGTCCTGTAGTAGGTGACTTCTGGGTACTCTTCTGGCTCTGTCAATTTGTTTCTTCACTTCAGCAGGTGGGTATTGTAGTTGTAAGAATGCTTGATAGAGATCTTGTAGGTGTTTGT
This sequence comes from Natator depressus, assembly GCF_965152275.1. Taxonomy (NCBI): domain Eukaryota; kingdom Metazoa; phylum Chordata; order Testudines; family Cheloniidae; genus Natator; species Natator depressus. The sequence goes on along the minus strand of NC_134234.1, from coordinate 219,095,039 downwards.
CTCTGTCTGAGGGGTTGGAGCAAATGCGGTTGTATCGCAGAGCTTGGCTGTAGACAATGGATCGTGTGGTGTGGTCAGGGTGAAAGCTGGAGGCATGTAGGTAGGAATAGCAGTCAGTAGGTTTCTGGTATAGGGTGGTGTTTATGTGACCATCGTTTATTAGCACTGTAGTGTCCAGGAAGTGGATCTCTTGTGTGGACTGGTCAAGGCTGAGGTTGATGGTGGGGTGGAAATTGTTGAAATCATGGTGGAATTCATCAAGGGCGTCTTTTCCATGGGTCCAGATGATGATGTCATCAATATAGCGCAAGTAGAGTAGGGGCGTTAGGGGACGAGAGCTGAAGAAGCGTTGTTCTAAGTCAGCCATAAACATGTTGGCATACTGTGGGGCCATGTGGGTACCTATAGCAGTGCCACTGATTTGAAGGTATACATTGTCCCCAAATGTAAAATAGTTATGGATAAGGACAAAGTCACAAAGTTCAGCCACCAGGTTTGCCATGACATTATTGGGGATACTGTTCCTGACAGCTTGTAGTCCATCTTTGTGTGGAATGTTGGTGTAGAGGGCGTCTACATCCATAGTGGCCAGGATGGTGTTTTCAGGAAGATCACCGATGGATTGTAGTTTCCTCAGGAAGTCAGTGGTGTCTCGAAGATAGCTGGGAGTGCTGGTAGCGTAGGGCCTGAGGAGGGAGTCTACATAGCCAGACAATCCTCCTGTCAGGGTGCCAATGCCTGAGATGATGGGGCGCCCAGGATTTCCAGCTTTTTATGGAGCTTGGGTAGCTGATAGAATACCCCAGGTTGGTGTTCCAGGGGTGTGTCTGTGCGGATTTGTTCTTGTGCTTTTTCAGGGAGTTTCTTGAGCAAATGGTGTAGTTTCTTTTGGTAACCCTCAGTGGGATCAGAGGGTAATGGCTTGTAGAAAGTGGTGTTGGAGAGCTGCCTAGCAGCCTCTTGTTCATATTCCGACCTATTCATGATGACGACAGCACCTCCTTTGTCAGCCTTTTTGATTATGATGTCAGAGTTGTTTCTGAGGCTGTGGATGGCATTGTGTTCTACACGGCTGAGGTTATGGGGCAAGTGATGCTGCTTTTCCACAATTTCAGCCCGTGCACGTCGGCGGAAGCACTCTATGTAGAAGTCCAGTCTGTTGTTTCGACCTTCAGGAGGAGTCCACCTAGAATCCTCCTTTTTGTAGTATTGGTAGGAAGGTCTCTGTGGTTTAGTATGTTCAGAAGTGTGTTGGAAATATTCCTTGAGTCGGAGACGTTGAAAATAGGATTCTAGGTCACCACAGAACTGAATCATGTTTGTGGGGGTGGAGGGGCAGAAGGACAGGCCCCGAGATAGGACAGATTCTTCTGCTGGGCTAACAGTATAGTTGGATAGATTAACAATATTGCTGGGTGGGTTAAGGGAACCATTGATATGTGGCCTCTTGTGCCATGTAGTAGAACACTTCAATCTCTCTGGTCACTCGATTACAGACCTAAAAGTCGCAATATTACAACACAAAAACAGACTCCAAGGAGAGACTGCTGAATTGGAATTAATTTGCAAACTGGATACAATTTAACTTAGGCTGGAATAGAGACTGGGAGTGGATGGGTCATTACACAAAGTAAAACTATTTCCCCATGTTTATTCGCCCCCCACCCCCCACTGTTCCTCAGACGTTCTTGTTAACTGCTGGAAATGGCCCACCTTGATTATCACTACAAAAGGTTCCCCCCCACCACCCTGCACTCTCCTGCTGGTAATAGCTCATCTTAAGTGATCACTCTCCTTACAGTGTGTATAACACCAATTTTTTCATGTTCTGTGTGTATATAAATCTCCTCCCTGTATTTTCCACTGAATGCATCCGATGAAGTGAGCTGTAGCTCACGAAAGCTTATGCTCAAATAAATTGGTTAGTCTCTAAGGTGCCACAAGTCCTCCCTTTTTTTTTTTTTTTTTTTGCGGATACAGACTAACACGGCTGCTACTCTGAAACCTGTTTGTTTATGAAGTATGCTGGTGCTCCTGTATCCATATTAAGGAAATGAGCTGAACAGAGAGGTTGTGTTTGGATGTGGTGATTCTCTATCGAAAGAGGTATTTCCATACCTCCTATGGAAATAATAAGGGTGAAATCCACTTGGGGTGAAATCCTGACTCTGCTGTCAATGCCCAAACTCCCAGAGACTTCAGTGGAGCCAGAATTTCAGCCTTGGTGCACGCTCCTACTCTTGGATATTTCTAAAACACCCATTCATCCCCTGTAAGCAGGAGTCTTTACACTTGGTTGTAAATCCTAGAAGTGGTGTATATCTTTTTATAAGGCTTGCTCCTGTATGGAAAGCCCATGACCTTAGAAATGGTTCAGTAGTACACTGACCACAGAAGTCTTCCTGATTCAGGAAAGCATTACGTCAACGGGGCTTAAGCACATGCTTATAATTGGTTTCCTGAATCAAGGCCTACATGATGTATTGTATTACCTGAAAGAGACTTCAGAGGTGAAATCCTGCCTGGACTGAAGTTGGTGGCAAAACTCCCTTTGACTTCAGTGGGGCTGAGATTTCACCCAAGGCTTCTGCCCCTCTTTGGCAACACTTAGCTTGTCATGCTATTAATAAATTACTCTGTATATAGAAATTTTTCACAGAGGAAGGAAGTGCAGAATACGCTGATACTATCTGTGAGGAGTCCTTTTGCGTTATTACAATAGCAAAGTCACTTACTTGGACTATGGGGAGATGCTTTACAATTCCAAACAGAGAAATTTGCTGAATGATCCAACCTACTGCTCATGTAACATCATCTCAGAAGGCCTCTTATAAATAACCCCTTACACCTGAATAGCACCTCCATTTTACTGAAGTGAGGGTTGGGGGAAAATTAGGCACAGACAAGTAATTCACACAGTAAATCTGTGGCAGAGGTGGGAAGAGAACCCAGATATCCTGAGAACAGTGCTTTAGCCATAGGCCCAATCTTCCATCACTTATAAAAACACAAATTATCCAAAGTATGGCTACTTATCCTAAATTCTTGTGGGCTTATTCCTAAGTTGAGGCTTTTTAAATTCAATACATCCCTTTTCACACCAAGAGGAACTTCATTCAACAGCTCCTTCTCCATAATATGCCTTTCATAGCTACCCTCTCCTCCACTTGCTCTTCTCCTCTTTCCTACCACTAACTCACACCGGGCATTTGGCTTACACCGTTGTTACCTCCCTATTTTTGAGTATAGAGTTCTGTGGCTTAAAAGTCGCATAAATCTTGCAATTCCCACCCCTCAAAATAGATTTGAGACATGTTTTTGCTTTGGTTCAGTAAGATGAGCTGTGGAACACCTGTAACAAACGGGCTCACATAATATTTGTATCTGGATAATATTTAGACTCCCACATATTATTCCCAATGTCTATTGTTTTCTCCTACCCCTACTTGGGATCCCCTCTCTAAGAAGTAGCCTGAGCTGCTCATGCTCTCTATTCTGATCCCAGTGAGGGAAATGAAGACGTGCTCTGCTAGGTCACTTCCTTGAACTAGTCCCAAGCTCCCTGTTTACCCAAGATTGTTTTCTGGAGATACCTCCAGACCTTGTCCCTCCTCCTTGACTCTGGAGTCTTCAGGCATTGGATTTCCCAGGTGTGTCTGTGTAGCCTCTAAATCCCTTGAATGATGACTATTATTGTAACAGGAGTTACAAGCTTTACAGGTTTCAAAGTAGCAGCCGTGTTAGTCTGTATCCGCAAAAAGAAAAGTAGTACTTGTGGCACCTTGGAGACTGACAAATTTATTTGAGCATAAGCTTTCGTGAGCTACAGCTCACTTTATCGAATGCATGTAATGGATGAAGTGAGCTGTAGCTCACGAAAGCTTATGCTCAAATAAATTTGTTAGTCTCTAAGGTGCCACAAGTACTCAACAAATTTATTTGGGCATAAGCTTTCGTGGGCTAAAACCCACTTCATTAGATGCATGGAGTGGAAAATACAGTAGGCAGATGTATATACACAGTACATGAAAAGATGGGAGTTGCCTTACCAAGTGGGGGTTGTTATGTTCTTAAACCCCTTGGGTGAGATTTTGAAGGATTGCTCCTGCCAGATCCCATGTTAGATCTGGAGTAATCTCTGCTAAACTTGTTAGCATGTGTGTAAATTCTCTTATAGTTTTTAGTATGCTTTCTCTGTAATGCTCTTCTTAGGTATAAAATAGGCTTGCATAGGAAGTGCTGTGTGGTACCTTTTTAATGGGAGGTAATACTTTATTATTAGTCTCTGAAGTGAAAGTAAGCAGGCCTACTTAATCAGAGTCTCCTGCTGGGATATTACTGTGCAGCCTGGAAATATCTGGGTCAGAAGAGATTGAAACACAAGTTTCCACTCAAAATGGGATGGCCAGGGGAGCCAGACGCCTTGAGGGGGTGCCCTTGCTGGATCACAAAGGGGAATACAGGTACAGTTGCCCTGAACTATGGCAGAGGTTACTAAAAATGAGTGGAGATTTCACAGTCTGACCCTAATCTCTTTGCATGAAACTACTTGCTTGTGGAGTTTAATCACTCTCAACCTACATTTGTCAGCTATTTAGTCTATAGCAGTACAAACTACCCAGGCTGGCCCTACTGAGCACATAAAGCCTGCCAGGCCAATCCAGAAGTTTATAAATGCCTCAGAGACCCCAGGGGTTTAAATATTTATAATGAATCACTCCAAAAATAATACTTAACCCCTACTCAAATATAGTCCTATGCTCTAGACCTCATTGCCCAAATTTTCTGCTAGTGTAATTCCTCTGAAGTCAGTAGAATTCTGCCAGCAGAAGATCTGGCTCCATGTTGGGAACAAATGCATAGACAACCTGAGTGTTCCCAAACCAAGTCACTTGCGAGATAGGAGGTTCCAAAATCAATCAAGCAGTTAACCAGAAGGTTAACAAAACTAAACCCAAGCACCACCAAACAACATACCATGCTTTCTTTTCAAACTTTCATATGTTAAAAATAAATGACCAGATTAACTTCAGGCTTCCCTGGAACAGTCCCCTCTGCCAACAGACCACACACGCATAACATCAGGCAGAAAGGAGGCTTTTTTTTTTTTTTAGAGGACATCAGAATTGGGCATCAATTAGGCTATTTTACATCTTTAAATATGGAATCACTGCATTGGCTTCAAAATTATTTGCTTTTCTAAGGGCTGTTCCCACACACACTCTGACCAGTGCTCACCCCAGGTGTGTGTCTGCCACTCCTCTATCATGTGCAGACCTTTCACTGAATAGCTTTTTAGGTCAGAAGAGACTGCTGTGATCATTTCATCTGACCTGCATAATGTAGGCCATACAATTTCAGACTGACTGAAATGACCTTGATAGACACGCATAATAATAAATTTAAAAAAAAAGGGAAAAATCCTAGTGTTCTTCCTTGCTTTCTCTTGAACTGGTACTTCCTATCTTCCAGCCATTCCCTAATGCTACTGCCTTGCTGTGTTTGTAGTCATCTGCCCATCCACTGAGATGCTGATGCCCATGTTCTAGCCATTCTCATTTGCTGCTGCTTCTGTCTCTGTATGTTCTACATCCTGTGATCACAGATGAGACTGACTGTGTTGTACGTGGCTGTGACATAGCGACTGTGAAGGGCATAAATCAGTAACTGAAACCAACCTCATACAATTGAACCCCATCTGAGTGCCTGATCCAATGTTCATTGAACTCAGTGGACTTTGGATCGGCTCCTGATTGCATGAACGGGACATTCTGTTTGATGGCCATTCAAAATAAATCTCAGATCTCCTGGCCTCTCTACCTGCTTTGGTGATACTGTTGCTATCCCCACTCTTTTCCCCATCAGAGTTCATGTTTTACACTGGTTAATTCCTATTATACGTTTACCCAAATATTTCTAAATATCTGAAAAACAGCACTAGCGTCCCTGAATGTGAATATAATCCACATCTTACTATTTGGGAATTTGCCAACCCACTCATTAATTACCCTTCCAATCTGCCTGTAAGTAAGCAGCAGGCTAGCGCTTCCCCTTACTTGTGCCCATGACAGCAGACATCACACGTATCTATGGAATGCCACAACATTGTGCATCCTGATTTGCCCCGTGCAGGCTAATGGTATCAGGCCTATGCAGCACTTAGTTCCACTTAAACCACCCAAATGGGACTTGTATGTTGCATTGGTCTTGTGTGTGCCCTCTGCATAGGGGTGAACTTCACCCCATATAAGGACTTGCGAGCTCAAGGCCTAATCATGAACATTTTCAGGCCACAAATAAGCAGTTTTGGGAGCTGGTGCGTGAGTGGAGTTTGGTCAAAGAAAAGAATTAAATAGGGTTTACGATGAATGGCGGCTGCTCCAACCTTCTTTATGGGGCCATGACTCAGAAATGTTATCTTTGGAGCATAGTCCTAGCCATGCTGTCATTTGAGCTTTTTAGAAATCAGGCTGCTAGGCAAACCTAATGCCATGGGGAGGGATTAACTGTGTTTTAAAATCCGTTCTTTAAAAACCACCGAAACCTCATGTAAAAGTGCAGTCTTGCTCTTTTTCTCATTATGCTAATGGCAGCCTCTCCTCTGTTTTTGTTTATATTTTCACCAGCCTAATGGTAACATTGTGTTGGCTGATCTGTCGTTCATGAAACTAAAAAGTAAAAGGGATTCTCAATCTAGAATAGCCTTGTTGACTTTAAAATGCCATAGAATAATTGTGGAGCTGGTGGGATGAATTGTTAGGTATATTTAGGAGAACCTACTTGGAGGGGAATTTTCAGCAGGGATGCAATGGGTGATCTGTGCTGGAACAGATCTCTTTATCCTTTGTGGGTTTGAGATCAGGTGTCTCTATCGCTATCACAGCCTGGGAAGGGAGTCTAAGACTCCCCGCAGCAGTGCCCACTCCAGACTTTTTCTGTCTGAATGGGCACGTTGGCCTCAGTACGTTCAGTAACAACAAGTCGAGAGAGAAAATGGCATCCACAAGCCTGGATGAGAACAACTCCATTTTTGGTTCATTCACCCTCTTGGGACAAGGCCAGGGGGTTTCTGCCCCTGCGTTGTGAAATCAAACAAGATTTTTTTTTGTGGTTTATTCCATGGAAGTGCACAGGGATTGATGTTTGTGGAAGCTCACTCTCATGTTTATAAAGTTTGGGAGTGTATGAAACATGAGACATGGCTACAAGGAGCCCAGTCTGATCCAGACTGGCAATTCCCATAAACCTGCCACTGAACACATGATGTTACAGCATGAACAATGGAAACTATTTAAAGATTATTTTAAATGGGAGGAGTGAAAGATGGTCCACACTATATGAGACCAGCGCTATAGTTAGTGCAGCCCTTGTCCCTCTGCATCCTGCCCCCATAAACGCCATGCAACCCCATCCCTTTCCCAATACTACCCTCAGTGACCCATGCGCAGCCCCCTTCCCATCCTGCCTCACTTTCCCTTGTGTGGCCCAGTGGCCATGCTATGCTTCACAAAATGTCATTACTTTGAAGGACGTTGCAATGCCTCTCAAATTTGAGGCAGCCAGGCAGGTAACCTAAGCAGCATTCTGGGAGGCGAGGTCTAGGGGGTTAGAGCAAGGAGGGGCTGGGAGCCAGGACACCTGGGTTCTATCACGGGCTCTGGGAGAGGAGTGGGGTCCCATGGTTAGAGCAGGGGAACTGCATGCCAGGACTCCTGGATTCTCTCCTCAGCTCTGCTGCTGAATTCTGGTGTGTGTCTTAGGCCAGTGGTTTTCAAACTGGGTCGTGACCTAGTACTGGGTCGTGGAATGTAAGGCACTGGGTCACAGTGGCTCTGGTCAGCATTGCCGACTGGGCTGTTAAAAGTCCCATTGGCAGTGTTGCCCAGCTAAGGCAGGCTAGTGCCTACCTGTTCTGACACCACACTGCACCCCGGAAGTGGCCAGCAGCAGGTCCGGCTCCTAGGCAGGGGGCGGCCATGGGGCTCTGCGCTTCCGTCTAGGAACAGGACCTGCTGCTAACTGTTTCTGGGGCACAGCACGGTTTGTGGTGCCAGAACAGGCAGGAAGCCTGCCTCTGGACCCCAGCTGTACCACGGACCAGGAGCTGCCAGAGGTAAGCCCATGACCCAATCCCTTGCCCCAGCCCGGAGCCCCCTCCTGCACCCCAAACCCCTCATCCACACCCCCAGCCCAGAGCCCTGACACCCTCCTGCGCCCCAACCCTGAACCCCTCATTCTTGGCCGCAGCCCACACCCCAAACCCCTCATCCCCAGCTCTGTTGGGTTGCGGGCATCAACTGTGTCACCAGAAAAGAAGTTTGAAAACCACTGCCGTAGTGTAACAGGCTAGCATTTCCATGCCTCAGTTTCTCTAACTGTACACTGAGCAGCGTCCCCTTCTGGGAAACCTCTGCTCCTGCCCACTGGGCCATTTGCCCAGCCCATCCTCAGAATCAGCTGTCTGTTGGTTTCAGTGGCAGCCTCTCGCTGAACACAGCACATTGCATAGAGATCAGAAGGTCTCCATTGAGGCTACTGGGCAGATTGGGAACCAAACCCCACAACCGTGCATAAAAGCCAGGCCCTGTTGGGAGTGGTCAGGATCATGCGCGACGTAGTAGAGAGGAGAATTCCACCAGCTCAGCTCCTTCCCCTTCCCTTGGTGAGCCATCCCCCTGCGGGCAAGGCTGAGCTTTTATGGCAACCACATTGTAAAATCAAGCAGGATGTTTAGTTTCTTCCATGGAAATCTGCAGTATTTAATATTCCTAGAAAAGCTCACAGTCCTGTTTTGAAAAGCTTTGACACATATTTACCAGGCATTCCTGGAGGTGCCTAACCCTTTCCCCAAACAATAATACATGCCCTTTGGGCCTTTGTCAAAGCGTTAGGCAAGGTTAACTGGTTACAGTGAATAAAAGTGGAAGTCAGGACTCCTGGATTCTATCCGCAACTCTGAGAGGGCAGGAGGGATCTAGTGGGTTAGAGGAGCAGGGGAGGCTGGGATTCAAGACTCCCGGGTTCTGTTCCTGGCTCTGGGAGGTAGGCCCTCTCAGAGCTCTAGAGAGGCCTGGACCACTTCCAGCTTTTGAGGCCCCTAGCTACAATGAAAATAAAAAATGACGACACATGAAAACAAAATAAGCCCCCCCCAAAAAATGAGACATAATCTGAATATTTTTTTTATTTAACAAATGCATTTCTAGCCTTTTTCTGTGCAATTGCACTAATTATTGAGGGAAAAATCTAGCTTTCATGCAATGTCACAGTTGATATTAAGCATGCTGAGCCCATTCATATGCTCTTGTCCCATAGTTGAATGGTGATAGTTCTTTACCTGCTTCAACACGTTGAAGGTGCATTCACCTGAAGAGTCCAAGTTCGAGTATTTCTTGAAGCAATTCCTTTGGCTTGCAATCCAATTTAAAGTTTGTGGAATATATTCATTTGAGGAAGATGAACTCGTCACTGAGATCTTTTGAGATTTCTTTGTTGTACTGTTGCTGAAATTGTTCACCTGCAAAAAGTAGATCTTCATTGATCTGTTGAACTGCCAAAAAAACCTGAAAAGGGTACAAATTAGTCGCAGTGACTCAAATCGACATGTAAGACCTGATTGAATAGAGTCAATGATGACCAGGAAGATATTGACCCTATAATGCTGCTCAGCATCTGATTCAGTAAGTAAGTTGTGATTCGTGGAGAACTCAAATGAAATGCCAATAATTCTGTGCTACTAATTTGGACTCAGTCAGGATCCCATCTCATTGTTCCTGAATCTGTTGAATGTCATTGATAAGACTTTCAGTGTTTATCCCTCTCAACATCAAGTGTAGCATTGCCTGCTTCAATTACCAGATTAGTTTGTTGGATCGTTGTAAGTAATTTCATCCACAAAGATGACATCAGAATGCATTCAAATTTGGACATGTGCTTCTGAATAGACTGAAGTTCAGTTCGAGCCTGTGCAGTGAGATTGAGATTCAAGCTCATTTAAAGCCTTTCTCACTTGAACACCATCAATCTGTGCAGACCATCTAGTTGTAGACACCCCATGCAGTGAAACAGGAAGATATTGCTTAAGAATTTCCCACCTTTGTGGACTGCTACTGAAAAGACTGTACATTTGCTGAACAGTTCCAAAGTAAATAATTGCCTTCTTCCATGGTTCAGCACAATCAACACCTCCAAGGTTTAGTGCATTGTTTCCACAGCTGGAGAAAATACAGTTTGAATTATGCTCAAGCAGAACTGCTTGTACAGCCTTGTACTTCTCAACCATATTAGATCCATTGACATAGATTTTCAAGTCTGCATTGGTAAGCCTAACTTAAAACCTTCTAGAATTGCTAGTACTCAAGCAGCAATTTCTTTTCCAGTTTTTTTATCATGAAATTATCAAACAAAACAAACCTTTCTTCAATTGAAAATTTTGAGCTGTCTACAATCTTAATACATCAAATAAGTATAGTAGTCTGTTCCTTGTGAGAACAATCTGCAGTGGCATCAACAATGATTGAAAAATACTCGGCATTTTTGAATCGCATCAAGAATTGTTGTTTGTACGAATGACCCATAACTCAGTAAACTCATTTTGTGTGTGTGTGTGTGTGTGTGTGTGTGTGGAGAGATAATGGACTTGCATGTGCTTTTGACTCTCTTGCGATTCTTGAACACGTTTAATGTGCTCTGATAAAAGTGGGTCATATTTGCTGAGGAGCTCAACTATGCCTAGAAAGTTTCCATTTGCACAATCACCAATATGTTGACTTGAACCAAAGAAAGCCAATCCCCACTCAGAAAGAAAAAGGATGACATTCAGGATGCACTCAAGAAATTTTTTTCCATATGTCTTGCAGCAGTACCATCACTGAGTCTCAATGTGACATCGGCAAACTTGCAAAGCTTTTGGGCCAGATTCTCAGCTGCTGTAGAGAGTTCAAGAGTAAATTCTCAACTGAACTTTCAGCTGATGCTGCCCTACTGGCTGATTTCCATGCAACATAGGGGGTGTGTGTGTGTGTGTGTGTGTGTGAACTCTCATGTGATAGAATTCAACTTCCTCTAACCTCTGAGGCTCCATCCTGATTGATCAGAGAGAACTGATGCATTTGCAGCACTTCTGTTCAAAATGAAGCAGGGTGCACAGTACAGAGCAGGGCCGTCCCTAGCTATTCTGGCACCCTATTCAGCCCCCCCCCCGGGGGTGTGTGTGGAGCCCTAGGCTTTTGTGTGTGGGGGGGGGGGCTGGCTTGGGGTCAGGGGGAACCGCCCCCCAGCACTCACTGGCGGTGTGGCTGGGGCCCGGGTTGCTGCACTTCCTGCCACCAGTGAGTGCAGGCCCGGTCCTGCTGCAGTCCTCAGAGGAGTAGGGGTGGGGCTGGGGCAGAGCAGGGTGGGTACTTTGGGGTAGGGGTGGAGTGGGGGTGGGGCTGGAGCAGGGTTGGGAAGAGGAGGGGCTGGGGCAGCACACCAGGAAATTTAGTGCCCCAAATTTCCTGGTGTCCTACGCAGCTGCGTACTTCGTGTATGGGTAGGGACGGCCCTGCAGAGATTGTTTTTCCATACTCCAGCATAACTAGTCTCTTGTGCAGGTCTCGCCATTTGGAAGAATTTTTGTCAGCAGACGAGTAGGGAAAGCATGATTATCAGCATCTTGTGGAATGTTACATGGAATTTCAAAACAACTAATTTGAAGAAAAGATTGCATTTGGGCAGGGATGCCCATAAAAACAAGTTGTGAAACTTTATCAAATGCCAAAAAATGAACAAGTGTCTAAATTTGATGCCCCCTTTGAGCTTGAGGCCCAGGGCAAATGGCCCTGTTGGGAGGGGAGTGGGATCTAGTAGTGAGAGGCACTGGTTGTCAGATCTCCTAGGCTCTATTTCCAGCTGTGCCATTGGCTGGTTGACTTAGGACAGGGGGCAAACTATGGCCCGCAGGCCACATCCAGCCCATCAGACTATTTAATGTGGCCCTCAGCTCCTACTGGGAAGTGGGGTCGGGGGCTTGCCCCGCTCCCAGGAAGCAGCTGTCATGACCCCCCCCACCCCCACCCCCGGGTCTTACGTAGTACATGGAGGCATGGCCAGGCGCCTCTGTGCCCTGCCCTGTCCGCAGGCGCTGCCCCAGCAGCTCCCATTGGCTGCGGTTCCAGGGCAACAGGAGCTGTATGGGTGGCACCTATGGATGGGGCAGCGCGCAGAGCCGCCTGGCCGTGCCTCAGAGCCAGAGGGGGTACATGCTTCTAGGAGCTGCTTGTGGTAAGCGCCGCCTGGAGCCTGAACCTCTTCCCTCCCACCACCCCCCCCATGCCCCAATGCTGTACCACAGCCCTGATCCCCCTCCCGCCCTCTGAACCCCTCGATCCCAGCCCAGAGCCCTTCTCATATCCCAAACCCCTCATCCCTGGCCCCACCCCAGAGCTTGCACCCCCAGCCAGAGCCCTCACCCCGTACCGCACCCTACCCCCAATTTTGTGAGCATTCATGGCCTGCCATACAATTTCCATACCCCGATGTGGCCCTTAGGCCAAATCATTTGCCATCCCCTGATTTAGGACTTTGCTACATAACTCAGAAAAGCTGGCACGCATCCAATGTAAATAAATAAAAGCAGAGATGTGGATATTCTGCAGAACAAGAAAAATAAAAATACTGATGTACCTAATGTCTGTGTGCAGATACAATGAGTATGGGGAAATAAGCAAGATAAATTGGAAGTGATACTAACTGAACTAGAAAAAAGAACAGGAGTACTTGTGGCACAGTAGAGACTAACAATTTTATTAGAGCATCCGATGAAGTGAGCTACAGCTCACTTCAGCGGATGCTCTAATAAATTGGTTAGTCTCTAAGGTGCCACAAGTACTCCTTTTCTTTTTGCGGATACAGACTAACACGGCTGCTATTCTGTAAGTGAACTAGATGAGATGATTCTCATAAATGGAATGGGACTATTGGATGGGGAGAGAGAAGGGGGAGTGTTATATAGGCCTTATACTGGCCCCCATGGAAGTTCAGTCCATGAAGAAAATAAAGAGAACAGAGAAGAAATAAAGATGGGCATCTGCTCTGGAATCTATGCCTGGAGAAGACCAAGAATGAAAGAACCTTAGATCGATTCTCTAGATACAGCACGCAATCACTAGGATACCGTATTTACGTGGATGTTAACTACATTGATGTCTATTGAGTAGTATAATCAAACATACATTATCAAGGTGGTTTCTAAATTACATAGACAATTTCTCTAGAGGTTAGGAGAGAAGGCACCTCTTTTCCACATTTAACTTGACATCAGTTGCAGCAAGACTAGGCTTGTATTTGGCTTGCTTCAGTTTTGGTACCCCACTAAAGTTCAGAAACCCAAGTTTTAAAATTGGAGCCACAGTTTTAATGGGTGGACAGTTTTGTCACGGGATTCGTAGGGTTCCCTATGTCTTTCAGTGGTACCATCGCTGAGTCTCAATGTGACATCAGTAAACTTGCAAAGCTTTTTGGGCCAGATCCTCAGGTGATGTAGATTCGTGTAGCTCCATTGACTTCAATGGAGGTATGCCAGTTTACCCGAGCTGAAGAACTGTCCCTTTAACTGTGGAACACAGCTTTCTATTTGTTGTTACGACATCCTTTGTCCCAGGAAAGGGACATCTTCTCTGTCATTGGACTTCAGGGGCTCCACTTTGCATGTAGATACCAAGGATAGAGGTAGGATAGGATAGACTAGTAACTCTCATAAGCAAAATCTAGTTTTGAACAGGCCATCACACTGAGAGCCCACGACTCCATAGTTCCGTGGGCATGCTGGTTGCCTGCGGCCCTGTGGAGTTCAAGATACTGGCTTTAACCTATAAAGCCCTAAACTATTTAAGACCAGCTGACCTGAGAGACATCCTCTCTCCTTGTGCCATGCTGCCATAGTTGAGATCAGTAGAGGCACTCCTCCACTCCAGAACCTGAATTTGTTAACCTTCCCGACATGCCACAAGGCCCATCTCTATGCAAATATCTACAAGATGAGAGACAACACTCAGCTATCCATCCCAAACGTGTTGCCAAACTCAGCCATTTCAGCCTCACCTGTAACTGTTTTTTATTCAACAATGCTTTGCCCAAACCATGGGAACAGCCCTGGGAACTAGGATGGTTCCCCAATATGCCTACCTCTTCGTGGGCCAACTTGAGGCAGAATTTCTGGACAAATGCACCAGAAACCAATGATATACTTGAGATACATCAATAATGTTTTCATCCTCTAGACAGAGGATTTGCACCACAACCTCCCCATATCCATCAAACTCTCTCTTGAACACTTCCACTCCCGCATCAACTTCCTGGACACCACAATCAGCTTCAGCAATGAAATAGATACTCAGACCTCAGCAGTTCAGGAGCCAAATTAGCAATTGGTATTACTCAAAAGAGCCATAGTAGTGTGACTTCATTGTTTCATTTACTATAGTATAATATAGCATTCCTATTTAAACAGTATGACAGGGAAAGAGAAATATTTCTCCCAGCAAAGTGACTGACCAACTATTATTATTTTATCAACTACAGTTGGTTAATCATCTAAAAGCATCCTGATTGGTTAATAATTAAATCAGACAGTGTTTTAATATCTTGTATAGCAAAGAGCTGCAGGAGACACATTAAGGAGTCACTTGATGTTCCTGAGCCTCAGTCTGAGTATCACTGGCCTAGAGCTAATTTAGCAGCTATCTGCCACTCCCTCAGTGGGAGTTCCCATAACAAATAGAGAGGATTACTGCCATGCTCAGTGATGTGATATCTTTGAAAGTGGCCCAGAATTGTACAGACTATTTATGTTATCATACTGCCTATCTAATTATATGTCTAACTTGCTGTTCTCTCTTAGCCCTAGGTTTATTTCTGCTATTACTGCTTTCCATGTGTCTTGCCTCTCCTTGAATAGCCATAATTGACTTATTTCCCCCCTGAAATATTAACATACATTTATTCAAGATGAATCTCATTTAAGGCATGTCTACATGGGAAAGTTTGACCAGTTTTATACCTCCAATTATACAGGTATAGCTCTGTACACTCTTATTCTGGAAATGAGACTGGCTTTTCAGTTTAGCTTATATCCCTTTCCAAATGACATAAGCTAAACATGGGGGCTGGAGGTGTGGGTGCAAGGGAGACACTTTTACTCTGGAATAAGAGTGTCCACATAAAGGGGTTGTCCCAATGTGACTAAATCACTTTAAATTCACACCTGAGATTATACTAGAAAAAACCTTTCCTGTGTAGATAGGGGTCTTAGTTATTCCCTGCCCCTGTTCTAACTTCTCTAGGTCCCTTGTGTGGTGGTTCTGCCCTGAGGGCTGTTCCAGTGACCCCCAATTTAGTTTAATCATTAGTGTGCTATTACTCTGCTTTCACTACTGGGTCATTAACAAAAAGTTAAATAATGTCAGCCCTAATGCCAATTGCTGTGGTAACCCACTGATGCACATCTCCCCAGGGTACATTATCTTTTCCATAACTCTTTTTTATGATCCTTAAGCTAATATTCAATTCACATATCAGGGCTTGCTTTCAAGCCAATTCTAATACTTTTTAAAAATAAGATTTAATAGAAAACTCCATTGAGGGCTAGATCCAAAGTGCATAGAAGTCAGTGGGAAAGACTTCATAAGCTAAGCATCAGCCCTTAATTCCTTTCTAAAATCCAGCTGTATCGTATCTCCCTACCGCATTCTCTTCATTCAAAAAGCTACAATTATATCTGATTATTCATTGCCACTTTTATCCCACATCTAATCTGTATATTTTATATAGGTTTTAAATTCTTCAGTGAAGGGTCCTTGCTTGCACCCATGTCTGTAACGTGCTTAGAACAATGTTGGAAATTACTAATCATTTTAATGTTTCAATATAATTAATTATTAGGGTTATTGCTATGTTTGGCTAATTTGTCTGAAAGCATGGAGAGGACTATGGCCATGTGCAGGAAAGTAATTAGTGTCTGACACTCTCTCTCAAAGCTTATCCCATTACTACAGAAGTTGGCTATTAAATGGCTTTCTAGGCACTCTACGTATCGCTTCAGATTTTTTTCTGTTGTATAAAATGAGTTAGAATCATAGAATATCAGGGTTGGAAGGGACCTCAGGAGGTCATCTAGTCCAACCCCCTGCTCAAAGCAGGACCAATCCCCAATTTTTGCCCCAGTTCCCTAAATGGCCCCCTCAAGGATTGAATTCACAACCCTGGGTTTAGCAGGCCAATGCTCAAGCCACTGAGCTATCCCTCCCCTACCATGCTAACATTTATAAACAAACCTCAGGTCTATGCAAACATCACCATGCTTCGTGTTTGAACAGTACACAATAACACTCAATAAATGTGCTCTTTAATTATCACTTCCTTTCTAATGGGAAAATTGAGTCAGAGGCAAAACAAAGGAGGTTTGTCCTACATGTGTCAGTTAGCTATTTTCTTTGCCGGTGTCTCTCCTTAATGTATCTAGTGCATCTAACAGGTTTCAACATGTCTAGCACACCTTAGCTAATTCAGTTAAAAGTTAGAACTAAGCATCACAAAATGTTCCCTTGGAATTGACTGAGGCTCTGATTCTGAACTGAACGCAGAGAGCCCATTGCAGGGGCAGGGGTAGTAGTCTGTGTACAATCAACTGCAGGATCAGGGTGAAATTCCTGGCCACAGTGCCTTTTTGTTTATTTCACAAAGAAAAGCAGCTGCCATGTTTTTTGAGCTTCAAGTAGAAAGGGAAGTAGGTTATGTCAAAAGCGTTTAAAAACACCACCTCAAAAGCTATGAAAGGAGAACTCCAGACATCTATCACAATTTCAGGATCACACAATTGTATATCAGGAACAATAGAATTGGATTTTTTTTAAAATTTAAAACAAATTATCATATGATGATGTAAGAGCCAAGAAATGCTCAATTTTAAGGAACCTTAAACCCTGTCTTGAGTGAGTGCCAAACAAAAGGATAAATACAATAATTATATATTAATTGGTTCCTTGGCTGAAAGGTTTACATATGCTAAGAAACCATCTGAAAGAAAGCATGTCTTCAGGTGTTGAAAGGGATACACCTTCTCAGGAGTGAATAGGAGAAGGTGGTAACAGCCCTTCACAATTCCTGATCTCACTGAAGATTCCAGTGCTGGAGAAGCTGCTTCCTCCCCACGTTTCACTAAGGGGTTGGGAACATCTTCCCAGAATCCCCTAAATCACCGTGTCCAAGAATTGTGGCATGTATGCAACACTTCCATGTAGAGTCACAAATAAAAATGTTGAGAAGAGCTAAGATAGAAAATGTTTTATTGAGTTCATCTAACACCCTACAACAATGTTATCCTTCTTCCCTTTAAACAAATCCAAACATGAGAGAGGCTGGAAATGAACAATGAAGGAATCCAGCCCACTTCTGTATAACTCTCTGCCACTTACTACTGTGGTGATATGAAAACGGTGTTAAAATTACAAGCTATCACTTTAAATTTGTAAGGGGTTTTCTGGTCCTGCTTGCAGTCTAAAGAGCTCTTCAAGGAAGTGCGTGATCTAGACTTGAATCAGCCATTTTACAAAGAACCAGCCTAAAACAAAGTGGGTTGAATTTTGTCTCTCTGTTTGCAGTTCTGGAATGTTAGGGTTCTGGATTCTATGAAATAAAGTAGTATTATACTGCAACCTTTCAGAAAGAGCGTGCATTGTTTTTTTTTATCTGCCTTCTCTGTTTGTATGCTGTGAACATAACTATCATCCCACCTGACCCACATCACTTACCCAACCTTAACTTCCTCCTTCTACACAGCATCAAATGCAAAGCTTCTGGTCCTTACCTATACGGTCTGTCACGCTTTAGACCCCTTGGGTGAAATACTGTCCTCACTGAAGTCAATGGCAAAACTTTCATTGACTTAATTCGTGTCAGAATTTTACCCTTTGTACTTATCCACTTTTGTATCTTATTACATCTGCTTTTCTGTGGTGCTGGTGATGCCAGTTGCCATTCATGCTATCTTCCTTGTTGTTCCTTTGCTTGAAATGACCTCTTAGAATTAGTCCATAAAACCTCAGGCTGTATTAACTTTTTCAGGGATCCCATCCCTTCCTGAGGACAGAGAGAAATTTCCTGCGCAGAGGGAGGGGTCCTTTCAGAGGGACTCCATTAGAGTAACAGAAATCACATTGGACCCCCATTGGAAGGTAGCTTGGGGTCAGGGCACCAAGGGACTGAATTGTAGTGAGAGTACAGAACTCCTGCACAATATGGCCTTGTCTTCCCATAGATACTCTGCGATCCACCCAGATCATGACAGGTATGCCACAGGATGCAGCTTTTCAGTGGGAGGGGATTGGGGGCAAACCCTATGCCAGTGGGAAAATGTGGAGGCACCTGAGTAAGAATATCCTGGTGGAGTTTCGCTCACTAAAAGTCTTTCTTTGGCTTTTCATGCAGGAGGGAATGATCTAGGCCATTCTCTTTTATTTTTGTTCTGTAAATATTACCTGGCTTTGTAAAACAGTTTGTTAAATAGATTGCATGGAATAGGTTGCACAAAATAAAGTGGGTATCACTAACAACAAACTAATAAGAGAAATTAAATAAGTAATAATAAAAATAATCATATGCCATGCCTCAAGGACTAAGTGGATCACCTGTTAGGGTCAGAACGAAATTTGCCTTGATGCAAATGTGATGAAATTATGATGCCTTTGTTTTCTTTGTACAGTACTTGATATTTCTAAGGGCTGTGTGCAGCAGCCATTTTGTTTTTAGAGTTGCTGAAGCTTGTACACAACACACACACATTCTCTGTGCTCTTCCCTGGAGATTTTACTTTTGTTCTTTCATATTGTTATTTTTCAAAGTTCAAAATATGTCCCTGATCCTGCAAGCTCTTATGCATATGGTTAACTTTACACATACCTGTTTTTCCACTGGGACTATGCACATAATTAAGGTTAAGTAAATGCATAAAAGTTTTCACGCTCACAGTGTAAGTAATTTGGACTACAGGTGTATGGCTGGTGTTTTTTGTTTGTGAGAAAAAAGGAACACTTAATTGCGTTGCACTTAAAGCTTATGCTCAAAAAAATTGGTTAGTCTCTAAGGTGCCACAAGTACTCCTTTTCTTAATTGCATAACTACCTCTGTAAATTATTTTTCCCACCTTGCTTTAATGCATCATATGGGCCTTTCATGGTGGCAGGAAAGTACTAGATGGACAATGAACTATTATGGTATGGCAAATCTGATATTCCTCTGTGTCAGTTGTGACGTTGCACTCCATATGTTTATGGAAATATGCTTATGAGTGTGAATATAATGTAACTAGAATATGCTTTATGCAAAAGGTCTCTTGTAAGGTATCATTACAAGGCTTATGATCTCCTGAGTGTGTTCATCCTATTTGTATGAATGTGTCATTCTTGTATCTAAAACTAGGAATATGAAGTTTAACTCTGAGGTCCTATTGTAATTATGCAAAGTGAGGGCCATTAACGGTGGTTTAGAATCTTGATGGCTTCCATTGACCAGGACAATTGGTTGTAAATGGCTCTTTTTACTTGTAAGCCTTCCTGTGTTCCTGTGAGTCAGGCCAGAAAGAATGGAGGCTTGGGGTCTCACAGGAGATGTAACCATGTTACCTAGTACTGGAATCCATCTTAAATCTGGTGCTTTTCCATTTAGAAGGAGGGGTGGGGACCCAGAGAGACAAAAGATTCCTGCTTTGTGCCAAAGCCATAAAAGGGGGTGGAACAGAACAAAGGGGGCTGCCAGTCATGAGAACACCCCTAGTTTCCACCTAAGATGTCTGCTAACAAAGACTGTACCAAGGGAAAGGATTGGACCCAGACTAGGAAGGAGTCTAGTCTGTGAAAGAAGCTTATTGGAACATCTCTGAGGGTGAGATTTTCCTGTATTCAGTTTCTTAATGTATTAGGCTTAGACTTGCATGTTTTGTTTCATTTTGCTTGGTAACTTACTTTGTTCTGTCTGTTATTTCTTGAAACCACTTAAATCCTACTTTTTATACTTAATAAAATCACTTTTGTTTATTATTAAATCCAGAGTAAGTGATTAATACCTGGGGGAGCAAACAGCTGTGCATATTTCTCCTTCAGTGTTATAGAGGGTGGGCAATTTATGAGTTTACCCTGTATAAGCTTTATACAGAGTAAAACAGATTTATTTGGGA
Organism: Natator depressus; assembly: GCF_965152275.1. Lineage (NCBI taxonomy): Eukaryota > Metazoa > Chordata > Testudines > Cheloniidae > Natator > Natator depressus. The sequence continues at coordinate 219,074,830 of NC_134234.1, read as the reverse complement.
TTTGGATCCCATTGGGAGCTGGGTGTCTGGGTGCTGGAGATTGTAACCAAAACTGCTTAGCAGGTTTCCTGTCTGCAGCTTTGGGGGCATGGTACAAACCCTGGGTCTGTGTTGCAGCAGAGTAGCATGTCTGGCTCAACAAGGCAGAGTTCTGGAATCCCAAGCTGGCAGGGAAAACGGGCTCAGAAGTAATTCCGGCACGTCAGGTGACAGTCCCAAGGGGGTCTCTGTGACCAAACCCATCACATCAGTACTCTTTCAAGTAGTTATGTTACCTTATTTGCTCGACCAGTGAGGTTTCACACTCACTGATGAAAAACCCATTTCAAAGACTTATCTGTCATGTAAGTATTTAATACAATTTCCTCTCATTGTTTCTTTCTGGCAATTAAGGCAACTGATTTACATGATAGCAGTTTAGCACTATTGTGTTGAGAATCAGACGGATGCAAAGGTCACCCATTACCTTTCCTCTTAAATTAACAAAAGTTCCTGGCTTATATGAAAACAAAAAATTTCAGTCCCAGTCCATTCCAGTCCAGCCGTCTGAAGGAGACAGGAACCATGGGGTCTTAGGCTAAAGCTGACCATCCGAGAAGCTGATTTTTTTCATATGCAATTGAACTGTGCACAGAAAAAGGTATATTTATTTCTTATGAAACAGATTATAAAATTGCACAGGGTGGGTCATTAGGCTGATATAACTGATATGTATTTCTTTGTTAACGGTACTTTACTACGAGAGTTAAGGTGGAGTTTAGAGCAGACAGGTTTGGGTTATTTTTTTTAAGACAGAGATTATTATTATTTTTTGTTTGTTTTTTACATGACTTTGGTCTTTCTTGCTGGCGCTTAAAATGAAAGTGATAATAAAGAAATTCAGTAGTAGATTTAATCAGAGTAGTAATATAATCCACAAACGTGCTGATTAAAAGTATATCAATATGTGTTTAATCTAATTAATTCCAATTGTTCCCTTTTTTTAGTCTCTTCTGTTTCAGTTCTTATACTGTGTCCATCATTGTGGTATCTTACAGTGCCTGTATCTTTATAGGCACCAGCCAGATCATACACACTACATTTTTCAACAGATCCTTCTTTCCTTTTTTTTTGCAAATATAGTGAGGCAAGTTCTGCACTCAATTATACAGGTTGACTATCATTGACTTCAATGGGAGTTAGACCAATGTAATTGAAGTCAGTGGAAGTTGTGCCTATGTAAACAGAGCAGAATTTGGTCCTGGGGTAAGCTCCATTATCAAGGGCTTTTCTTACCCAAATTTCTGTAAAAGAAATAAGTAAGATCTAGTGGAGCCAATATATTGGATATGAATGTATCTAAGGTAGTGCTGGCCAGAAAATGGAAATCCCTTCCCAAGAAAAAATTTGTGGCTTTGAATTATTTTTTCCATACTGAATTGGGAGAAAACAACATCAATAGTGCAAATTGTTATTGCAGGAAAGGATTACCAAAAATTCCATTGTGATTCTCCCCAAAATGGATTTTTTTCAGCTTGATGGCTGCCACCCTGAAAAACTCTTGTCAGTTTCACTTTCTCACACAGGCCGAACGTGATATTGACAAGAGCCTTCAAGCCAGGCAGTTGGGGGGAGCTACTGTTTAAATTTTCCTGACAGAAAATTGGATTTTTTTTTAACAGAGTTGAAATTTTCCCACAGAAAACTTAATATTTTGGAAAATGGCATTTTTTGTCAGAATGATTTTCCAACAGGTAATTTAGAGTCAGTTGTAATCTGAGGCCCAAAGGGGGCTTGTTTGAAAATTGATTGCATTCAGCTGTATCCTATAACTAATCTAACCTATCTATGGAGAATTTCACACTGCTCTCATCTGTCACCTGGTAACCTAATGTCGCAGAACGTTTTCTTAGCTCTTATTGTTGCACTTCATATATTTTTATCATCTTTATAACACTGGCAGTACAGTAAGTTAGTTTACAGACGTAGAGGAGACAAAGGGTGCAACACAAAGCAAATGGGAAAACTCCCACTGACTTTGGTGGAGCCAGGATTTCACCTCAAGTCTCTGCCCTGTGCATGCTTATCTCGGTGGGCAGACACCTGTGTGTGTAATGGAGCACAATTATACTCAGGGGGCTGTGCACGGGTTGGAAGTGTTTGCCTACATGGATCAGTTTGCTGGAGCAGGATCTTTATATATAACATTCTCCCCCTGAGGTAATATAATTTATGGTACAATAAAAGATATAACCTAACCCACCTTGTCTTTCTAATATCCTGGGACCTACACAGCAACAACAACACTGCAATTCTTCCCCTGAGGCACTAGGGAAAGATGTAAGTCCTTAGGTAGTGGCTGTAGATCGTAACAGGGCCTAGCTGGGTCTTACAGTCCAGTGGGTTAATTTTACTTTTGCTGGGCTGCCCAATAGTTGGATAATTGAAACTTTGTATTGAAGTTGTTTAATTTGTAATAATTCTGTAACAATTGTGGGTGAGGTGTATGGAGCCCAAGGCAGGCATCAGGTAAATTAGAATAACACAAACATCTCATATCTCCTATGCAGATAGTCCATGTTACCTGCTGAGAACAGAAAATGCATTATTTCTAGAGTACATCCTTTGTGTGTGTTTTAAAGTATGGATTTGTAGGGTGATCTTATTGGATTATCATGAAAGACCATTTCAATTTCTGTTTTACAGCATGAAGTAGAACCTCAAACTAATACAAAGAAATTCAGGGAGCAAACAGACACTTGATGAGAATTAAAACGAGCCCGGAAAACTAGCCCCCAATTCTCAGTGTGTTAAATATTGACAATGAATGTTCTAACATCTTTTATTTTAACAGATGATCTGTTTCACAGTCCTGCTAATGCAGTTAGCTCTGCCCATTGTAACAACAGGTAGGAATGCACAATGTTTCTAATACCTAAGAAAATGGAATTTTGTATTCCTTTTTACAATACTTTCTTTATTCCTTATATAATCCTGCAAACCTTACTCAGGCAACAATGCCATCAGCGTCAAAGACAGATAGAGGACTTGTTCCCTGTTGCCTGTATTCTGCACTAAGTGTGGTGTGGACAAAATCCTACCCTCACAACGACTCCCATTGAAATCAGTGGACTGAAATGGACAGACCCTTGAATATGTGTGGTGCCACATTGACTTTAATGGGACTCTGTGCAGCCATAGAGATTTACCTGCATGGAGCTCATTGCCAGATCAGGGCCTGAAGTAGTACTGAAGGGTTTGGCCCGTAGAAATAAGCCGAAAAAGCAGTTCCAATCTAGATATCAATTAACTTAACATGTTAGATACGAGAATCTCATGGTTACCTAATTTCTGAAGATTGTCATGTCAGGGTTATGCTCTGTCTGAAAACTAGAGTCAACATTTTCAAACTTGGGTAACTTCAACAGGCATTTAAGTTGTTTAGCACCTCCTTAAAAGCAAGGCACTGAAGCCTGCATTCTGTAAGTTACAATGCAAAGGTGCACCCTTGAATCCATGCAGAGCCATTGAAATGTGTGTGTGTGTGTGTGTGTGTGTGTGTGTGTGTGGAGGGTCCTCCCATGTAGTAACTTGCAGGCTAGGGTTGCCAACTTTCTAATTTCAGAAAAACGAACACCCTTGCCCCAACCCTGCACCAAAGCCCCACCCTGCCCCGCCCCTTCTGAGGCCCCACCTCCGCTCACTCCATCCCCTCTCCCTCCATCACTTACTCTCCCCCACCCTCGTTCAGTTGCTCATTTTCACGGGGCTGGGGCAGGGGGTTGGGGTGCGGGACGGGCTGAGGGCTCCGGCTGGGAGTGCAGGCTCTGGGGTGGGGCTGGGAATGAGGGGTTTGGGGTGCAAGAAGGGACTCTGGGCTGGGGCCAAGGGTTTCAGAGGATGGGAGGGGGCTCTGGGATGTGGCAGAGGGTTGGGGTGCGGGAGAGGGCTCCGGGCTGGGAGGTGGGGCTGAGGAGTTCGGAGTGTGGGAGGGAGCTCTGGGCTGGGGCAGGGGTGCGGGCTCCAGGCAGCACTGACCTCAGGCAGCCCCGGCATTTCCCAGGGACAGAGGAAGTCCACAATGCTCCCAGGAAGTGGCGGCATGTCATTCCGGCTTCTAGGCGGAGCCCCCCCTCCCCCCCCCCGGGTTGCTCCTTGGCCTAGGAACTGGAGGGACATGTCGGCTGCTTCCCAGGAGCTGGGCATGGAGCCAGCCTGCCCCGCTGTGGCGAACTGGACTTTTAGTGGCCCGGAGCCGCCAGGGTCCCTTTTTGACCGAGCGTTCTGGTCGAAAACCGGATGCCTGGCAACCCTAGGACAGGGGCCTGATTTAATTGCCTAAATGTGGAGTTAGGTGATTAACTTTAAGCATCAAAGTTAGAGAATTTTGACCTAGCCTAATAGGTACTACCCAGTGAAATGTTTCAGGAAAGCAATTACAAAAGGGGCATCCATACAGCCAAAGTAAATTCATATTTAAATTGTAACAGATATTTTGAAGGAAAAACATTTGCATAACTTAGCCAGCTCTGTGCTTATCTACACAATTTGGTTCAATTGAGTCACATGGAATGTAACTGAGGACAGAGATTGGGCCCAAAATATTTGTAATTGGGACATTCCCCGCATTTATGTTTTTGGTTAGTCTTTGATTATTTTCATTCTATTCAGGTTCCAGTAAGTACTAAAAAAAAACAACACAAAAAACCCAGGATTTATTACAGCTGCATATCACTGGTTATTAGTCAAACCCTAGAATTTCATTGAGAAAAATGTCCATGCACCCTGTTGAATAATATGCTCAGACAATTTCTGTCAAAATACGGGCCAGATGTTCAGCATGGTGTAAACTGATCTTGGAGTGGGCCTTATACTCTGCTGGTATAAAATGGCATCGTTCCACTGTAGCTGAAGGAGCTTCACTGATTGACACAAGCTGAACAACCAGCACAATGAATATTAAGAATGCGTGCAACTCAATGGAACTTCGCTGACTTACACCAGCTGAGAATTTGTCCCATAGACATACAGCTCCCAGGTGGTTAAAAACGATTGCTTGATTTTACGTATTAAATTGTGCTTTGATATCCAGGATCATCAAGCTTTTTGCTTGCAGATGGACAAAGAGAGGAGCCATCTCTTTCCCGCTGCAGCCTTTTTGGAGATGATCACATCAAAACGTTTGATGAGTCTTTCTATGACTTTGCTGGAGATTGCAGTTACCTCCTGGCTGGGGACTGTCACAAACGTTCCTTCACGCTCATAGGTGAGTTTGAGTAGGATATCAGAGATCAGCAAATGTGGAACATTTTAGGGCTTCAGTATCCACCTACCTTGGATACTTTCACATGGGGGAAGAACATTAGCAGAGTTCCCAATGCTGCCTTCTGCCAGAGAGGAGGGACAGCTAAACCAATGAGTCTTGATCGCCAGGCCTATCTGCATGGAGGCCAGGCCTATCTGTATAGAGGTCCTGGTTCCTCCAAACTGGCTTCTGATGTCGTTTGACACCTGGGTTCTTGCACTGATAAGCTACTGGGGAGCCAGGATTTCCTCATTAACCCTTGTGTAAAGAGGAAAAGTGGGTTGTCTTTTAAATGTTGCCAGGATGGTGGAGATTTTCAAAGCTGACTAAGGAATTTAGCCACACGACTCCCATAACCGCTCATACAGAATGTGTGCTGAATCCTTTGAAAATCTATCCACTCAGCACCGAAGCCCACTGGGGTACTCAGGTATGTTTAAGGTCAGCATTTGCCCCTTCAGAGCTAGGGTTTGTCTTCCCTTGAGCTGGAGGTGTAATTTCCAGCTGGAGGAAACATTAGACATTAGCGTTAGCTCGGATTGAGCTAGTGTGCTTAAAACAGAAGTGTAGCCATGGCAGGATGGGCTAGCTGTCCTGTGTATGATCCCATCTGAAACCATAGGTGTCTACTTGGGTTGTCTAGCCCCTCTCACTGTCAGAGCTACACTCCATTTTTAGCACACCAGCTTGATTGGAGCTAGTGCGGGTTTGTCTATTCAAGCTGTAAATTACCCCTTTGGTTCAGTTTTCAGAGGGGTAGCCGTGTTAGTCTGTGTCAGTAAAAACAACGAGGCACCTGAGAGACTAACCAATTTATTTGGGCATAAGCTTTCGTGGGATATAACCCACTTCATCAGATGCATGGAATAGAAATTACAGTAAGCAGGTATAAATATACAGCACATGAAAAGATGGGAGTTGCCTTACCGAGTGGAGGGGTCAGTGCTAACGAGGCCAATTCAGTTAGGGTGGATGTGGCCCATTCCCAGCAGTTGACAAGAAGGTGTGAGTATCAACAGAGGGAAAATTATTTTTTGTAGTGACCCAGCCACTCCCGGTCTTTATTCGGGCCTAATTTGATGATGTCAAGTTTGCAAATTAATTCCAGTCGTGCAGTTTCTTGTTGAAGTCTCTTTTTGAAGGTTTTTTTTTTTTTTTAGAAGAATGGCGACTTTTAAGTCTGTTGTTGAGTGTCCAGGGAGACTGAAGTGCTCTCCGACTGGTTTTTGAATGTTACGATTCTTGATGTCTGATTTGTGTCCATTTATTCTTTTGTGTAGAGACTGTCCAGTTTGGCCAATGTACATGGCAGAGGGGCATTGCTGGCACATGATGGCATATATCACATTGGTAGATGTGCAGGAGAACGAGCCTGTCAAGGTTCCTTCTCCACTCTGAACTCTAGGGTACAGATGTGGGGACCTGCATGAAAAACCCCCTAAGCTTATTTTTACCAGCTTAGGTTAAAACTTCCCCAAGGTACAAACTATTTTACCTTTTGCCCTTGGACTTTATTGCTGCCACCACCAAGTGTCTAACAAATATATAACTGGGAAAGAGCCCGCTTGGAAATGTCTTTCCCCTCAAAATCCTCCCCAAACCCTACACCCCCTTTCCTGGGGAAGGCTTGATAAAAATCCTCACCAATTTGCATAGGTGAACACAGATCCAAACCCTTGGATCTTAAGAACAATGAAAAAAGCAATCGGGTTCTTAAAAGAAGAATTTTAATAGAAGAAAAAGTAAAAGAATCACCTCTGTAAAATCAGGCTGGTAAATACCTTACAGGGTAATCAAATTCAAAACATAGAGAATCCCTCTAGGCAAAACCTTAAGTTACAAAAAGACATAAAAACAGGAATATCCATTCCATTCAGCACAGCTTATTTTCTCAGCCATTTAAACAAAACGGAATCTAACGCATATCTAGCTAGATTACTAACTAAGTTCTAAAAAGAAAAGGAGTACTAGTGGCACCTTAGAGACTAACCAATTTATTATGCTCAAATAAATTGGTTAGTCTCTAAGGTGCCACTAGTACTCCTTTTCTTTTTGCGAATACAGACTAACACAGCTGCTACTCTGAAACCTATCATTACTAAGTTCTAACACTCCATTCCTGTTCTGTTCCTGGCAAAAGCATCACACAAACAGACCCAGACCCTTTGTTCCCACCCCCCCCCAGCTTTGAAAATATCTTGTCTCCTCATTGGTCATTTTGGTCAGGTGCCAGCGAGGTTATCCTAGCTTCTTAACCCTTTACAGGTGAAAGGGTTTTTCCTCTGGCCAGGAGGGATTTTAAAGGTGTTTACCCTTCCCTTTATGTTTATGACAGAGCCCTTGATGCTGTGGCTGATGTGGTTGGGTCCTATGATGGTGTACCTTGAATAGATATGCGGACAGAGTTGGCACCGGGGTTTGTTGCGGGGTTTTTGTTGTGTGGTGTGTAGTTGCTGGTGAGTATTTCTTTCAGGTTGGGGGGCTGTCTGTAAGTGAGGCTGGCCTGTCTCCCAAGGTCTGTGAGAGTAAGGGATCGTCCTTCGGGAAAGGTTGTAGATCCTTGATGATGTGCTGGAGAGGTTTTAGTTGGGGGCTGTCGGTGATGGCTAGTGGCATTCTGTTACTTTCTTTGTGGGGCCTGTCCTGTAGTAGGTGACTTCTGGGTACCCTTCTGGCTCTGTTAATCTATTCTTGTTCTGTCTACCCCCACTTGCTCTTTCTGCTCCTGTGCAAAGCTAGCCACAATCTGGCCAATCAATTACTGAATGTTCTACACCAATCTATCATCAGTGACCCCAGCCCTTGCCTACAATCAGGAAATGGAAGCAGAGAATGGGGAAATTCGAAAATAAAACCATTCCTATGAAAAATCAACAAAGCTCCACTGGAGTTTCCTTTCAACAGAGCTTTCTAGGCATACAAGGGTGTATTTGGAGGCTGTAACTCTCATATGAAGAGAGATTGAAAAGACTGGAATTGTTACTTTAGAATGGAAGTGAATAAGAGGGAACAGGATGAAAGCATATAAAATAGTGAATGGTCTAGAGAAGGTAAGCCGTAGCTGTTTCTCCCTGTCTCATAACACAAGAACAAGGGGACATTCAGTGAACTGAAAAGATGGGAAATTAAAAACTGATGAAGGGAAACATATTTTCA